>NC_029785.2:57498393-57557068 GCF_000816755.2 Arachis ipaensis
GCCAAAAATGTGGCGGTTGAATTTATATTTTTCTAATGAACTAGTTCAATATGTATTAATTTTTTTTTTATGTGGAAGGAATTTTGGTGAGTTTGATGCTCATGAAATATTAGATAAATAGTAATAAATAAATTTCTTTAAATGAGTAATAAATAAATTTTCATTCGTAGTTTTATATGATCAAATATTTGGTTAACTAATTTCAATTAGATTGGGCTAATAATTTATTGATGATTCAAAATTTGTACTAATAACAAAAATACCCACATTTCCAAATATATCACTACAAAAAAAAAATATTAAATACCATTGAATTTATCAACGAATTCATTAAGAAAATTTGCTGGTAATATATTTACGGTCGGAATAAATACGACAATATAAACCTCGTTAATAATTATTTACTAGCAAATTTTTTCGTCCATCACTAATCACCGTCGAAATATTTCTGCTGATAAATTTTANNNTTTTTAAGAGATTTTATACATCAATTAAGCAATCCCTTATATATGATTTAAAGTTTTAGTAATTGAATGATAATAAGAATTTTATATGCTTTAATTTGAATAATTAGATTTTTGGTTCTATTTTATAATTTAAAGAAACTTAGTTTGATTATCTCCAAATATTGAATTTGAGTATTGAGTTGAAAATAATTTGTAAATTGATGATTAAATGATACTTTTATAGATATTATTATTGGATTCAAAATTAGTTTTCAATTACTATATTACCTTTTAATTTTATTAAAACTACTAAATAACCCAAAATCCCTAATTTCATTCACAAAACCCTAACCCCCAAATGAAACCCTAAATTTTCCAATCCCTTCACTACCACACCGCTTCCCTTTCTTCTCTAAAATGCTAACACACAACAGCTGCAGAAATCAGAAGAGAAAGAAAAGAGAGAACGAGAGATCCGAGAGTGAGGCTGTGACGGGGAAAAGAGAAGAGAGGATGGGGAGCTGCTGCCACCACGCCTAGCTGCTAAAGCTCCGCCGCCAAACTCGTCACCTATGTTACCTTCATGAACTTCCAACAGAGGAGAAGGAGAGAGACGAGTTCGCAAGGAAGAAGATGAAGTAGCACCGTCATCTCTCAGATGGCTAATCCACGACTTCGTTAGGGACTTCTCGAGACACCAGTTCAGCCGATTTTCGGGGAGATTAGGGTCTCCGTGCTGTAGGCTAGAATCGATAGAAGCAGCACTCTTTGATCCGAAAGATTCAACCTTGTCTGTGGTGTTTTATGTAGGATAGACAAGAGAATGAACTACTAGAGCTTCACCCTCCGTCAGATTGAATGACCACGGGCAATGGCGTTTGATCTGGAGTAGAGAAGATCAATGACCACGGGCAATGGCTTTGATCACATACAGCCTACCATAGAAGAAGATCATTCACAAGCAGAGAAGATAGTAGAGCCAGAATTAATTCAGAATGGCTAAGCAACTCCAAACCTTAACTATTTTCTTTTCATAGTTTACACAACTTCTGAGTTCTAATTGCCCCTTCTTTCCTCTATTCCTAGTACTGACTCTGTTTGATATAAAAGTAATTTATACAATATTAAAACACGTTAAATTCTTCTGATCTGCCTCACTAAGACCTGCAAGATAACCATAACTTGCTTCAAACCACAATCTCCGTGGAATCGACCCTGACTCGCTCAGGTATTACTTGGACGACCCAGTGCACTTGATGGTACAACAGTATGAAGGTGTGGGAATTCGTACACACTAAATTTTTTGCACCGTTGTCGGGGATTGTTGAGTTTGGACAAACTGACGGATTGTCTTGCTCCCTAGATCAGGTACTTTATTTCTTGATAATTTTCAATTGAGTCTTTTATTTTTATTTTCTTCTCAATTTTTTTCGAAAAAAAATTTAAAAGCATTTTCAAAAATATTTTTTTTATTTTCTTCGGTCAATTTATGTTCTTGTTGAGTCTTTGATTTTTGTAAGAGTATAACTTTTTTCTATTTGAGTCTTTTATTTTTATTTTTCCTTCTCTATTTTTCTCGAAAATTTTAAAAAGCTTTTCAAAAATATTTTTATTTTCTTTACTTAATTTGTATTATTGGTTAGAGTCTTGTGTTTATGTTCTTGGTAAAGTTTTGCTTCTTTGAGTTTCAGTATTTATTAATTACAGCAATTTTCGATTTTTTGGCATCTTCCTTTCAAAAACCTTTCAAAAATAATTTTTCTTTGTTTAAATCTTATGTCAAATCTTTAAGTTTGGTGTTTTCTTTTTGTTTTTCTTTATAATTTTTGAAAATTTCTTGTTGTTTTTTTAAAAAATTTTAAATTTGGTGTTCTTTTCATGTTTTTGTGTTCTTTGAGTCTTTTAAATTTTGTTCTTAGTGTTCTTGTATGTGAGTCTTCAAAGAGTTCTTGAGTCTTTTTGTGTGTTTGATTTTAAAATATTTAAGTTTGGTATTCCTTTGTGCTTTCCTCCAAAATTTTCGAAAATAAGGAGCATTAGATCTAAAAATTTTAAGTCTTGTGTCTTTTATGTGTTTTTCTCTTTCATCATTAAATTCAAAAAAAAAATATATCTTTTCTATTTTTATTTTATCTACATTTTCTAATATTTTAACTAAAAGTTCAGATTTCAATTTCAAAATTTTATCCTATCTTATCTTAGTTGTCAAGTTTTCAAAAATCAAATCTTTTCAAAATTAAAAATCTTATCTTTTTCAAAATCTCATCTTATCTTATTTCAAAATTCAAAATTAAAACTTTTCAAAAAATCAAATCTTTTTTCAAATCTCTATCTTATTTTGTTGACTTTTTCAAAAATTCAAAATTTAAAATTTCAAAATTTAAAATTCAAAATTTCAAATCTTAAATTCAAATCTCTTTTTAATTAATTACTTATCTTCTCTCTCTTCTTTTTCAAACTTCCTAACTAACTCTTCTACTCCTCTCTCTTCTTTTCTGAATTAAATTCTTTTTAATTAAATAAATAAAATAAAAACAAATTTTTTTTTTAATTCTTATCTCTTCTATCTTTCTTCATCATGAACCCAAGTGGGAATGAAGAGTTCAGAAGAACTCTGGGATATTATACAAATCCCACTACTGACTTCTATGAAATAAGTATTAGCATACCTCACATCAGAGCTAGTAGCTTTGAAGTGAACCCTAAGCTTATTACTCTAATGCAGCAAAACTGCCAGTATTCAAGGCTTTCTCAAGAAGAACCTACAGAATTCCTGGCAGATTTCTTAAAGATTTCTGACATAGTACACAGTAAGGGAGTAGACCAAGATGTCTACAGATTATTGCTTTTTCCTTTTGCAGTAAAGGACCAAGCAAAAAGGTGGTTGGATAACTAGCCTAAAGCCAGTTTAAAAACTTGAAAACAGTTAGTAGACAAGTTTTTAAACCAATATTTTCCCCAAGAAAGATGACCCAGCTGAGGCTAGACATCTAAGGCTTCAGACAAGGAGATAATGAATCTCTCTATGATGCCTGAAAAAGGTATAGAAGAATGTTAATAAAATGTCCCACTGAAATATTTTTAGAATGGGTACAATTAGACATCTTCTACTATGGACTTTCAGACATGGCTAGAATGTCTTTAGACCACTCTACTGGTGGCTCTATACACATGAGAAAGACCATAGGAGAAGCTCAAGAGCTTATTGAGACATTTGCCACTAATCAGCATCTGTACTCATCTCCTGAGCCTTCTATAAATGGAGAAGTTAAGGCAGTAGCTGTTGAACCTAACCTTATAGAGCAGGATGATCCATTGACTCAGCAACTGCAAGCCCTTGCCCAGCAACTGCTGGAACTGCAAGAGGCTCTATGAGAAACTCAAGCTTTTAACAGGAATGTAAAAGCCCAGTTGAGTCAAACAAGGCAGCAGTTATCTAAGCAGATAATAGATGAATGTCAGGCTATTCAACTGAGGAGTGGGAAGACCTTAAGCACCCAACCTCAGTACAATAAGAACAAAAATCCCATAGAAGATAACCAGGTCTCTGCACACGATGACTCTGGGCGTTTAAACGCCTAGAGAGGTATCCCTCTTGGCGTTGAACGCCAGGAAAGGGCAGAGATTGGGCGTTCAAATGCCCAGGGGGCAGCAGCATGGGTGTTGAACGCCCAAGCAAGGGAAGTCAGTCACTTACTGACAAAAACCCTGCTAAGCAAGGTGGTAACCCCCCCTTCCAACACACATGGCATTCGGCCTCCATCAACCAAGGTTGACGATTATAAGGTTAAGATGCCATTTTCTCAGAAACTCTGTCAAGAGGAAAGGGATAAATAGTTTGCCTGCTTTGCGGAGTATCTCAGAACATTAGAGATTAAGATCCCTTTTGCAGAAGCTCTTGAATAGATACCTTCTTATGCAAAGTTCATGAAGGACATTCTAAGTCATAAGAAGGATTGGAGAGAGACACAAACAGTCCTCATCACTGAAGAGTGCAATGTAATCATTCAGAACAGCTTACCAGAGAAGCTTAAAGACCCTAGAAGCTTTATGATACCTTGCACTCTAGGTGATGCTTGTACAAGGACAACTTTATGTGATCTTGGAGCAAGCATCGACCTAATACCTGCTTCACTGATAAAGAAGCTTTGTTTGACTGATGAAGTCAAACTATCCTGCATATGCCTTGAACTAGCTGATAGGTCTATTAAGATACCATTAGAAGTAATAGAAGACATGATTGTCAGGGTTGGACCCTTTGCCTTCCCCACTGACTTTGTGGTGTTGGACATGGAGGGGCACAAGAGTGCATCCTTTATTCTAGGGAGACCTTTTCTAGTTATAGGATGAATCATCATTGATGTTGAAAAAGGGGAAGTAACCCTAAGAGTCAATGAGGAAAAGTTCATACTGAATGCTGTCAAGGCTATGCAGCATCCAGAGTTCGTATTAAATGCTGTCAAAGCTATGCAGCATCCAGACATCCCTGAGGAATACTTGAGCATTGACCTCATTGATTCCCTGGTGGAAGAGGCCAACCTGGCCGAAAGCCTTAAAGAAGGGCTATATGATATCCTTGATGATACTCAGGCTAACTCCGAGGAACCTCTGGAAACCTCTGAGGAAAAGGAGAAGCCTCCGAAGCTTGAGCTTAAGCCATTACCATCCTCCCTAAAATATGCATTTCTAGGAGATGGAAACAACTACCCTGTGATCATAAGCTCTACCTTAGAGCCACAAGAAGAAGAAGCACTCATTAAAGTGCTCAAAACACATAGGACCGCCCTGGGGTGGACTATAAGTGACCTTAAGGGCATTAGCTCTGCCCGATGCATGCACAAAATCCTGTTGGAGGACAATGCCAAACCAGTGGTACAACCATAGAGGCATTTGAATCCAAATATGAAGGAAGTAGTGCAGAAGGAAGTCACTAAGCTCTATAAGGTTGGAATTATTTATCCCATTTCTGATAGCCCCTGGGTGAGCCCTGTCCAAGTTGTCCCTAAGAAGGGAGGGATGATAGTGGTTCATAATGAAAAGAATGAACTAATCCCTAAAAGGACAGTTACAGGGTGGCGTATGTGCATTGATTATAGAAAACTCAATGACGCCACCAGGAAAGATCACTTTTCTTTACCCTTCATTGAAAAAATGCTAGAAAGACTAGTAGGTCATGCTTTTTATTGTTTCTTGGATGGATATTCCGAGTACAATCAAATAGTAGTAGATCCACAGGTTCAAGAGAAGACAGCATTCACATGTCCATCTAGCGTGTTCGCCTATAGACGAATATCATTTGGCCTGTGCAATGCGTCTGCCACCTTTCAGAGATGCATGCTATCCATCTTCTCTGATATGGTAGAGAAATTCCTTGAAGTATTCATGGATGACTTCTCTGTTTATAGAGACTCATTTGCCTCCTGTCTTGATCATCTGACCCTGGTCCTGAAAAGATGCCAAGAAATAAACCTATTTCTAAACTGGGAGAAATTCCACTTCATGGTAACTGAAGGCATTATTCTTGGGCATAGGATCTCAAATAACGGGATAGAGGTGGATCAAGCTAAGGTGGAAGTGATAGAAAGCTTGCCTCCACCTACTAATGTCAAGGCAATCACAAGTTTCCTAGGACATGTAGGATTCTACAAGCAGTTCATAAAAGATTTTTCTAAAATTGTCAAACCCCTGTGTAATCTCTTGGCCACTAATGTTCCATTCGTCTTTTACCAAGAGTGCCTGCATGCCTTTGAAACTCTAAAAGCCAAGCTTGTCACTGCTCCTATCATCTCTGCACCCAACTGGGACTTGCCATTTGAGCTAATGGGTGATGCAAGTGATCAAGCAATTGGTGTAGTCCTAGGTCAGAGACATGACATAATTCTACATGTCATTTATTATGCTAGTCGCGTATTAAATAATGCGCAGAAAAACTACACTACTACGGAAAAGGAGCTACTTGCAGTTGTTTATGCCATTGACAAGTTTAGATCCTACCTAGTAGGGTCTAAGGTCATTATTTATACTGACCATGCTGCTCTAAAATATCTACTCACTAAGCAGGATTCTAAAGCCAGACTTATAAGATGGGTGTTACTCCTGCAAGAGTTTGATATAGAAATTAGAGATAGAAAAGGGACAGAAAATCAGGTGGCTGATCACTTGTCCCGAATTGAGCCAGTATCAGGGATTTCTTCTCCCTCCGCTGACATATCCAAATCCTTTCCAAATGAGAAACTCTATGCCATCTGAACAGTACCTTGGTTTGCAGATATTGCAAACTATAAGGCTATACAGTTCATTTCCAAGGAGTTTACTAGGCAGCAAGCACGAAAACTCATGCGTGATGCAAAATATTACCTATGGGATGAGCCATATCTCTTTAAGAGATACTCGGATGGAATAATCTGATGCTATGTATCTGAAGAAGAGGCACAGAGAATTATATGGCATTGCCATATCTCTGACTATGGAGGACACTTTGGAGGTGAACGGACAGCCACTAAGGTACTCCAAAATGGCTTTTATTGGCGTACTCTCTTTAAAGATTCTAGAGAGTTCATCCGTGACTGTGATAGTTGCCAAAGGGCTAGCAATCTTCTTCATGGTCACAACATGCCTCAACAAGGAATCCTAAAGATTGAATTTTTTGACGTATGGGGCATAAATTTCATGGGACCATTCGTGCCTTCATACTCAAATATCTTCATCATTGTGGCAGTAGATTACGTGTTTAAATGGGTTGAAGCAATAGCAACACCCACCAATGACACCAAAGTAGTAATGAAGTTCCTTCAAAAGAACATCTTCAGCAGATTTGGGGTCCCTAGGACACTAATCAGTCATGGAGGTACTCATTTCTGTAACAGATATCTGGATTCTATCTTAAGCCATTACGGAGTTCGCCATAAAGTAGCAACACCATATCATTCCCAAATAAATGGGCAAGCTGAAATCTCAAATAGAGAACTAAAGCAAATCCTAGAGAGGACAGTAAGTGCCTCCAGAAAGAATTGGGCTAGAAAGCTTGATGATGCTCTGTGGGCATACAGAACAGCTTTCAAAACCCCCATTGGAACTTCACCATATCAGTTAGTATATGGCAAGTCTTGTCATTTGCCAGTGGAACTAGAACACAAAGCCTACTGGCCTACTAGATTCCTCAACCTTGATGCTAAAGCAGCAGGAGAGAAACGGCTGCTCCAACTGAATGAGTTGGATGAATTCCGCTTAGATACATTTGAAAATGAAAAGATCTATAAGGAAAAGTAAAAAAGGTGGCATGACAGGAAGTTAGCTTCCAGAGTCTTTGAACTAGGACAAAAAGTCCTTCTCTTCAACTCAAGACTCAAATTGTTCCTTAGGAAACTTAAATCCCGTTGGATGGGACCGTTTGTGATTACCAAGGTATCACCTTACGGACACATAGAACTTCAAGGTAAAGAAACCAGGTTCACTGTCAATGGATAGAGGGTTAAGCATTACCTTGAAGGAGATATAGAGCCAGGAGGCTCAACACTGTTACTAAGTTAAGTATAGTGAAGTCCAGCTAAAGACATTAAAGAAGCGCTTGTTGGGAGGTGATGAGCGGATAATTTATACCCTTTTTGGCATTATTTTTACATAGTTTTTAGTATGTTTTAATTACTTTTTATTATATTTTTATTAGTTTTTATTCAAAAATAACATTTCTGAACCTTACTATGAGTTTGTGTGTTTTTTGTAATTTCAGGTATTTTCTAGCTAAAATTGAGGGACCTGAGCAAAAATCTGATTCAGAGGCTGAAAAAGAACTGCAGATGCTGTTAGATTTTGACCTCCCTGCATTCAAAATAGATTTTCTGGAGCTACATAAGCTCAATTGGCACGCTTTCAATTGCGTTGGAAAGTATACATCCTGGAATTTCTAGAAATATATAATAGTCCATACTTTGTCCGAGATTTGATGGCCCAAACTGGCGTTCAAAGACAGCCTAAAACATCTTGGCGTAAAACGTCCAAACTGGCACCAGAATTGGAGTTAAATGCCCAAACTGGCACCAAAGCTGATGTTTAACTCCAGGAACAGACTATGCACAAAAAAGCTTCAATGCTCAGCCCAAGCACACACTAAGTGGGCCCCGAAAGTGGATTTCTGCACTATCTGCACTTAATTACTCATTTTCTGTAAACCTAGATTACTAGTTTAGTATAAAAACTACTTTTAGAGATTTATTTGACATCTTTGATAGTCTTTTGTTGAGATTTTAGCCATATTTTATGTTTGGAGAGGCTGGCCTCACGGTCATGCCTAGACCTTTCACTTATGTATTTTCTACGGTGGAGTTTCTACACTCCATAGATTAAGGTGTGAAGCTCTGCTGTTCTTCATGAATTAATACAAGTACTATTATTTTTCTATTCAATTCACCCCTACTTCTTCTCTAAGATATTCACTCGCACTTCAACCTGATGAATGTGATGACCCGTGACACTCATCATCTTTCTCACTTATAAACGCGTGCCTGACAACCACTTCTGTTCTATCTGCAATAGCTTGAGTGTGTATCTCTTGGCCTCCTGGTTCACGACGCATGGTTGCCTCTCCTGACAACAGAGCATTCCATTCTGTGAGATCAGAGTCTTCGTGGTATAGGCTAGAACCATTGGCAGCATTCTTGAGATCCGAAAAGTCTAAACCTTGTCTGTGGTATTCCGAGTAGGATTTGAGAAAGGGATGACTGTGACGAGCTTCAAACTTGCGAATGTGGGGCACAAGTGACAGTGCAAAAAGACAATGGTCTTATTCCGACGCTAGCGGGAACTGACATATGATTAGCCGTGCGGTGACAGCGCATATGGATTTGTTTTCAGCCGAGAGGATCATACAGCTTGCCATGGGAGGTAGTAACGCATGGTTGGAAGAAGGCAATAGGAAAACAGAGGTTCAGAAGCAACAAAGCATCTCTAGACGCTTATCTGAAATTCCCACCATTGAATTACATAAGTATCTCTATCTTATTTTCAGTTTTATTTATATTTTAATTATTAAAACCTTATAACCATGTGAATCTGCCTGACTGAGATTTACAAGATGACCATAGCTTGCTTCAAGCCGACAATCTCCGTGGGATCGACCCTTACTCACGTAATGTTTATTACTTGGACGACCCAGTGCACTTGCTGGTCAGTTAGACGGAATTATGAAGAAGTCTTGAGATTACATTCTCCCACACCAAGTTTTTGGCACTATAGCCAGGGAATGAACAATCACGATTCCGGCATACGAAGTTTTTGGCGCAGTTGCCGGGGATTGTTCGAGTTTGGACAACTGCCGATTCATCTTGTTGCTCAGATTAGGTAATTTTATTTTAATTTTAAGCTTTTTATTTTCGAAAAATTCAAAAAAATATAATAAATAAATAAAATAAATTATTCTATGTTCTTCAGAATTTTTAAGAATGAATTCTAGAGTTTCATCATGATCTGTTGAAGCCTGGCTGGCTGTCAAGCCATGTCTAAATTCTTTTGGACCGAGGCTTCCACTTATCATTGCAAGAGCTTTTTGATTCCCATCAATATGGCTGTTGTATGTAATGCTCTGCTGAAGCTTGGCTGGCTATTGGCCATGTCTAATCTTTTGGACCGAAGCTTTCACATAAAGCTTGGCTGGCTATTAAGCCATGTCTAAATTTTTGGACCAGAGCTTTAGACTAATATTGCATGATTCTTGGAATTCTTATTAAAAATTTTGTATCTTTTTATTTTCTTTTTCTAAATTAATTTTTGAAAAATTAAAAAATTAATAAAATCATAAAAACAAAAAAAAATTTTTATGTTTCCTATTTGAGCCTTGTATCAAGTTTTAAGTTTGGTGTCAATTGCATCTTTTTAACCTTTTTCTAAATTTTCGAAAATCCATGCATTGAGTTTCTTCATTGATCTTCAAGTTGTTCTTGATGATTGTCTTTGTTTGATCTTTATATTTTCCTGTTGTGTCTTTTCTTGTTTTTCATATGCATTCTTGAATTATTAGTGTCTAAAGTTTAAAAATTTTTAAGTTTGGTGTCTTGCATATTTTTCTTTTCTTAAAAAAATTTTCAAAAATATGTTCTTGATGTTCATCATGATCTTCAAAGTGTTCTTGGTGTTCATCTTGACATTCAAAGTGTTCTTGCATATTTTTCTTGTTCTGATTCATAATTTTTATGTTTTACATCATTTAGTTGTTTTTCTCTTTCCTCATTAATTTCAAAAATAAAAAAATATCTTTTTCTTTATTTGCTCATATTTTTGAAATTTTGAATTGATTTGGTAAAAAATTTTTAAAATTTAATTGTTTCTTATGAGTCAAGTCAAAATTTCAAATTAAAAATCCTATCTTTTCCAAAAATCAAATCTTTTTCATTTTTTTATTTTATTTTCAAAAATTTTCAAAATTAATTTTCAAAATCTTGTTCTTATTTTTATTTCATATTTTTGAAATTAATGCTAACATTTAATGTTTAGATTCAAAAATTTTCAAGTTGTTACTTGCCTATTAAGAAAGGTTCAATCTTTAAATTCTAAAATCATATCTTTTAGTTTCTTATTAGTCAAGTAATCAACTTTAATTTTCAAAAATCAAATCTTTTTAATTTCCTTTTCAAATCTTTTTCAAAATAAAATTTCAATCATATATTTTTCAAAATCAATTTCAAAATCTTTTCTGACTTCTTATCTTTTCAAAATTGATTTTCAAATATTTTTCAATTAACCACTTAACTTTTTGCTTGATTTTAAAAGTTTACTATTTCAATCATATCTTTTTCAAAACCACCTAACTACTTTTCTCTCTCCAATTTTTGAAAATTAATTTTTGAATACTAACCAATAATTAAAATAAAAATAAAAATATTTTTCTTTTATTTTAATTTAAAATTCGAATTCTCTCTCCCTCATCTCTTTCTATTTATTTATTTATTTATTTACTAACACTTCTCTTCGTCTTATAATTCGAACTCTCTCTCCCTCTCTGTGTTCGAATTCTTCATCTTCTCTCTTCTTCATTCTACTTTTCTATTCTTCTACTTACATAAAGGAATCTCTATACTGTGACATAGAGGATTCCTATTCTTTTCTGTTCTCTTCTTTTTCATATGAGCAGGAGCAAGGATAAGAACATTCTTGTTGAAGCTGATCCGGAACCTGAAAGGACTTTAAAGAGGAAGCTAAGAGAAGCTAAAGCACAACACTCTGGAGAGGACCTGATAGAATTTTTTGAAAAAGAAGAAGAGATGGCCGAACCCAACAACAATGGTGGAAATGCAAGGAAGATGCTTGGTGACTTTACTTTACCCTCTTTTGACTTCTGTGGAAGGAGCATCTCAATTCCTGCAATTGGAGCAAACAACTTTGAGCTTAAGCCTCAATTAGTTTCTCTGATGTAGCAGAGTTACAAGTTTCATGGACTTCCATTGGAAGATCCTCATCAGTTCTTAGCTGAATTCCTGCAAATCTGTGACACTGTTAATACTAATGGGGTTAATCCTGAGGTCTACAGACTTATGCTTTTCCCCTTTGCTGTAAGAGACAGAGCTAGGACATGGTTGGACTTAGAACCTAAAGATAGCATGAACTCTTGGGAAAAGTTGGTCAATGCTTTCTTGGCCAAATTCTTTCCGCCTCAAAAGTTGAGTAAGCTTAGAGTGGAAGTCCAAACCTTCAGATAGACGGAAGGTGAATCCCTCTATGAAACTTGGGAAAGATACAAGCAATTGATCAAAAGGTGTCCTTCTGACATGTTTTCAAAATGGAACATCATATGTATATTCTATGATGGTTTGTCTAAATTGTCCAAGATGTCATTGGACCACTCTGCTGGAGGATCTCTTCATCTGAAGAAGACGCCTGCAGAAGCCCAGGAACTCATTGAAATGGTTGCAAATAACCAGTTCATGTACATTTTTGAAAGGAATCCTGTGAATAATGGGACAACTCAGAAGAAAGGAGTTCTGGAGATTGATACTCTGAATGCCATATTGGCTCAGAATAAAATATTGACTCAGCAAGTCAATATGATTTCTCAGAGTCTGTCTGAAATGCAAGCTGCATCAGGCAGTACTAAAGAAGCCTCCCCTGAAGGAGAAGCTTATGATCTTGAGAATCCTGGAATGGAAGAGGTGAATTACATGGAAAAATCCTATGGAAACACCAACAATCCTTCAAGAAGAAATCATCCTAATATCTCATGGAAGGATTAACAGAAGCCTAATCAAGGCTTCAATAATAACAATGGTGGAAGAAACAGGTTTGGCAATAGCAAATCTTTTCCATAATCTTCTCAGCAACAGACAGAGAATTCTAAGCAGAGCCACTCTGACTTAGCAACTGTAGTCTCTGATCTATCTAAGACCACTCTCAGTTTCATGACTGAAGCAAGGTCCACCATTAGAAATTTGGAGGCACAAGTGGGTCAGATGAGTAAAAGAGTTACTGAACTCCCTCCTAGTACTCTCCCAAGCAATACAGAAGAGAATCCAAAAAGAGAGTGCAAGGCTATAAACACGTCCCACATGGCCGAACCTATAGAGGAGGGAAAGGCAGTGATTTCCAATGAGGAAGACCTCAATGGACATTCACTGGCCTCCAAGGAGTTCCCTAATGAGGAACCAAAGGATTCTGAGGCTCATATAGAGACCATAGAGATTCCACTAAACTTACTATTGCCATTCATGAGCTCTGATGAGTATTCTTTCTCTGAAGAGGATGAAGATATTATTGAGGAGCAAATTGCTCAATATCTAGGAGCAATCATGAAGCTGAATGCGAAGTTATTTGGTAATGAGACATGGGAGGATGAACCCCCATTGCTCATCAATGAACTAAATGATCTGGTTCAACTGAAATTACCTCAGAAGAAATAGGATCCTGGAAAGTTCTTAATCCCTTGTACCATAGGCACCATGACCTTTGAGAAGGCTCTGTGTGACCTGGGGTCAGGGATAAACCTCATGCCCCTCTCTGTAATGGAGAAACTAGGGATCTTTAAGGTACAAGCTGCTAAAATCTCGCTAGAGATGGCAGACAAATCAAGGAAACAGGCTTATGGACTTGTAGAGGATGTCTTGGTGAAGGTTGAAGGTCTGTACATCCTTGCTGATTTTATAATCCTAGACACTAGAAAGGAAGAGGATGACTCCATCATCCTAGGAAGACCCTTCCTAGCCATAGCAAGAGCTGTGATTGATGTGGACAGAAGAGAGCTAGTCTTTCAATTGAATGAGGACTACCTTGTGTTTAAGGCTCAAGGATCTTCTTCTGTAACCATGGAGAGGAAGCATGAAAAGCTTCTCTCAGTACAGAGTCAAATAGAGCCTCTACACTCAACTTCTAAGTTTGGTGTTGGGAGGCCACCACTAAGCTCTGAGTCTATGTGAAGCTCTCTAGAAGCTTTACTGTCAAGCTATTAACATTAAAGAAGCGCTTGTTGGGAGGCAACCTAATGTTATTTATTTATATTTATTTATTTTCCATTGTTATTTTATGTTTTCTTTAGGTTGATGATCATGTGAAGTCACAAAAATAACTGAAAAATCAAAAACAGAATGAAAAATAGCATTAAAAACAACACACCCTGGAGGACAGGCTTACTGGCGTTTAAACGCCAGTAAGGATAGCAGAATGGGCATTTAACGCCCAGCCTGGTAGCATTTTAGGCGTTAAACGCCAGAATGGGCAGCACTCTGGGCGTTTAACGCCAGAAAAGGGCTGTCTGGCATCTGGCTGGTGTTAAACGCCAGAAATGGGTAGCAGAGTGGCGTTTAATGCTAGGAAAGGTAGTAGAGCTGGCGTTAAATGCCAGAATTGGCCCAGAATGGGCGTTTGAACGCCAGAACAGTGCAGAGACTCAAATTCCTTGACACCTCAGGATCTGTGAACCCCACTGGATCCCCACCTACCCCACTTCTTTTTCTCTCCTCTTCACACCTTTCCATAACACTCTTCCCCAAATACCCTTGACCAATCCCATCAAAACCTCTTCCCCAAACACCCCTCACCTATCAAATTCTACCCTCTTCCCCACGACCTCTTCACCACTCACATCCATCCATCATTAAACCCCACCTACCTCACCACTCAAATTCAAATCATTTCCCTCCTAAACCCAACCCCTCATACACGGCTACCCTCTCTCCCTTACCCTATAAATACCCCTCCTTACCACATTAATCTTCACACAACATACACACTACTACCACCTTGGCCGAATTCACACCCCCTCCATCTCCTCCATTTCTTCTTCTTCTACTCCTTTCTTTCTTCTTTTTTGCTCGAGGACGAGCAACCACTCTAAGTTTTGTGTGGGAAAAGCTAAAGCTTTTTGTTTTCCATAACCACTAATGGCACCTAAGGCCGGAGAGACCTCTAGAAAGAGGAAAGAAAAGACAATTGCTTCCACCTCCGAGTCATGGGAGATGGAGAGATTCATCTCAAAGGTCCATCAAGACCACTTCTATGAAATTGTGGCCAAGAAAAAGGTGATCTCTGAGGTCCCCTTCAAGCTCAAAAAGAGTGAATATCCGGAGATCCGACATGAAGTTCGAAGAAGAGGTTGGAAAATCCTCACCAACCCTATTCAACAAGTCGGGATCTTAATGGTTCAAGGGTTCTATGCCAATGCATGGATCACTAAGAACCATGACCAAAGTGTGAACCCGAACCCAAAGAATTGGCTCACAATGGTTCGGGGGAAACACTTGGATTTTAGTCCGAAAAATGTGAGGTGAGCATTCAACTTGCCAATGATGCAAGGAGATCCTCACCCTTTCACTAGAAGCGTCAACTTTGATCAAAGGTTGGACCAAGTCCTTAGGGACATTTGTGTGGAAGGCGCTCAATGGAAGAGAGACTCAAGAGGCAAGCCGGTTCAACTAAGAAGGCTTGACCTCAAACCAGTGGCTAGGGGATGGTTGGAGTTCATCCAACGCTCTATAATTCCTACTAGCAACCGGTCTGAAGTTACTGTAGACCGGGATATCATGATCCATAGTATCATGAATGGAGAGGAAGTAGAAGTTCATGAGATCATATCCCTAGAACTCTACAAGGTGGCAGACAAGTCTTCCACTTTGGAGAGGTTACCCTTCCCTCATCTCATTTGTCACCTATGCAGTTCAGCTGGAATTGTCATAGAGGAAGACATCCTCATTGAAGAGGACAAGCCCATCACTAAAAAAAGGATGGAGCAAACAAGAGAGCCCACTCATAAACCTCAGCAAGAGCATGAGGAAGTTCCTCATCATGAAATCCCTGAGATGCCTCAAGGGATGCATTTTTCTCCACAAAACTATTGGGAGCAAATTAACACCTCCCTAGGAGAATTAAGTTCCAACATGGGACAACTAAGGATGGAGCACCAAGAGCATTCCATCCTCCTCCATGAAATTAGAGAAGACCAAAGAACCATGAGGGAGGAGCAACAAAGGCAAGGAAGAGAAATTGAGGAGCTCAAGCACTCCATAAGATCTTCATGAGGAAGAACTAGCCGCCATCACTAAGGTGGACCCGTTCTTTAATTTCCTTGTTCTTATTTTTCTGTTTTTCGAAAATTATGCTTTATGTTTTGTCTATGTTTGTGTCTTTATTACATGATCATTAGGGTCTAGTGTCTATGTCTTAAAGCTATGAATGTCCTATGAATCCTTCACCTTTCTTAAAATGAAAAATATTTTTAATTGCAAAAGAACAAGAAGTACATGATTTCGAATTATATCTTGAAATTAGTTTAATTATTTTGATGTGGTGGAATACTTTTTGTTTTCTGAATGAATGCTTGAACAGTGCATATTTTTGAATTTGTTATTTTTGAATGGTAAAATTGTTGGCTCTTGAAAGAATAATGAAAAAAGAGAAATGTTATTGATAATCTGAAAAATCATAAAATTGATTCTTGAAGCAAGAAAAAGCAGTGAATAGAAAAAGCTTGTGAAAAAAATATAAAAAAAAGAAAGAAAAAGAAAAATCAAGCAGAAAAGCCAATAGCCCTTTAAACCAAAAGGCAAGGGTAAAAAGGATCCAAGGCTTTGAGAATTAATGGATAGGAGGGCCCAAAGGAATAAAACCTTGGCCTAAGGGGCTGAACCAAGCTGTCCCTAACCATGTGCTTGTGGCGTGAAGGTGTCAAGTGAAAAGCTTGAGACTGAGCGGTTAAAGTCGTGGTCCAAAGCAAAAAGAATGTGCTTAAGAGCTCTGGACACCTCTAACTAGGGACTCTAGCAAAGCTGAGTCACAATCTGAAAAGGTTCACCCAGTTATGTGTCTGTGGCATTTATGTATCCGGTGGTAATACTGGAAAATAAAATGCTTAGGGTCACGGCCAAGACTCATAAAGTAGCTGTGTTCAAGAATTAACATACTGAACTAAGAGAATCAATAACACTATCTGAATTCTGAGTTCCTATAGATGCCAATCATTCTGAACTTCAAAGGAAAAAGTAAGATGCCAAAACTGTTTAGAAGCAAAAAGGCTCCAAGTCCCGCTCATCTAATTGGAACTAAGTTCATTGATAAGTTTAGGATTCATTGTATATTCTCTTTTTTTAATCCTATTTTGTTTTCAGTTGCTTGGGGACAAGTAACAATTTAAGTTTGGTATTGTGATGAGCGGATAATTTATACCCTTTTTGGCATTATTTTTACATAGTTTTTAGTATGTTTTAATTACTTTTTATTATATTTTATTAGTTTTTATTCAAAAATCACATTTCTGAACTTTACTATGAGTTTGTATGTTTTTCTATAATTTCAGGTATTTTCTGGCTGAAATTGAGGGACCTAAGCAAAAATCTGATTCAGAGGTTGAAAAATGACTGCAGATGCTGTTGGATTCTGACCTCCCTGCATTCGAAATGGATTTTTTGGAGCTACAAAAACCCAATTGGCACGCTCTCAATTGCGTTGGAAAGTTAACATTCTGGGCTTTCCATAAATATATAATAGTCTATAGTTTGCTCTAGATTTGATGGCCCAAACTGGCGTTCAAAGACAGCCTAAAACATCTTGGCGTAAAATGTCCAAACTGGCACCAGAATTGGAGTTAAACTCCCAAACTGGCACCAAAGCTGGCGTTTAACTCTAGGAACAGCCTATACACGAAAAAGCTTCAATGCTCAGCCCAAGCACACACCAAGTGGGCCCCGGAAGTAGATTTCTGCACTATCTGCACTTAATTACTCATTTTCTGTAAACCTAGATTACTAGTTTAGTATAAAAACTACTTTTAAAGATTTATTTGACATCTTTGATAGTATTTTGTTGAGCTTTTAGCCATATTTTATGTTTGGAGAGGCTGGCCTCATGGCCATGCCTAGACCTTTCACTTATGTATTTTCTACGGTGGAGTTTCTACACCCATAGATTAAGGTGTGGAGCTCTGCTGTTCTTCATTAATTAATACAAGTACTATTGTTTTTCTATTCAATTCACGCCTACTTCTTCTCTAAGATATTCACTAGCACTTCAACTTGATGAATGTGATGACCCATGACACTCATCATCATTCTCACTTATGAACGCGTGTATGACAACCACTTCCGTTCTATCTGCAATAGCTTGAGTGTGTATCTCTTGGCCTCCTGGTTCACGATGCATGGTTGCCTCTCCTGACAACAGAGCATTCCATTCCGTGAGATCAGAGTCTTCGTGGTATAGGCTAGAACTATTGGCAGCATTCCTGAGATCCGGAAAGTCTAAACCTTGTCTGTGGTATTCCGAGTAGGATCTGGGAAGGGATGACTGTGACGAGCTTCAAACCTATGAATGTGGGGCACAAGTGACAGTGTGCAAAAAGAAAATGGTCTTATTCCGACGCTAGCGGGAACCGACAGATGATTAGCCGTGCGGTGACAGCGCATATGGATTTGTTTTCATCCGAGAGGATCATACAGCTTGCCATGGAAGGAGGTAACGCATGGTTAGAAGAAGGCAATAGGAAGGTTGAGGTTCAGAAGTAACAAAGCATCTCCAGACGCTTATCTAAAATTCCCACCATTGAATTACATAAGTATCTCTATCTTATTTTCAGTTTTATTTACATTTTAATTATTAAAACCTTATAACTGTTCCGAGGATTACCTGAAACTGTAGGTCGATCTCGGATGAGATCTTCTGTACTGGTCAGAGCTGATGTGTCCGGTTGGTGAGTGGCGGCCGGAGCGGTTGTGTCTGACTTGTTGGGCTGGCTATGCTACTGATCCTTACTCACCGGAGGGTGGGGGTACCTGCAAGGGACTTCGATGCTTAAGTTAGCAAGGGTATTAAACAGATTTTTAGTAGAATCAGAGTATGAGTTATGCCTGGGTTCTCCAATGTATTTATAGTAGTGGTGAGTGACCTTTTTAGATAAGATAAGTTAGTTATCTTATCTTTATCTTTAAGTGGGGTCATCTTATCTTCTGGAAAACCGCCCTTATCTTTCTAGGCTTTAAGTGCCTTTAGATTGGGCTGTGTTCCTTCATTTGGGCCTGTTTGGGCCCTTCATGTCGAATTGGCCGAACTCTTTTAAAGAAGAGGTTGGGCGTCCTAACCTGAAGAGGTCGGTCGCCTTATCGCTAAACATCCCAGGTCGGATAACTCGACCCAGGGTATGAATGGTGCCCCTGCTCGAGCTCCGTTTTTCCTTTTGAGGTCGAGTCTTAGTTTTAAGACTTCGATCCTTCTCTGGTGAAGCCAAATTCGAGCACCTTGTCGACTTCATCTTCATAGCGTTCTTCTTTTTGAATATGGAACGTTTTCTTTTGCTTCTTCTTAAAAGCACGCGCTTTTCCATTAGCGCTCTTAGCCTTGGGAATATGCGAGGGTTTAATGCCCCTATTAATTGGTTTTTAATTGCTCCATTTCTCTTAGCCTCTTTATTTTGAATTTCATACTCAAAAAACGGTTTCTCTTCTCCGTAACTTCCCTTTTCCCTTTTCTTTTTCTGAAGTTTGCAGTTTTTCGTATTTCTTCCCTTTGCCGTATTCTTGGCGATCCTTTGTGCTTTCCTTGCTGTAAAAGGGTGATTCTGGATTCCATCTTCCATTTTCTACTTCTGTGAGGCTTTCTGTTTGAGAGGTGACTCTACTCCTTGTCGCTTCTGCCTTCAGCTTTCTCCAGAGTTTTTCTCCCTTTTCCCAGGTTGGTTCTTTCTTACTTTCTTCATCACTTGCATTGTGCCTTTTTTGGCTTTAGAAAGTTTGAACCTTTGCCGCGCATCTGCTTGTTTATTGTTGTGGGGGTATTTCTTGCTTTTGAGATGAACTTTCTGCACCCTAGGGTTTGTGCCGTTAATTTTCTTCTTTTGTGATCTTCATGAACCTACTTGCTTTCTCGGAAGGTTGCTCTTTTGATGTCATGTTGATAGTTTTCTTTGTTGATGAATTTTGTAAGAGATAACTTATATTATTATTTTTTATTTCTCTGAAAAAAGGTTGTGTTTTTGATGACTTCTTCTTGAGCTGTTTTGTTGTTTGGTTGCTTCGTTTGTTAACTAAACTGAGACTGCGGGTCTGGAGGGTAGTTGGTAGTTTTTACCTGTGGCTCGTGGCCTTCTATTCAGAGTGTTGTTTTAGTTAAAAAGGAGTCGTTATCGATGTGTGGTCTTATAGGTTTTCTTGAGTCCTTGTTCTGTGACTGCCTCCAAAGGATGTCCTTGGATCTTTGGTGTGGGTCTTGGGGTTTCCTTTTGTTTCTTATATTGCGTTGGATATGTTAAGCCGAGTTGTTTTGATTTCGTCCGAGATATTTTTTTAGTAATCCAATCTTCTTTTCTTGTTGTAGGACTAGTTGACCTCATGTCTTCTCGCAAAAATATTGTTGAGATATCTTCCCAAGTCCCTAAGGGCATGGCTGATTGGGTGGATTCCATGGTTCTTCTGTGTGTTTCGTTGGTTGACTCTGAGTTATCTCAGCAACTTAGACAATTTCATATGATTTGTGGTAATGATAGTGATGAAAAGAACTATGAGCTCGTATCTCCAAATTTTGAGGAAAGGGTCTATTTTTCTACTCGAATCGCTGGAGAGCGTCCCTTTTTCTATGCATACGAATTCTTTTTTAGTCAAATGAATATTACTCTTCCTTTTACTCCTTTTGAGAATAACCTATTATGGTCCTGTAATGTAGCTCCATCCCAACTTCACCCCAATTCCTGGGGTTTTATAAAAATCTTTCAGTTGCTGTGTCATGAGTTCGGTATCCCTGCTTCACAATCTCTCTTCTTTTATCTCTTTGTTTTGACAAAGCCTGGGATGGTTAAGAAGAAAGCCGCTTGGGTTTCTTTCCAAGCTTCCCAGGGGAAAAAGGTTTTCTCCATGTTTGATGAATCTTTCTGTGATTTCAAAAATTACTTTTTAGGGTCTGAGCTGTTGAAGGGGCTCGACCCTTTTTTCTGGATGAGAATGATGAGCTCGCCTTTCCCTTGGAATGGCAAAAGAATGTAATGGTATCTAGATATACGTGGGAGATGTTAGATGAGGCTGAGCAAGCTTTTGTGACTGTGCTGGAAGAAAACTGGGGGCAGCTTCCCCATCTCGACACAAAGAAATTTTTAGCCAACCCATCTCTCCTCCGAGCTGAGCTGGGTAGTGGTCAATTTTGGTTTTGCTTATTTTGTCGAGTTTATCTCTTTGTATGATCTTTTCTGATTCGTAACTTGGTTTTCCGCTGTTATGTTTTGTTTGCAGAGATGATTCAAAATAATGAATCCATGAAGGCCTTTAAAAGGGCAATGAAGGCTACTGCTGCTCAGAACATCTCGGCCAAGGCGGCCAGGGAGGGGTCGTCCCAGGTTCAGTCGAAGCCAGCCGTACCAAGCACACCGGGGGCGAGAAGGGTAATCCCTACTCCTCGTGCTCGTTTGGTTGATCCTCCGCAAGCTTCTGTTGCTACTTCTGGCGCTCCTCCTAACAAAAAACAAAAGACAACTGAACCTTTTAACCTTGACGCCCCCGACTTTGACACGGTTGAGTTTGTTGATCAGCAGATTGGTCCTTATGGTACCATCCCCACTGATGATGTCTCTCTCCTTCGCCATTTGGACTTCATTACTCGGAACAGCATTAAGATGGCACATATGGGAGCTGCTATGTACCGAACTGCCCAAGATCTTCCCCTTCATGCTACCAAGTCCTTTATGGAGGAGGCTAAGTGGGAGTTTGACAGAATGAAGGGTTTGAAGGAGGAGCTCCAAGTGAAGGTGACCAAGCTAGAGAAGGAGTTAGAGGGCGAAAAGGCTAGTTCTGTTGCCTTGGCGGCTTCTGTAAGGTTGGTTGAAGACACGACATTGAGGCACAAAGATAGCTATGTCACGACCTACAGGGAAGTGATGCGTCTCAGAGAGGAGTTGGAGTCTGCCCAGGTCGATTATGCCGAGCTCCAGGGTCACCTTGTAGGCAGCGTAACTGCTGCTTATAAGAACCTGAAGGAGTAGGTTCAAGTTCTTGCACCCGAGGTCGACCTTATAAGGGCGGTTCCCTTGAAGATAAGCTGACCTCACTCAAAGATAGGATAAGATAAGATAGCTAACTTATCTTATCTAAAAAGGTCACTCCACACCATTATAAATATACTGGAGCACCCAGGTATAACTCATACTCTGATTCTACGAAAGACCTGTTCAATACCCATGCTAACTTAAGCATCGGAGTCTCTTGCAGGTACCCCCACCCTCCGGTGACGAAGGATCAGCAGTGCAGCCAAGTTCAACAAGTCGGACACAACAGATCTGGCCTCCACTTACAGCCGGACACGTCATCTCTGACCAGCACAGAAGATCTCGTCCGAGATCGGCCTACAGTTTCAGGTAACCCTCGGAACATTGGCGCCGTTGCCGGGGACCTGGAAGTCATCCCACCACCATGGCAGACGATCATAACAATGACCACGATTCAGATCTAGAGGATAGAACACCGCACAAAAACGCAGACACTACACTAAAAGACGCTCTGGAATCCAACGGGGACAAAAACTCATCAAATCCGGGAGTGATAGAGGCGCTTCAAGATCGATTAAAGCAACTCGAAAAGGAAACCCATCATCAACGAGAAGTCGGAAAGGATCTACAAAGAGAGGTAAGACGACGTCGAGAATTAGAAGATAAACTTCTGAAACTCGAAGCCGATCTCAAAGCAAGAGCCACTCGGACCACCCCTGATGACAACTCACGCAGAGATCAAGATCCATTCACTAGGGAAATCATGAAGACCAAAATTCCTAAGGACTTCAAACTTCCGGATATAACTTTTTACGATGGCACTACGGATCCCAACCATCACCTCAGCAATTTCAGAAGTAGAATGTATCTTACCGACGCCTCAGATGCAGTTAATTGCAAAGCTTTTCCAACAACTCTCACAAAGACAGCAATCAGATGGTTCGACAACCTACCTCCGAAGTCCATCTCAAGCTTTGATGACCTAGCCAAAAAGTTCCTGGCCAGATTCTCCATCCAAAAAGACAAGGCTAAGTACGCCCCGAGCCTACTAGGAATCAAGCAAGGAGATCGGGAAAGTCTTCGCAACTACATGAAAAGATTCAACAAAACATGCCTAGACATACAAAGCCTACCAACAGAGGCCGCCATCATGGGCCTCATCAATGGCCTGCGAGAAGGACCTTTTAGCCAATCCATATGAGAGAAGTACCCCACATCTCTGGACGAAGTGCAGGAACGAGTAAAGAAATACATCAACATGGAAGAAAATTCTCGACTAGGAGAAACCTCAAAATCTGGATTCACCTACTGAGACAAAGACAAAGAGTCCAAAAAGAAGGAAGATCGACAAGGGGAAAAATTAAAAAATACCATAATTACACTCCTCTTAGGGTGTCCTTGGTGGATGTTTACAAAGAAGTCTGCCACACAGAAAAAATACCCCCAGCCCGACCACTCAAAGGCAAAAGAGGAGGAGGAAACTGGAATGAATATTGTGAATACCATCGAGTCCAAGGGCACTCCACCAACGAATGCTTTGACTTAAAAAATGTCATAGAAAAGTTAGTAAGAGAAGGAAAACTAGATCGGTATTTGGCCACCCGAGACGATGAACAGAGAAAAAGGAGGAGGGACGAAGAGGCCGGGCGAACCGAGCGATCACCTCGTACGCCAGAAAGACATGTTCATATGATACACGGTCTAGAACACTCAAAATAGACTACATCATGGTCGACGTGAGTTCAGCCTACAATGCCTTAATAGGTCGGACAATCTTAAATCAACTTGGCGCAATAGTCTCAACTCCACATCTATGCATGAAATTTCCAACTGCAGAAGGGATAGCTACAATAAAGGCAGATCAAAAGATGGCACGCCGCTGTTATAACGAAAGTCTAAACCTCAGAGGCAGAGGAGAAGAATTCCACACAATTGAGCTCGGTGGAGTCCAGAGACGAGAAGAACTCCACCCACAGCCCGAAGGTGAAGTAAAGAAAGTTCAGATCGGAAACACCTCGGACAAAACAACTAATATCGGCACGATCCTAAACAGAGATGTAAAAGAATCACTGATACAGTTCTTATGAGATAATGTCGATCTCTTCGCATAGAAAGCTGCAGACATGCCAGGCATAGACCCCAAACTAATGTGCCACAAGTTGGCGGTCTATCCAGGATCTCGGCCGATACAACAGAGACAAAGAAAACTTGGGCCAGAACGATCTCAAGCTGTGGAAGAACAGGTACAAGCACTACTGGAGGCGGAATTCATAAGAGAAGTCAAGTACCCACTATGGCTAGCCAACGTCGTCTCGGTGAAAAAATCTAATGGGAAGTGGCGAATGTGCACCGACTACACTGATCTCAACAAGGCCTGCCCAAAAGATCCTTATTCACTCCCAAGTATCGACGCACTGGTGGATGCCTTATTCGGATATAAATACCTCTCGTTTATGGATCCATATTCTAGATACAATCAAATTCCAATGTATCCACCTAATCAGGAAAAAACCTCGTTTCTAACACCAAAAGCAAACTATTGCTACATCGTAATGCCTTTTGGTCTTAAAAATGCGGGGGCAACTTATCAAAGGCTAATGAACAAAGTCTTTTCAGACCATATCGGAAAAATCATGGAAGTCTATATGGATGACATGTTGATAACGACACAAAGTGAAGAGACATTATTGTCCGACTTGGTCCAAGTGTTCGACACTATAAGGAAGAATAGCATGCGACTCAATCCTGCAAAATGCACCTTTGTAGTAAAAGCTGGCAAGTTCTTAGATTTTATTCTCACACAAAGAGGAATCAAGGCAAATCCAGATAAATGCCAGGCTATACTCAACATGAAGAGCCCAACTTGTGTCAAAGAGGTACAACAACTCAACGGGAGGTTGGCGGCTTTGTCCAGGTTCCTAGCGGGATCAACAAAAAGACCTCTCCCCTTCTACGCCACTCTAAGAAAAGGAAAAAAGTTCGAATGGACAACAGAGTGCGAGCAAGCCTTTCAGGACTTCAAAAGTTTCCTGGGACAACCACCCATCCTAACTCGACCACGAGGGGAAGAGCCACTCGTATTATACCTCGCTGTAGGAAGTCGGGCAATAGCCTCAGCACTGGTTCGAGAAGACGACAAAGGGCAATAACCTATATATTTTATTAGTAAAGCGCTACAGGGATCCGAGTTGAACTACCAAAAAATAGAAAAATTTGCCTATGTGCTCATACTAACATCTCGACGTCTCCGCCCGTACTTCCAAACTCACACTATTAAGGTTTGGACCAACCAGCCCATAAAAAGGGATATTGCAGAAAACAGATCTAGCAGGCAGAATCCTACAATGGGCAATCGAGTTGTCCGAATTTGACCTTCAATACGAAGCTCGAACAGCCATTAAATCACAATACTTAGCCGACTTTATTGCAGAATTTACAGACGCCCAAGGACCCCCATAGAATGGAATATTTACGTGGACGGTTCCTCGAATAAAACTGGAAGCAGCACAGGTGTGTTAATTGAAAGCAACCAAGGAACTCAAATTGAAATTTCCCTCAAATTCGGGTTCCCTAACTCAAACAACCAGGCAGAATATGAAGCACTACTAGCTGGTTTGAAGCTGGTTAAGGAGGTGGGAGCCCAAAAACTCATCATCTTCAGCGACTCACAAGTAGTCACCTCACAAATAACAGGGAACTACCAAGCCAAAGATCCCACCATGAAAAAATACTTGGATAAAACCAGGGAACAGCTCAGATAACTCGGGGAATATGAGATCCGCCACATACCCCGCGAACAAAATACCCGAGCTGATGCACTCTCAAAATTAGCCAGCACCAAACCAAGGGGCAACAATAGAAGTCTCATCCAGGAAATACTACAGAGCCCGTCAATATCAGAAGAAGAAAAAGTCCTAGCCATAACAGGTCAGGGTCAAGGATGGATGACCCCCAAAATTAACTACCTCAAAACAGAAACACTCCCTACAGATGAAAAGGAGGCAAAGAGGTTAAAACGGGAGGCACAATACTACACTATTATAAACAACGCCCTATACAGAAGAGGAATTTCAATACCGTTATTAAAATGTGTGCGGACCTCCAACACAAGGAAAGTTTTAGAGGAAGTACACAGTGGCATTTGTGAGCACAAGCTCTCACCAAAAAGTACTCCGGAAGGGACTTTATTGGCCAAATCTACAAAAGGAAGCTACAGAATTTGTAAAGACATGTCCACCATGCTAGAAACATGCCAACTTTCACATCGCCCCGCCAGAAGAGCTCATCAGCGTAACCTCACCTTGGCCATTTGCAAAATGGGGACTCGATCTTCTTGGACCCTTTTCCCAGGGATCGGGACAAGTCAAATTTCTCATAGTAGGGGTAGACTACTTCACAAAGTGGATCGAGGTAGAACCCCTAGTCAACGCCACCGCTCAAAGAAGTCGAAAGTTCCTATATAGGAATATTGTCACAAGGTTCGGGGTTCCATACTCCATCACCATGGACAATGGCACCCAATTCTCAGATGCAGGCTTCAGAAAATTAGTAGCTGACTTGAACATAAAGCACCAGTTCACCTCCATCGAACATCCCCAAGCCAATGGACAGGACGAAGCTGCTAACAAAGTCATATTGGCCGGGCTAAAATGGAGATTACAAGATGTAAAGGGAGCTTGGGCCGAAGAACTTCCACAAGTCCTATGGGCATATCGAACAACGCCACATTCCACCACAAAGGAATCACCCTTCCGATTAGCATACGGAACAGAGGCAATGATCCCGGTAGAGATCGAGGAAGGATCACCTAGAGTGGTCCATTACAATGAAGAAGCCAACTCCCAACTTCAAAGGGAAGAGCTCGACCTACTTCCTGAAATCCAAGAAAGAGCTCAGATCAGGGAAGAAGCACTAAAACGTCGAATTGCTTCCAGATATAATCAAAAGGTAGTGCCAAGAGGTTTCGCTGAGGATGATCTCATCCTAATCCGAAATGATATTGGAACAACTCGACCCGGAGAAGGAAAGCTGGCAGCAAACTGGAAAGGACCTGTTCCGAGGGTTACCTGAAACTGTAGGTCGATCTCGGACGAGATCCTCAGTGATGGTCGGAACCGATGTGTCCAGCTGGTGAATGGAGGCCGGAGCTGGTACGTCTGACTTGTTTGGACTTGGACGTGCTGCTGATCCTCTGTCACCGAAGGGTGGGGGGTACCTACAAGAGACTCCGATGCTTAAGTTAGCATGGGTATTAAACAGGTGTTATGTAGAATCAGAGTATGAGTTATACCTGGGTGCTCCAGTGTATTTATAGTAGTGTGGGCTGACCTTTCTGATAAGATAAGTTAGTTATCTTATCTTATCTTATCTTATTTTGGATGAAGTCAGCTTATCTTCAAGGGAACCGCCTTTATCTCTATAGGCTTGGATTGCCTTTGGATTTGGGTCGTGTTCCTCTAATTGGGCCCTTTACTGGGGTTTCCTGTTGATTTGGCCGATCTCTTTAGAAGAGGTCGGGTAGTCTGACCTGAAGAGGTCGGTCGCTTTGTCGCCAATCATCCCGGGTCGGGTAACTCGACCCAGGGTATGAACAGTGCCCCTGCTTGAGCTCGGTCTTTTGTTGAGGTTGAGTCTTTGACTTCGGTCCTTCTCTGACGAAGCCGAACTCAAGCATTTTGTTGATTTCTTCCTTTTGTAGAATCTTTTGAATGTAGAACGTTTTTCTCTAAAAGTGCGCGCTTTTGTATTAGAGCTTTGTCCTGGGGAACGTGCGAGGGTTTAATACCCTAATTAATTAGTATTAATTGCCCCGTTTTTTCTTTGGCTCTTTATTTTGATTTTTGAAAACTCAGAAACGGTTTCTCTTCTTTGCTCTTTTGTAACTTCTTCACCATTTTCTTCCGTTTTTCTCGTTCTCTGTTTTTCGCCTACGTTTCTTCTTTTCCTGCGTTGCGGCGTCGCTTGGCGATTCTCGGGACAACTTTCATTTTTACATCTCCTTCTTTCCTTTGAAGCTTTTCTCTTCTCCAGGTGAGTTCCATTCGTACTTTCTTTCTCTTTCGCTGCTTTGGCTTTTTGTGATTAAGTTGCAATTTTGCTTTGAGGAAAGTTTGGATCTTTCTGCTTTTACTGTGCCTGGTTACTGTCGTAATACGCGCTCTGAAGTTTCTTCATCCTTTTGTATGAATCCTTTCACCTTTCCTATTGCTTTAATGTGCTTAGGGCTTCTGCATGTTATTTCTCGTTTGTGCTTTTGATGATAATTTGTTTGGTATGCTCGGGTTGGTGCTTGTTCTTTGCTGATGATTTTTTGCTTGATTTTGAAAAAGTTTGCGCCTTTCCCCTTGGCCATTTCTGATAAACTGTAGAAATAGTGCTTTCTTCTGATAAACCGTATGAGAGTGGACCTTTTGCATTTTCGCTTTCTTTTGTTTTCTTTCTGGATTTTATTTTGATGAGTGCTGGGATGTAGGCCGTAGAAATAACTTGAAAACCTTGCTTGTTTACTGCCTCCAAGGGATGCCCCAAGATCTTTGTCTTGAGTCTTGGGGTTTTCCCTTTTTGTTTATCCGCCGGTCGAGATGTTTTGCCCTCTGTCCGAGATGTTTTTGAGTAATCCATTCTTCTTTTCTTTTTGTAGAATTTAGTTTACCTCATGTCTTCCCAAAATAACGTTGTCGAAATGCCTTCCCAGGTTCCCACGGGTATGGCTGATTGGGTGGACTCCATGGTTCTTATGTGTGTCTCGCTGGTTGATTCTGAATTTTGTACTCAGCTTAGGCAGTTTCACAGTGTCTGTAGTAATTCTGGTGATGAGAAGAACAATGAACTTGTCCCTCCCTCTTCTAACGAGAGAGTCTGCTTTTCGACTCGAGTTGTTGATGGTCGCCCTTTCTTTTATGCTTATGATTTTTTCTTTGGTCAGCTGGGTATCACCCTTTCTTTTACCAAATTCGAAACCGACCTGTTATGGTCTTGTAATGTTGCCCTTTCTCAACTTCACCCCAATTCCTGGGGTTTTATTAAAATTTTCCAATTGCTGTGCGATGGTTTTGGTATTCTTGCTTCCCAATCTCTCTTTTTCTATCTGTTTGTCTTGACTAAGCCTGGTGTGGTAAAAAAGAAGTCGGCCTGGGTCTCCTTTCGTTCTACCCAGGGGAACAAAGGTTTTTTCCATGTTTGACGAGTCGTTCCGTGATTTTAAAAACTACTTTTGCTGCTGCCCATGCGGTTGGGGAGGGATCTTCCCAAGTGCGCGAGAAGCCATCGGTGCAGAGTTCCGCCAGGGTGAAGAAGGTGATCCCTACACCCCGAGTTCGTTTGGTAGATCCTCACGTCACCTCTGCTGCTCCTTCTGTTGCTCCTCCCAATAAAAAACAAAAGATTGCTGAGCCCTTTGACCTCGATGCTTCTGATTTTAATGCTATTGAATTCGTGGATCAACAAATCGGTCTTTATGGCACTCTCTCTATGGACGATGTGTCTATCCTCCATCACTTGGAATTCATGGCCCGAAATCATGTGAAGATGGCGTACATGTCGGCTGCCATATATTGGACTGCTCAGAATCTCCCTCTCCACGCTACTAAAGCGTTTATGGAGGAGGCGAAACAGGAGTTTGATCGGATGAAGGAGCTAAAGGAGGAGCTTGAGACGAAGGTAGCCAAGCTGGAGAAGGACTTGAAGAATGAGGAGGCGAGCTCTCAGTCATTGGTAGCTTCTTTGAGGTTGGCTGAGGACGCAATCTTGATGCACAAGGAGAGTTACCTTTCATCATATCGGGAAGTGATGCGCCTGAGGGGGGAGCTTGACAGTGTTCGGGAAGATTATGCTGAGCTCCAAAGTCATCTTGTTGGCAGCGTGACTGCTACTTATGAGAACTTGAGGGAGCAAGTTCAGGTCATTGCTCCCAAGGCCGACCTCACCCTTTTTAGCCTGGATAATATTGTCAGGGATGGCAAGATTGTCCCTGATGATGAGGGTGATGATGATGATGTCGTTCCTCCTGTGTCTTCTACCAAAGTGCCGACCTCTTCGGTTCCTCCCGCTGTGCCCGACCCGGATTGCCAGATCCTGAATCGGGAGGATGGAACTGTGGATGCTGTGCCGATTCAGACTCGCCCTCCTTCTCCCTGTCGCTCTTCTATTTTCTGCTGATGTCGAAATCTTGCGGCTCGACCTCCTTGGGTTTTATTTGTAGCTTGAATCCTTTGTGGTCGTGGTTGTGGGGGTCCAACTTTTTGCTTTGTATGCTTTCTTAACGTTGGTCCCCTTCTAAGCTATTCTCGTAATCCTGTGTCTTGGACCTTTGCTAGGTCTCCTTCAGGGATTACTTTTATAACTTTCCAGTTGTAGGAGTCCGACTTCGTTAGGTCGGTCTCCTTTAAGTTATTTGTAGTCCTCTTTCTTGGATCTTTGTCAGATCTCTTTCAGGGACTACTTTGATAACTTTTAATTAGTAGGAGTCCTACTTGGTTATACCGGTCTCCTTTAAGTTATTTTTTGTAGTCCTCTTTCTTGGATCTTTGTCAGATCTCTTTCAGGGACTATTTTGATAACTTTTAAGTAGTAGGAGTCCGACTTGGTTATACCGGTCTCCTTTAAGTTATTTTTGTAATCCTCTTTCTTGGACCTTTGTCAGGTCTCTTTCAGGGATTACTTTTATAACTTTCCAGTTGTAGGAGTCCGACTTCGTTAGGTCGGTCTCCTTTAAGTTATTTGTAGTCCTCTTTCTTGGATCTTTGTCAGATCTCTTTCAGGGACTACTTTGATAACTTTTAGTAGTAGGAGTCCGACTTGGTTATACCGGTCTCCTTTAAGTTATTTTTTGTAGTCCTCTTTCTTGGATCTTTGTCAGATCTCTTTCAGGGACTATTTTGATAACTTTTAAGTAGTAGGAGTCCGACTTGGTTATACCGGTCTCCTTTAAGTTATTTTTTGTAGTCCTCTTTCTTGGATCTTTTTCAGATCTCTTTCAGGGACTACTTTGATAACTTTTAAGTAGTAGGAGTCCAACTTGGTTATACCGGTCTCCTTTAAGTTATTTTTTGTAGTCCTCTTTCTTGGATCTTTGTCAGATCTCTTTCAGGGACGACTTTGATAACTTTTAGTAGTAGGAGTCCGACTTCGTTATATCGGTCTCCTTTAAGTTATTTTTGTAATCCTCTTTCTTGGATCTCTTTTAGTAGTAGGAGTCCGACTTTGTTATACCGGTCTCCTTTTAGTTATTTTTTGTAGTCCTCTTTCTTGGATCTTTGTCAGATCTCTTTCAGGGACTACTTTGATAACTTTTAAGTAGTAGGAGTCCGACTTGGTTATACCGGTCTCCTTTAAGTTATTTTTTGTAGTCCTCTTTCTTGGATCTTTGTCAGATCTCTTTCAGGGACTACTTTGATAACTTTTAGTAGTAGGAGTCCGACTTCGTTATATCGGTCTCCTTTAAGTTATTTTTGTAATCCTCTTTCTTGGACCTTTGTCAGGTCTCTTTCAGGGATTACTTTTATAACTTTTCATTTTGGGTGACTTTGTCATGTCGAGCCCTTCTAAGTTAAAGTAATCCTCTTTAATAGGGTTGGCCAGACCTCTTTCCAGGGTTTACTTATAACTTGGGTTGACTTGGTCCGACTTCTCAACGTCGGCCAGTCTTTAAGTTATTATTTTAGCAATCCGTAAGACCTCGTCAGGTTCTTTTTTAGATCACTTTCGATAACTTCTTACATTATTCTGTGTTCATCTTTGCCGATTTGTAGAAAGTGGTTGTCGTCTCTAGATCGTCCTTTGGGTGAATCGCGTTTTTACCTTTATCGGACGGTTGTCATTATCATGATCGTGCAGTGAAAATTGTTTTTCACTTTCTGCCAATCTGTTGCTTTATAATCGGACAATGAATACTTCAGATTAATGCGTCTTGAAATCTTTGTTGAATATCTAAAATATATTTTATTTAAAGGAAAAATGCAAATATATACATATGGGATTTGTCTGAGTCTCAACTTGGTGCCTCATTAAAAAAAATTTCAGGAAAAAGAGTGCATCCAATGATGAGATCTTTTATCTTTTCTAACTGTAGTACCTTCTGAGGTTGCAGGCGTGCCATGACCTGGGAAGCTCTCGTCCATCGAGTTCAGACAGTCTGTAGTAGCCCTTTCCAAATACTTCTACAACTCGGTAGGGTCCTTTCCAGTTTGCTGCCAGCTTTCCCTCTCCTGGTCGAGTTGTTCCGATATCATTTCGGATTAGGATGAGATCATTTTCTGCGAAACTTCTCGGCACTACCTTTTGATTATATCTGGAAGCCATTCGGCGTTTTAGAGCTTCTTCCTTGATCCGAGCTCTTTCTTGGATTTCGGGTAACAAGTCGAGCTCTTCTCTCTGAAGTTGGGAGTTTGCTCCCTCATTGTAGTGAACTACTCTGGGCGACCCTTCCTCAATCTCTACTGGAATCATCGCCTCTATTCCGTATGCTAATCGGAAGGGGGATTCCTTCATGGTGGAATGTGGCGTTGTTCGATATGCCCACAGGACCTGTGGAAGCTCTTCTGCCCAGGCTCCCTTTGCATCTTGTAATCTCCGTTTTAATCCGGCTAATATGACTTTGTTAGCAGCTTCGGCCTGCCCATTGGCTTGTGGATGTTCGACGGAGGTGTACTGGTGCTTTATATTCAAGTCGGCTACTAGTTTTCTGAAGCCTGCATCTGTGAATTGAGTGCCATTGTCTGTGGTTATTGAATATGGAACCCCGAATCTTGTGACAATATTTCTATATAAGAATTTTTGGCTTCTTTGAGTGGTGGCATTCGCCAGGGGCTCTGCCTCGATCCACTTTGTAAAGTAATCTACCCCTACTATGAGGAATTTAACTTGTCCCGATCCCTGTGGGAATGGGCCGAGAAGATCGAGTCCCCATTTTGCGAACGGCCAAGGCGAGGTCACGTTAATGAGCTCTTCTGGCGGGGCGATCTGAAAGTTGGCATGTTTCTGACATGGTGGGCATGTCTTTAGAAATTCTGTGGCTTCTTTCTGTAGAGTTGACCAATAAAATCCCGCCCGGAGTACTTTTTTGGCGAGAGCTCGTGCTCCAAGATGATTGCCACAAATACCGCCGTGTATTTCTTCTAGCACTTCCTTTGTGTTGGAGGTTGGCACACATTTTAGTAAAGGTGTTGAGATTCCTCTTTTGTACAGGATGTTGTTTATGATGGTGTAGTACTGTGCCTCCCTTTTTAACCTCTTTGCCTCCTTTTCTTCTATGGGGAGCATTCCTGTTCTGAGGTAGTTGGCTATAGGGATCATCCATCCTTGGTCCTGACTTGTTATGGTCAAGACTTTTTCCTTTTCCGAGATTGACAGGTTCTGCAACATTTCCTGGATGAGGCTTCTATTATTGCCCCCTGGTTTGGTGCTGGCTAGTTTTGAGAGTGCGTCAGCTCGGGCATTTTGTTCACGGGGTATGTGGCAGATCTTGTACTCCCCTATTTGTCCGAGTTGTTCCTTGGTTTTATCCAAATACTTTTTCATGGTGGGATCTTTGGCTTGGTAGCTCCCTGTTATTTGTGATGTAACCACTTGTGAATTGCTGTAAATGTTGAGTTTTTGAGCTCCGACTTCTTTAGCCAGCTTCAAACCAGCTATTAATGCTTCATATTCCGCCTGGTTGTTTGAGGCTGGGAACCCAAACTTGAGGGAGAGCTCAACCTGGGTTCCTTGGTTGCTTTCTATTATCACGCCTGCACTGCTTCCAATTTTATTTGAAGAACCGTCCACGTAAAGGTTCCATTCTGTGGGGGTTTCTAGGGCATCTGTGAATTCTGCGATAAAATCGGCCAGATACTGTGATTTGATGGCCATCCGAGCTTCATATTGGAGGTCGAACTCTGACAACTCGACTGCCCATTATAGAATTCTGCCTGCTAGATCTGTTTTCTACAATATTCCTTTTTATGGGCTGGTTAATTCGAACCTTAATGGTGTGAGCTTGGAAGTACGGGCGAAGTCGTCGAAATGTTAGGATAAGAGTATAGGCAAATTTTTCTATTTTCTGGTAGTTTAGCTCGGATCCCAGTAGTGCCTTGCTAATGAAGTAGACGGGTTGTTGCCCATTTTCATCTTCTCTGATTAGTGCTGAGGCTATTGCCCGAATCCCTACTGCGAGATATAATATGAGCGGTTCTCCTTCTCGTGGTCGAGATAAGATAGGTGGCCGTCCTAAGAACTCCTTGAAGTCTTTGAATGCTTGTTCACATTCTGTCGTCCATTCGAACTGTTTTCCCTTTCTTAAAGTAGCATAGAAGGGGAGAGATCTTATCGCAGCTCCTGCTAAGAATCGGGATAGGGCGGCCAATCTCCCATTGAGTTGTTGTACTTCTTTGACACAGGTTGGGGTCTTCATGTTGAGTATGGCTTGACATTTATCTGGGTTTGCTTCAATTCCCCTTTGCGTGAGCATGAATCCTAAGAATTTACCTGCTTCTACTGCGAAGGTACATTTTGCGGGATTGAGTCGCATGTTGTGTTTCCTTATGGTGTCAAACACTTGAGCCAGGTCGGATAATAATGTATCTTCGGTTTGTGTTTTTATTAGCATGTCGTCCACATAGACCTCCATGATGTTTCCGATGTAATCCGAAAAAACTTTATTCATTAGTCTTTGATAAGTAGCTCTTGCGTTCTTGAGACCGAAGGGCATCACGATGTAACAGTAGTTTGCCTTTGGTGTTAAAAACGAGGTCTTTTCTTGGTCTGGTGGATACATGGGAATTTGGTTGTATCCTGAATACGCATCCATAAACGAGAGATATTTATATCCAGAGGAAGCATCTACCAGGGCGTCAATACTTGGGAGTGGGTATGGATCTTTTGGGCAAGCTTTGTTGAGATCGGTGTAATCGGTGCACATTCGCCACTTTCCATTCGATTTTTTCACCAAGACGACGTTGGCTAGCCATAGTGGGTATTTAACTTCTCTTATAAATCCGGCTTCCAGTAGTGCCTGTACTTACTCTTCCACAGCCTGGGATCGCTCTGGCCCAAGCTTTCTTCGTCTCTACTGTACCGGTCGAGATCCTGGGTAGACCGCCAACTTGTGGCACATTAGCTTAGGGTCTATCCCTGGCATGTCCGCGGCTTTCCATGCAAAGAGGTCGACATTATCTCACAAGAATCGTATTAGCAATTCCTTTAAATCTCCTTTGAGGATTGTGCCGATATTAGTTGTTTTTTCCGAAGTGTCCCCGATCTGAATTCTTTCTATCTCGCCCTCTGGTTGGGGGCAAAGATCTTCTCGTCGTTGAACTCCGCCCAACTCAATTGCGTGGAACTCTTCTCCTTTGCCTCTGAGGTTTAGGCTTTCGTTATAACAGCGACGTGCCATCTTTTGGTCAGCTTTTATCGTGGCTATCCCCTTTGGAGTTGGAAACTTCATACATAGGTGTGGGGTCGATACTATTGCGCCGAGTTGGTTGAGTGTTGTCCGACCTATGAGAGCATTGTAAGCTGAACTTACATTGACTACGATGTATTCTATTTTGAGGGTCCTGGATTGGTCTCCTTTTCCGAAGGTTGTATGTAGTGATATATATCCTAGTGGTCGAACCGGGGTATCTCCTAACCCGAACAGACTATTTGGATATGCCTTAAGTTCTTTTTCTTCTAAGCCGAGTTTATCAAAGGCTGTCTTGAATAATATGTCGGCAGAACTCCCTTGGTCTATTAAGGTGCGGTGTAGGTTGGCGTTTGCCAATATGATGGTGATGACCATGGGATCGTCGTGTCCGGTGATGATGCCGGACGCGTCCTCCTTAGTGAATGTTATCGCTGGGATGTTGAGTGCTTCCTCCTCTCCTTCGACATGATATACTTCTTTGAGGTACCTTTTGTGGGAAGATTTGGAGATCCCTCCTGCTGCGAATCCGCCATGTATCATGTGGACATGTCTTTCTGGTGTCCGAGGTGATCATTCTGTTCGCTCGGTATCTTCATCCCTTCGTCTTTTTCTTTGATCATCATCTCGGGTGGCCAGGAATCGATCTAATTTTCCTTCCCATACCAATTTTTCTATGATATTTTTTAAGTCGAAACATTCATTGGTGGCGTGTCCTCTGACCCGATGAAATTCACAATATTCCTTCCGATTTCCTCCTTCCCTTTTTCCTTTGAGGGGCCGTGCTGGGGGAATTTTTTCTGTATGACAGACCTCTTTGTATATTTCGACTAGGGATGCTCTGCGGGGAGTATAATTATGGTATTTTTTAATTTTCTCCCCTTGTCGGTCTTCTTTTCGTTTTGATTCCTTGTCTTTGTCTCGGTAGGAGGCCCCCGATTTTGAGGTCTCTCCTAACCGAGCGTTTTCTTCCATGTTGATGTATTTTTCTGCCCGTTCCTGCACTTCGTCTAAGGAGGTCGGGTACTTTTTTAATATAAACTGGCTGAAAGGTCCCTCTCGTAGGCCGTTGATAAGTCCCATGATGGCGACCTCTGTGGTAAGCTTTGTATGTCCATGCATATTTTGTTGAATCTTTCCATGTAATTGCGGAGGCTCTCCCGATCTCCTTGCTTGATCCCTAGTAGACTGGGAGCGTGCTTAGCCTTGTCTTTTTGGATGGAGAATCTGGCCAGGAACGTTTTGGCCAGGTAGTCGAAATTTGAGACAGACTTCGGAGGTAGGTTGTCGAACCATCTGATTGCTGTCTTTGTGAGAGTTGTTGGAAAAGCTTTGCAGCGAACGGCATCTAAAGCATTGGTAAGGTACATTCTGCTTCTGAAGTTGCTGAAATGATGGTTGGGATCTGTGGTGCCATCATACAAAGTCATGTCTGGAAGTTTGAAGTCTTTAGGGGTTTTAGTCTTCATGATTTCCCTAGTGAATGGATCTTGATCCTTGCGAGAGTTGTCCTCAGGGGTGGTCCGGGTAGCCTTTGCTTTGAGATCGGCTTCAAGTTGTAGGAGTTTATCTTCCAATTCTCGACGTCGCCTTACCTCTCTTTGTAGATCCTTGCCAACTTCTTGCTGGTACTGGCTTTCTTTTTCGAGTTGCTTTAGGCGATCTTGAAGTGCTTCTATTACTCCCGGATGCGATGAGTTTTTGTCTCCGTTAGATTCTGGAGTATCCTTTGGTGTGGCATCCGTATTTTTGTGCGACGTTCTGTCCTCTAGATCTGAGTTGTGGTCGTTGTCATGGTCGTCCGCCATGGTGATGGGATGACTTCCAGGTTCCCCGGCAACGGCGCCAATGTTCCGAGGGTTACCTGAAACTGTAGGTCGATCTCGGACGAGATCCTCAATGATGGTCGGAACCGATGTGTCCAGCTGGTGAATGGAGGCCAGAGCTGATACGTCCGACTTGTTTGGACTTGGACGTGCTGCTGATCTTCTGTCACCGAAGGGTGGGGGGTATCTGCAAGAGACTCCGATGCTTAAGTTAGCATGGGTATTAAACAGGTGTTATGTAGAATCAGAGTATGAGTTATACCTGGGTGCTCCAGTGTATTTATAGTAGTGTGGGCTGACCTTTCTGATAAGATAAGTTAGTTATCTTATCTTATCTTATCTTATTTTGGGTGAAGTCAGCTTATCTTCAAGGGAACCGCCTTTATCTCTATACGCTTGGATTGCCTTTGGATTTGGGTCGTGTTCCTCTACTTGGGCCCTTTACTGGGCTTTCCTGTTGATTTGGCCGATCTCTTTAGAAGAGGTCGGGTAGTCTGACCTGAAGAGGTCGGTCGCTTTGTCGCCAATCATCCCGGGTCGGGTAACTCGACCCAGGGTATGAACAGGACCCTATCGAGTCATAGAAGTACTTGGGAAGGGCTACTACAGACTATCCGAACTCGACGGGCGAGAACTTCCTAGGTCGTGGCACGCCTACAACCTAAGAAGATACTATAGCTAGAGAAGATAAAAGATCTCATCATAGGATGCACTCTTTTTCCTGAAAAGGTTTTTTAATAAGGCACCAAGTTGAGATCCAGAAATTATCCAACTCAAAGGGATAAAAACTCTATATGTACATATTTTCATTTTCATTTAAATAAAATATATTAGACCCTCTACAAAGTTTTCAAGACGCATTAATCTGAAACATTCATCGTCCGATTATAAAGGACAGATTGGCAAAAAGTGAAAAACAAATTCACTGCACGATCACGATAAAGACCAACAAAGATGAAAACCAAATTCATCTAAAGGTCGACTAAATGAGAATTTAACCCACCTTCTACAAATCGGCAAAGATGAAAACAGAATAATGCAAGAAGTTATCGAAAGTGATCCGGAGAAAGGACCTGACGAGGTCCTAATGGATTGCTAAATAATAACTTAAAAGACTGGCCGATGTTAAGAAGTCGGACCAAGTCAAACCAAGTTATAAGTAAACCTTGGAAAGAGGTCTGGCCAACCCTATAAAAGAGGATTACCTTAACTTAGAAGGGCTCGACATGACAAAGTCGGCCCAAAACATAAAGTTATAGAAGTGATCCCTGAAAGAGACTTGAACAAGGTCCAAGAAAGAGGATTACAAAAATAACATAGAAGGGCCCGACATGATGAGGTCGGCCCAAAACATAAAGTTATAGAAGTAATCCCTGAAAGAGACCTGAACAAGGTCCAAGAAAGAGGATTACAAAAATAACTTAGAAGGGCCCGACATGACGAGGTCGGCCCAAAACATAAAGTTATAGAAGTAATCCTTGAAAGAGACCTGAACAAGGTCCAAGAAAGAGGATTACAAAAATAACTTAGAAGGGCCCGACATGACGAGGTCGGCCCAAAACATAAAGTTATAGAAGTAATCCCTGAAAGAGACCTGAACAAGGTCCAAGAAAGAGGATTACAAAAATAACTTAGAAGGGCCAGACATGACGAGGTCGGCCCAAAACATAAAGTTATAGAAGTAATCCCTGAAAGAGACCTGAGCAAGGTCCAAGAAAGAGGATTACAAAAATAACTTGATCCGACATGACGAGGTCGGCCCAAAACATAAAGTTATAGAAGTGATCCCTGAAAGAAACCTGAACAAGGTCCAAGAAAGAGGATTACAAAAATAACTTTATCTGACATGACGAGGTCGGCCCAAAACATAAAGTTATAGAAGTAATCCCTGAAAGAGACTTGAACAAAGTCTAAGAAAGAGGATTACAAAATAACTTAATCCAACATGACGAAGTCGGCCCAAGACATAAAAGTTATAAACTTAATCCCTGAAAGAGACCTGAACAAAGTCCAAGAAAGAGGATTACAAAAGTAACTTGGAAGGGTCCGACATGACAAAGTCGACCCACATAAAGTGCACTTGGCAGAAACCTCACAAAAGGTCCAAACAAAACAGGATACTGTTTGTTGCCTCAAAGGAATCAAAGCCACAAGCACAAAAGCAACTCAAAGAGATCGAACAACAAGGCTCCAGCACTACCAAAAGCCTAGAAAAAAGTGCCTCGACGAGATAAAGATCGACATAATACTAAAAGCGCGAAGTTGTGATAAAAATAAATTCAAAAGGGCTACCCAAACCAGCCCCAAGAACTTGGAAGCTATTTTTGTTTCTTAGCCTAAACAAGTGTCAACGGTCAGCAAAATAAAATTTACAAAATAAAGAGTTTAAAAGCCCACAAGCCCGGCTATCTACATAATCAAGATAAAAAAGTCCAGTTAAACATCAGAAGCCTTCCCGGTAGCATCAGCATGGGGAGAAGGAGGGTGAGTCTGAATGGGCACAGCATCCACGGTCCCATCATATCGGTTCAGGATTTGATAGTCCGTATCGGATACCGGATGACCGACCTCCGCTGAAGAAATTGAAGAAGTTGACACTTTAGCGGCAGGCGTAGGGAGAGGTTCAACATCATCATCATCCGAGTCATCAAGGACAATCTTACCATCCCTCACAACATTGTCCAGGCTGAAAAGAGACAGATCGACCTCGGGAGCCAGAATTCAAACCTGCTCCTTCAGGTTCTCATAAGCAGAATTCACGCTGCCGACAAGGTGACCTTGGAGCTCGGAGTAATCAGTTCGGGCAGACTCCAACTCCTCCCTCAGACGCATTACCTCCCGATAGGATGTAACATAGCTGTCTTTATGCCTCAATGCCGTGTCCTCTGCCAACCTCACAGAAGCCGCCAAGGTAAGGGAGCTAGCCTTCTCACTCTCCAGCTCTTTCTCCAGTTTGGACACTTTTGCTTCGAGCCCCTCCTTCAAGCCTTTCATCTGATCAAACTCCTGTTTAGCCTCCTCCATGAAGGCTTTGGTGGCATGAAGAGGAAGATTTTGGGCAGTTCGGTACAAGGCAGCCCCATGTGCGCCATCTTAACACTACTCCGAGTTATAAAGTCCAAATGGTGAAGGAGCGATACATCATCCATAGGGAGGACACCGTAAGGACCGATCTGCTGATCTACGAACTCGACCGCATCAAAATCCGGGGCATCAAGGTTGAAAGGCTCAATGGTTTTTTGCTTTTTGTTGGGAGGAGCACCAGAAGTAACAACAGAGGCTTGGGGAGGATCAATCAAATGAACCCGGGGAGTTGGGATTACCTTCCTCGCCCTAGGTGAGCTCGGAACGGACGGCTTTGACTGAGCCTGGGAAGATCCCTCCCCGGCCGCCTTGGCCGTGATGTTTTTTGCTGCGGTAGCTTTCTTCGCCCTTTTGAAGGCCTTCATAGATTCATTATCCTTAATCATCTCTGCAAAGCAAAACACAAGCAGTAAGGAATCAATTAACAAATCAGAAAAGAGCTTGCAAACAGTATAGGAGCAGACAAAAGAGGAAAATGAAAAAATTAACTACCCAGCTCAGTTCAGAGGAGAGAGGGGTTGGTTAAAAACTTCTTTGTGTCGAGATGGGGAGGCTGACCCCAGGTCTCTTCCAGAACAGTCACAAAAGCTTACTCAGCCTCATCCAACATTTCCCATGAATATCTAGATACCCTCACGTCCTTTTGCCATTCCAAGGGAAAGGCGGGCTCGTCATTTTCATCCAGAAAAAATGGCCGAGCTCCTTCAACAGCTCGGACTTTAAAAAAGTAATTTTTAAAATCACGGAAAGATTCATCAAACATGGAGAAGACCTTCTTTCCCTGGGAAGCTCGGAAAGAAACCCAAGCAGCTTTTTTCTTTACTACCCCAGGCTTCGTCAAAACAAAGAGATAGAAGAAAAAAGATTGCGAGGTAGGAATACCGAATCCATGACACAACAATTGAAAGATTTTTATGAAACCCCAGGAATTGGGGTGAAGTTGGGAAGGAGCAACATTACAGGACCATAACAGGTTGGTCTCAAAATTAGTAAAAGGAAGGGTGATACTCATCGGGCCAAAAAAGAAATCGTAAACATAGAAACAAGGGCGATCTCCAGCAACCCATGTAGAGAAACAAACTCTCTCTTCAGAAGTGGGAGGTACAAGTTCGTAATTCTTTTCCTCACCAGCACTACTACAAACCCTATGAAATTGCCTAAGCTGCTGACAAAATTCAGAATCAACCAAAGAAACACACAAGAGAACTATTGAATCCACCCAATCAGCCATGCCCTCAGGGACTTGGGAAGATGTCTCAACAATGTCCCAAAAAACATCTCGGATAAAGACAAAACATCTCAGAACAGCTCGGACAAGCGCGATTCGGAGCAATACAAGCAAAAGGAAACCCCGGGACTCACACTAGAGACCCAGGAGCATCCTTTTGGGGGCAAGTTAAGGCGCGAGATAACACTCTGAGAAGAAAAGTCGCGAGTTACAAATCAAAAATTATCAAAATAATTACCTCCCAAAATTCACAGTCTCAGACAGAACTAACAAGCAACAAAAGCATCAAGAGGAAGTCAAGAAAATGCACTCCGAACAAAAGGCAAAAATTAAATTATGGGTATCGTTATCTCCTACAAAGGTACAGCAACAAGGAAAGCCACCAAAATAGAGTAGGAGTCAAGGGGCAATCTTTTGAAATTGTGAGCAAGATACAGTTTTTTCAAAAAGCAGCCAGAAGCAACAGTAGAACATGCAAAGCCCTAGGAAGCCTCAAACAGAAATACCCGGAATATGCATAAAAACGAAAAAGAAAAAATACATTACAGCGACAAGTAAACACAAGATCATAGAAAGGTCCAAGCTTTTTTCATACAGTCAAAAATCAAAGAGTCACCAAAAAACCAAAAACAAAGCAACGAAAAAGTGAAGAAACTGTAAATGAAACCAACCTGGAAAAAAGCAGAAAGCTTTAGAAGAGTCGAAGATGGGAGACGAAATCCTGAATTGCCCTCGCACAAGCAAAAGCACCAGGCAATGTCACAGGAAGAAACGCGAAATTACAAACTCCAGGCGAAAACAGAAAATGAGAAAGAAAAGGGAAGTTATGGTAACAAGAAAAGAGAAACCGTCTTTTCTGTGTGTAAAGATTCAAATTAGAAAGCCAAGGGAAACGGGGCATTAAAAACTAATTAATAAGGGTATTAAAAACCCTCGCCCGTTCCCAAGAACAGAGCGCTAATACAAAAGCGCGCGCTTTTAGAAGAAAACGTTCCGCATTCAAAAACGAAGACTCTACAAGGAAGAAGTCGACCGGTGCCCGAGTTCGGCTTCATCAGAGCAGGATCGAAGTCCTAAATATAAAACTCGACCTACCAAAAAAGACCGAACTCGAGCAGGGGCACTGTTCATACCCTGGGTCGAGTTGTCCGACCCAGGATGATTAGCGACAAAGCGACCGACCTCCTCAGGTCATACTATCCGACCTCTTTTTAAAGAGAGCTCGGCCAAACCGACAGAAAAGCTCAGTAAGGGGCCCAAATAGAGGAACACGACCCAAATCCAAAGGCAGTCCAATCCTACAGAGATAAGGGCGGTTCCCTTGAAGATAAGCTGACCTCACTCAAAGATAAGATAAGATAAGATAACTAACTTATCTTATCTAAAAAGGTCACTCCACACCATTATAAATACACTGGAGCACCCAGGTATAACTCATACTCTAATTCTACAAAAAATTTGTTGAATACCCATGCTAACTTAAGCATCGAAGTCTCTTACAGGTACCCTCCACCCTCTGGTGACGAAGGATCAGCAGTACAGCCAAGTTCAACAAGTCGAACACAACAGCTCCGGCCTCCACTTACAGCCAGACACGTCATCTCCGACTAGCACAGAAGATCTCGTCCGAGATCGACCTACAGTTTCAGGTAACCCTCGGAACAGTACCTTTTTTAGGTTTTTTGGTAGTGTTGGAGCCTTGTTGCTCGACATCTTTGGATGGCCTTTGCGTTTCATACTTGTGGCTTTGATTCCTTTGAGGTTGTGGATGTTATGTCGGCTTCTGAAGTTATTTCTAGTAATCCTATTTTGTTTGGACCTTTTGTGAGGTCTCTGCTAGGAATTACTTTTTATAACGTTTGGATTTTTGGGAGGCCGACTTCGTCATGTCGGGTCCTTCTAAGTTATTTTTGTAATCCTCTTTTTTGGACCTTGTTCAGGTCTCTTTCTGGGATTACTTTTATAACTTTATATTTTGGGCCGACTTTATCATGTCGGGCCCTTCTAAGTTATTTTTGTAATCCTCTTTCTTGGACCTCATTCAGGTCTCTTTCAGGGATTACTTCTATAACTTTTATGTTTTGGGCCGACTTCATCATGTCGGGCCCTTCTAAGTTATTTTTGTAATCCTCTTTCTTGGACCTTGTTTAGGTCTCTTTCAGGGTTTACTTCTATAACTTTTATGTTTTGGGCCGACTTCATCATGTTGGGCCCTTCTAAGCTATAGTAATCCTCTTTTATAGGGTTGGCCAGACCTCTTTCAAGGAATTTACTTATAAATTTGGTTATTGCGACTGGTCCGACTTCTTTACGTTGGCCAGTCTTTAAGTTATTTTTAGCAATACATTTTATTAAGACCTCATCAGGTCCTTTCTATGGATCACTTTTGATAACTTCTTGCATTATTCTGTTTTCATCTTTGCCAATTTGTAGAAGTTGGGATAATCCACGTTTGGTCGAACTTTTAATGAATTTGGTTTTCATCTCTGTTGGTCTTTGTCGTGATCGTGCAATGAATTTGATTTTCACTTTCTGCCGATCTGTAGCTTTATAATCAGACGATGAATGTTTCATATTAATGCGGCTTGCGAATTTGTAGAAGATCTAAACAGATTTTATTCAAAGTAAAATGCAAATATATACATGTGAAAGCGTTATCCCTCTAAGTTGGGCAATTTATAGGTCTTGGCTTGGCGCCTCGTTAAAAAACCTTTTCAGGAAAAAAGAGTGTGTCTTATCCTAAGATCCTTTATCATCTCTAACTATAGTACCTTCTTAGGTTACAGGCGTGCCATGACCTAGGAAGCTCTCGCTCATCGAGTTCGGACAGTCTGTAGTAGCCCTTTCCAAGTACTTCTATAACTCGGTAGGGTCCTTTCTAGTTTGCTGCCAGCTTTCCTTCTTCAGGTCGAGTTGTTCCGATATCATTTCAGATTAGGATGAGGTCGTTCTCAGAAAAACCTCACGGCATTACCCTTTGATTATATCTCGAAGCCATTCGATGTTTTAATGCCTCTTCCCTGATCCGAGCTCTTTCTTGGACTTCTGAAAGTAGGTCGAGGTCTTCCCTTTGAAGTTGGGAGTTGGCTTCTTCATTATAGTGGATCACTCTAGGCGACCCTTCTTCAATCTTCACTGGGATCATTGCCTCCGTTCCGTACGCTAATCGGAAGGGTGATTCCTTTGTGGTGGAATGTGACATTGTTCGATATGCCCATAGGACTTGTGGGAGCTCTTCCGCCCAGGCTCCCTTTGCATTCTGTAATCTCCATTTTAGCCCAGCCAATATGACTTTGTTGGCAGCTTCAGCTTGTCCATTGGCTTGGGGATGTTCTACAGAAGTGAACTGGTGTTTTATGTTCAAATCGGCCACTAACTTTCTGAAGCCTGCATCTGTGAATTGGGTGCCATTGTCTGTGGTGATGGAGTATGGAACTCCGAACCTTGTGACAATGTTCATATATAGGAATTTTCGACTTCTTTGAGCAGTGGCGTTAGCTAGAGGTTCTACCTTGATCCATTTTGTAAAATAATCTACCCCTACTATGACGAATTTAACTTGTCTCGATCCCTGAGGGAAGGGTCCGAGAAGGTCGAGTCCCTATTTTGCAAATGGCCACGGTGAGGTCACGCTGATGAATTCCTCTAGTGGGGCGATGTGAAAGTTGGCATATTTTTGACATGTGGGACATATCTTTACGAACTCCGTGGCTTCTTTTTGTAGAGTTGGCTAATAGAACCCTACCCGGAGTACTTTTTTGGTAAGTGCTTGCGCTCTGAGGTGATTGCCACAGACGCCACTGTGTATCTCTTCTAGGACTTCTTTTGTGTTGGAAGTCGGTACACATTTTAACAATGGTATTGAGATCCCTCTTTTGTATAGGGTATTGTTTATGATAGTGTAGAATTGTGCCTCCCATTTTAACCTCTTTGTCTCTTTTTCATCTGTAGGAAGTGTTTCTGTTTTGAGGTAGTTAATTATGGGAGTCATCCATCCTTGATCCCGACCTGTTACGGCTAGGACTTTTTCCTCTTCCGAGATTGATGGGTTCTGCAGCATTTCCTGGATGAGACTTCTATTGTTGCCCCCTGGTTTGGTGCTGGCTATTTTTGAGAGTGCGTCAGCTCGGGCATTTTGTTTGCGGGGTATGTGGCAGATTTCATATTCCCTGAGTTGTCCGAGCCGTTCCCTGGTTTTATCCAAATACTTTTTCATGGTGGGATCCTTGGCTTGGTAGCTACCTGTTATTTGTGAAGTGACCACCTGTGAGTCGCTAAAGATGATGAGTTTTTGAGCTCCAGCCTCTTTAGCCAGCTTCAAACCAGCTAGTAGTGCCTCATATTCAGCTTGGTTGTTTGAGGCAAGGAACCCGAATTTGAGGAAAAGTTCGATTTGGGTTCCTTGGTTGCTTTCAATTATCACACCTGCGCCGCTTCCAGTCTTATTCGAGGAGCCGTGCACGTAGAGATTCCATTCTGTGGGGGTTTCTAGGGTGTCTGTAAATTCTGCAATGAAGTCAGCCAGGTATTGTGATTTGATGGCTGTCCGTGCTTCGTATTGAAGGTCGAATTCGGATAACTCGACTGCCCATTGCAAGATTCTGCCCGCTAGGTCTGTTTTCTGCAATATCCCTTTTATGGGTTGGTTGGTCCGAACCATAATGGTGTGGGCTTGGAAATATGGGCGAAGTCGTCGAGATGTTAAGATGAGAGCGTAGGCAAATTTTTCTATTTTTTGGTAGTTCAGCTCGAATCCTTGTAATGCTTTACTGATGAAGTATACGGGTTATTGCCCACTGTCATCCTCTCGAACTAATGCTGAGGCTACGGACCGACTTTCTACCGCGAGGTACAATATGAGTGGTTCTCCTTCTCGTGGTCGAGATAGGATAGGTGGCTGTCCTAGGAATCTTTTGAAATCTTGGAAGGCTTGTTCGCACTCCGTTGTCCATTCGAACTTCTTTCCCTTCCTTAGGATGGCGTAGAAGGGGAGAGACCTTATTGCCGATCCGGCTAGAAATTTGGACAAGGCTGCCAACCTCCCGTTGAGTTGTTGTACCTCTTTGACACAAGTCGGGCTTTTCATGTCGAGTATGGCCCGACATTTATCCGGATTTGCCTCGATTCCTCTTTGTGTGAGCATAAAACCCAAGAATTTGCCAGCTTCTACTGCGAAGGTGCATTTTGCAGGATTGAGTCGCATGCCATGCCTTCTTACAGTGTCGAATACTCGGGTCAGGTCGGACGATAGCGTCTTTTCACTTTGTGTTTTTATTAACATGTCATCCACATAGACTTCCATAATTTTTCCGATGTGATCTGTAAAGACCTTATTCATTAATCTCTGATAAGTAGCTTCCGCAGTTTTAAGACCAAAAGGCATGACGATGTAGCAGTAGTTTGCTTTTGGGGTTAAGAATGAATTTTTTTTCTTGGTCAGGTGGATACATTGGGATTTGATTGTATCCCAAATATGCGTCCATGAACGAGAGGTATTTATATCCGGAGGAGGCATCTACCAGAGCGTCGATACTTGGGAGTGGATAAGGATCTTTTGGGCAGGCCTTGTTGAAATCAGTGTAGTCAGTGCACATTCGCCACTTCCCATTTGATTTTGTCACCAAGACGACGTTAGCTAGCCATAGTGGGTACTTGACTTCTCTTATCAATCCTACCTCCAATAGAGCTTGTACCTGCTCTTCCATAGTTTGGGATCGTTCTGGCCTGAGCTTTCTTCGTCTCTGTTGTACTGGCCGAGATCTTGGGTAGACCGCCAACTTGTGGGACATTAATCTGGGGTCTATGCTGGCATGTCTGCAGCCTTCCATGCAAAGAGGTCGATGTTATCTTGTAAGAACTGTATGAGTGATTCTTTTATGTCTCCTTTTAGGATCGTACCAATATTGGTTGTTTTGTCCGGGATGTCTCCGATCTGGACTTTCTCTACTTCACCTTCGGGCTGTGGGCGGAGTTCTTCCCGCCTCTGAGCTTCCGCGAGTTTGATTGTGTGGAACTCTTCTCCTCTGCCTCTGAGGTTTAGACTCTTGTTGTAGCAGCGGCGCGCCGTCTTCTGGTCTGCTTTTATTGTAGCTATCCCTTCTGTAGTAGGGAATTTCATGCATAGATGTGGAGTCGAGACTATTGTGCAGAGCTGATTCAATGTTGTCCGACCTATTAAGGCGTTGTAGGCCGAATTCACGTCGACTACGATGTAGTCTATCTTGAGTGTTCTTGTCTGGCTTCCTTTTCCGAAGGTTGTGTGTAGTGAGACGTATCCAAATGGTTGAACTGGGGTGTCTCGCAGTCCGAATAGGCTGTTCGGATATGCTTTGAGTTCGTTTTCTTCCAGGCCGAGCTTGTCGAAGGCAGTTTTGAATAAGATATCGGCGGAGCTCCCTTGGTCTATCAGTGTACGGTGGAGATTTGCATTTGCCAGTATAATAGTGATGACCATGGGATCGTCGTGTCCTGAGATGATACCGGATGCATCTTTTTTGGTGAAAGTAAATGCAGGGATGTCAGGTGCTTCCTCCTTCTCCTCAACATGATATACTTCTTTAAGATATCTTTTGCAAGATGATTTGGAGATTCCTCCTTCTGCAAATCCTCCGTGTATCATATGGACGTGTCTTTCTGGTGTACGAGGTAATCGCTCGATTCGTCCGATATTTTCGTCCCTTCTTCTTTTTCTTTGCTCATCGTTCCGGGTGGCCAGATACCGATCTAATTTCCCTTGTCTTACTAGTTTTTCTATGATATTCTTTAAGTCAAAACATTCGTTGGTGGAATGCCCGCAGATTCGATGGTATTCACAATATTCGGTCCGATTTCCTCCTCCTTTTTTGCCTTTGAGTGGTCGAGCTGGGGTATTTTTTCAGTGTGGCAGACTTCTCTGTAGACATCCATAAGGGACACCCGAAGAGGGGTGTAATTGTGGTATTTTTTGATTTTTTCCCCATGTAGGTCTTCCTTCTTTTTGGACTCTTTATCCTTATCCCGGGAGGGATAGGTGAATTCGGATTTTGAGGTCTCTCCTAGTCGAGAGTTTTCCTCCATGTTGATGTATTTCTCTGCTCTTTCTTGTACTTCATTCAGAGATGTAGAGTGTTTTTTCGATATAGATTGAATAAAAGGTCCCTCTCGCAGGCCATTGATGAGGCCCATAATGGCGGCCTCTGTTGGTAGGCTTTGTATGTCCAGGCATGTTTTGTTGAATCTTTCCATGTAGTTGCGAAGACTTTTCCGATCTTCTTGCTTGATTCCTAAAGACTTGGGGCGTGTTTAGCCTTATCTTTTTGGATGGAGAATCTGGCCAGAAACTTCTTGGCTAAGTCGTCGAAGCTTGAGATGGACCTAGGAGGTAGATTGTCGAACCATCTAATTGCTGTCTTTGTTAAAGTAGTTGGAAAGGCTTTGCAGCGAACTACATCTGATGCGTCGGTGAGGTACATTCTACTTCTGAAATTGCTGAGATGATGGCCGGGATCTGTAGTGCCATCGTACAAAGTCATATCCGGGAGTTTAAAGTCTTTTGGGATTTTGGTCTTCATGATCTCCTTGGTACATGGATCTTGGTCCTTGCGAGAGCTATCCTCATGAGAGGATCGATTAAAGTCATATCTGTAGTGCCATCGTACAAAGTCATATCCGGGAGTTTAAAGTCTTTAGGAGTTTGTCCTCCAATTCCCGACGTCGTCTTATTTCCCTTTGTAGGTTTTTCTCAACCTCTCGTTGGTGTAGGGCTTCTTTTTCAAGTTGTTTTAAACGGTCTTGAAGCACCTCCATGGCTTCTGCGTTTGGAGAATTCTTTTTGTTGTTAATTTGAGGAGTATCCTTTGGTGTAGTGTCCGCGTTTTTTTGCGGTGTTCTATCCTCTAGATCTGAATCATGGTCGTTGTCCTGGTCGTCCGCCATGGTGATGGGATGACTTCCAGGTTCCCTGACAACGGCGCCAATGTTTCGAGGGTTACCTGAAACTGTAGGTCGATCTCGGATGAGATCTTCTGTACTGGTCGGAGCTGATGTGTCCGGCTGGTGAGTGGCGGCCGAAGCGGTTGTGTCCGACTTGTTGGGCTGGCTATGCTGCTGATCCTTAGTCACTGGAGGGTGGGGTTACCTACAAGGGACTCCGATGCTTAAGTTAGCATGGGTATTAAACAGGTTTTTAGTAGAATCAGAGTATGAGTTATACCTAGGTGCTCCAGTGTATTTATAGTAGTGTGGAGTGACCTTTTTAGATAAGATAAGTTAGTTATCTTATCTTTATCTTTAAGTAGGGTCATCTTATCTTCTGGGGAACCACCCTTATCTTTCTAGGCTTTAACTGCCTTTAGATTGGGCTGTGTTCCTTCATTTGGGCCTATTTGGGCCCTTCATGTCGAATTGGCCAAACTCTTTTAAAGAAGAGGTCGGGGGTCCTGACCTGAAGAGGTCGGTCGCCTTGTCGCTAAACATCCCGGGTCGGATAACTCGACCTAGGGTATGAACAATAACCATGTGAATCTGCCTGACTGAGATTTACAAGATGACCATAGCTTGCTTCAAGCCAACAATCTCCGTGGGATCGACCCTTACTCACGTAAGATTTATTACTTGGACGACTCAGTGCATTTGCTGGTCAGTTACACAAAATTGTGAAGAAGTCTTGAGATCACGTTCTTCCACACCAAGTTTTTGGCACTATAGCCATGGAATGAACAATCACGATTCCGGCGTACCAGGAGGTAACCCAATGATTCCTTATATGTTATTAATTCTCTAATTACTTCTATTTTAATTTTCTTTCTAATTTGTTTTTGATTATATTTTAAGTTATTTTTAATGTTAGTGATATTGTACAGTGCTTAAATAGAGACAAAATGATGCAGAACAACAAACAGAATATCCTGGAGTAAGGAGCTTCCTGGCATTTAAACGCCATAAAGGATAGGCTATTGCGCATTTAAACGCCCATGGAGAAAGCAGGCCTGGCATTAAACGCCAGCCAGGAAGCCCTGACTGGGCGTTTAATGCCCTGAAGGGAGCACATGCCTGGCGTTTAAACGCCAGCCAGGGAACGCCCAAGATGGATCATCAGCCTAGCGTTAAACGCCAGCCAGGAGGCCCTGGCTGGGCGTTTAACGCCCCATAGGGAGGACTACTCTAGCGTTAAACGCCAGAATGCTAGCATTCTGGGCGTTTAAACGCTAGCATGGCAGCATGGAGGTAACTTCAATTTTTCAATCTTATCTTGATTCAACTCATCTTCATCCAATTTAATTTCAAAAATTCTTTAATTTTTATATCAAATTTTGTTCAAATACCTCAATTTCAATTTAATTTCAAAATTAAAACATTTTTTCAAAAATTTTTCAAATCCTTTTCAAAATTTCATATCTTTTACAACTTGGTTTAAAAAACTTTCAAAATCTTTTTTTATCTTGTTCATATCTTTTTCAAATCCTTTTCATATATTGTATTTAATGCCTTTTCTATCCTCTTACAATCTTTTCTTATCTTTTAAATTTAACAACTTATCTTTTTTATTCTATTTTATCTTTTTCAAAAATCTTTATCTTTTATCCATGATTATTTTCAAAAAATGCCCATGCCCTTCTACCTCACTCACCACCTCTCATTCGAATTCTCTCTTCTACTTCTTTCTTCTATTCTCTTTCCTACTTCTTCCTTTCTTACTTTTTGCTTGAGGACAAGCAAATTTTTAAGTTTGGTGTGGCAGGAGCCCTATTCTCTCCTCAAGAATTCAATCCCATGGCTCCAAAAAGTGGCAAGATCGCCCCAAAGAACAAGAAAGAAGACAACTCAATTATTGTTTTCAAACCTGTTTGATTATTCACCAAGTAACATGAGGAACATTATCATAAGATAATGAGCAAAAGGCCAGTAATCCTTGAAGTGGGATTCAACCTTGGAGAAGAAGAATATCCAGAGATCCAAGAGCAGATTCGAAGAAGAGGCTGGGAGATTCTAAGTAATCCCGAATTAAATGTTGGATACAACATGATCTGGAAATTCTATGCAAATCTGTGGATGACAGATAAGCAAAAGAAAAATGAAATAGCCCTCCATACCTTTCGCACCATGGTCAGAGAGAAGATCATGTATTTTCACCTGGACAGTGTGAGAGAGGTCTTCAAATTGCCTCTACAACAAGATGACCGTGAATCATACAATAGAAGGGTTGTAGCCAGCCAAAAGCTGGATCAAGTCCTAGAGGACATATGCCTGCCTGAAACCCAATGGATTGAAAATACCAAAGGGGAGCCATGCCAGCTAAAAAGGGCCAACTTCAAGCCTGTTGCTAGAGGATGGCTAGACTTCATTAGGTATTCTATACTCCCCACAAGTAACCACTCTGAAGTCAATATTGCAAGAGCTGTAATGATTCACTGCATCATGATGGGGAATGAGGTGGAAGTGCACCAAATAATCCCCCGTGAGATTTACAAGCTATCAAACAGAGATTCTACTAGGGCCATGCTGGCTTATTGATACCAGGGCATCTTAGGCTAGTTTCACTATCCTTTTTCCTTGTTTTTAATAGGTTTTATGCACTTTCTTGAGCTATAAGTAAGCCATTTGGGTAGAAATTCATGTATGCCTATATTCATTCAACCATGAGTAATTTGATGCAATTTTATGATGATTTATGCTATGATTACTTGTATGCTAAGAATGATAAAAATTTTCATGACTTTAGCAAGGCTTTAATGCATTCATTGGTTGATGATAGGAGAAGAAAAGAATGGAGGAAGGTTGAAGAAGGAGCATGGAAAGGATGAGGATGAAGCAACATTGGTGGCCAAGTTAGACCACCAACGTTGCCTCAAATGTTAGAAGAGAAACAGAGCACTTCTCTAAAAACAATGCTGATGCTCACGTTTGAGGTAGTGTTGGACATCCAACGTTACCCCCAACGTGGTGATAAAAACTTCAATTCTGGAGCTAAGTAAATTTTGAGTGGTGCGTACGCGTCTATGACGCGTACGCGTAAAAAAGAAAATTTTGATATCCGCGCGGAAGCGTGCATCACGCGTACGTGTAAATGAGCATTCTTAACCATTTTGCGCGGAAGTGCACGGTACGCGTACGTGCCAAAATCAAAGGTTAGAGGTCCAACGTTGCCTCAAATGCTGCCTCCAACGTCTGCGATGCCAAGCCCAGAAATTGGAGTTGAGAATTTTGAATCAACGCGTACGCGTCAGTGACGCATACGCGTGGATAGAACAAAAGGCAATGCATGTGTAAGCATGAATCCCGCGTACGCGCGGATGAAAAAAATACCAATGTGCACGTAAGCGTGTAGTACGCGTATGCGTGAAAATGCCAACGTTGGAGGTCCAACACTGAGGCCAACGTCCCCTGCTTTGTTTTAAAACTACAAAATGAAAATCTTGCATCCACGCGCACGCGTGCATTATGCGTACGCATGGATGAGCATTTTTAACCCTTTTGCACGGAAGCGCACGGTACGCGGACGCGTGGGTTAGTTGACGTTGGCCCTCCAACGTTGAGTCAAACGCCAACGACAGCAAGCTTTCTGGTTTTGCTGGTTTTGTTCCAAATGGCATTTGAGTCAACGTTGGCCCTCAAACGTTGACTCAAACGTGAAGCATCAGGATTCAAAATTCACACAGATCTCTTCTCAACACCAAGAAAAACCAATTGGATCCATTTTCAACCCAATTCCATCAAGGCCAAAAGCCCAATTCAAAGCTTGAAGATCAATGGAAGAAAGTGTATAAATAGGTTAGAATTTGGATTAGATGGGGGCATTTTCTTTTCACTTTTCAGTTACTGGGTACTTTTACATCTTTTGTATTTTTCATTCTCTGTTAGTAAATTTCCAGAAGGGATAAGTACTTTTTTCGTCTCCAAGGTCTGAGGTCAAAATCAAAATCGTCCCCGACCTTTTTTTCTTATTAAAATCATCCTCAACGTTACAAAACTTTATAAAATCGTCCTTTTCTACTTCAATTTTTTTTTTTACCAAATTACCCTTATTAAATAATAAAAATATCTGGGTGTGGGGGGGGTGGGGTTTTTTTTTTAATATTATTTTTATTAATAGTTAAGGGCAATTTGGTCCAAAAAAATAGAAAAGGATAATTTTATAACGTTTTGTAACGTTGAGGATGATTTTAATAACAAAAAAAGATTAAGGACGACATTGATTTTGACCCCAGACCTTGGGGACGAAAAAAGTACTTATCCCTTTTCAGAATGTATCGTTCAATTCCAATTTCCATTTTGAGAGCTTTGAGCAACTAAATCCCTTTCATTGGGTTAGGGAGCGCTGTGTAATTCAATGGATCAATACTAGTTTTCATTCATCTTCTTCTTTCTTTTCTCTTGATTTTACTAGAAAGCTTTCGTTCTTCATCCAATTGGATAGTTATCTTGGGAAAGAAGCTATTCATAATTGAATCTCCTCGAAACCTTGGAAGAGGAATGATGAGATCATGCTAGAATTTCTTTCTCACATTGGATTAGATTGGGGTTTGGATGGATATAGTGACATGTAATCCTACCAACACTTTGATCTACGAATTTGTGTGGTATAATCAGTGACCAAACTTCATCTCTTCCCATGAGCATTTAAATCAAGGAATTGGGCAATTGTTCATGCTTAGAGAGATTGGTGAGCCAAGAAATTGGGATCCAATCACTTAAGATTACCAAGGAGATCAATGAATGCATTGATTGCGGAAGAGATGAAAATGAATTTGATCCGGAGAATTATATATCTCCTGAACCCAATTAATCCCCTATTCTCTGATCTACCCATTCTATTTACTTTCTGCTCTTTAATTTCATGCTAATTCCCCCTTCCCGTTTACAATCTTGCAATTTAAGCTTCTGCACTTAAATTCCCTACAATTTAATTTTCTATTCCTTTAATTTCTTGCAATTTAAGTTTCCCGCCAATTTTACTTTCTGCAAATTCTCAACCAAATCTGATTTCGCTCAACTAGTATAATTTACCAATTATAATTAATCGATCTACCAATCCCTGTGGGATTCGACCTCACTCTTTTGTGAGTTTTTACTTGACGACAATTTGGTGCACTTGCCGGAAGGAAATTATTGAGAGACAGTTTCCGTGTATCACTTATCCAAATATTATCTTTTGCCTATGCCAAGAGGCTAAGGTTTTGATCCAAGCAGACAACTTTATTCCAGTGGAAAAACCAATCACTAAGCAGGTGATAGAGAGCTCCAAGATAGAAGATCATAACCTAAAGAGGAAGGAACCTGACTCTTCCCAAGAGATCCCTCCAATGGAGTACTGGGAACAGCTGAAGGCGTCTGTAATTCACTTGCAGAGCACTTTAGATCAGCTCAGAGAGGAGCAGAAAGATCAAACTAGCATGATTTACAAACTGATCAAGGAGCAGGAGAAGCAAGGGCGTGAGCTGGAGGAGCTGAAGCACCAGAAGCTCACCCCTGAAAAGCCCAGTGCCCCTCAAGTTTAAGAGCCATGTGTCCCACAGCCTGAAGAAACCAGCATCCTCCAAGCTGAAGGTTGTTGAGTTTCAACTTTGTGGTTATTCTAATTCTTGTTTCTCATATTTCTGTTATTCCTATTCCTGTCTCACGTATTTCCATCCTAAATTAGAGTTGCATGATCACTAGTAGTAATTAAGTTTTTATTTTTATTTTATGTCTTTTAATTTTTAGGATTACATAAGCATTAGTAGTAATTAATTAATTTTTACTTTTCTAATTAACTATAAATTATTCCTCTTATCATCATTAAACATGAATAAAATAGTAGATTTTTTTAGAAGAAATAAATATGCATAAATTTTTGAGCTTTCCAATAAAGAATAGTTACATTAATTTGATGTGGTTACATTGCTTTAATTCTCTGAACGAAAGAATAAACAGTACATATTTGAAGTTGAATTTTATGATGCTGGCTTTTGAAAGAATGAAGAAAAACGAAAAATATTATTGATAATCTGAAAAATCTAAAAATTGATTTTTTGAAGCAAGAAAAAGCATGTTGCAAAAGAAAAAAAATATATGCATGCGAAAAAGAAAGGAAAAAAATAGCGAAAAGAATTAAAATAAAAAAATAAAAAGCAGAAAAATCCATTACTGCCCAACAATGCAGGAAAAGGAGGGAGATTGAAAAAACCAATAACCCTTTAAACCAAAAGGTAAGGGTATAAAAGGGTCTCAGGTCTTTAAGCATCAATGGATAGGAGGGCCTAAAGGAATAAAATTCTGGCCTAAGCGGCTCAACCAAGTTGTCCCTAACCATGTGCTTGTGGCATGAAGGTGTCAAGTGAAAAGCTTGAGACTGAGTGGTTAAAGTCATGATCCAAAGCAAAAAGAGTGTGCTTAAGAACTCTGGACACCTCTATCTGGGGACTCTAGCAAAGCTGAGTCACAATCTGAAAAGGTTTACCCAGTTAAAGTGTCTGTGGCATCATTGTATCCGGTGGTAATACTGGAAAAAAAAGGTGCTTAGGGTCACGGCCAAGACTCTGAAAGCTGTGTTCAAGAATAAAAAAAGAGCTGAACTAGGAGAATCAATAATATCATCTGTATTCTAAGTTCCTAAAGATGCCAGCCATTCTGATTTTCAATGGATAGTAAGATGCCAAGACTCTTCAGAAGCAAAAAGCTACTAAGTCCTGCTCATCTAATTGAAACTGAGCTTCATTGGAAACTCAGAGATTTATTGCATCTTAATCTTCTTTTTATCCTATTTTATTTTAGTTTCTTGGGGACAAGCAATAGTTTAAGTTTGGTGTTGTGATATATGCGAATATTTTATATGCTTTTTGGCATAGTTTTCATGCAGTTTTTTTATAAGTTTTATTTAGCTTTTTTTAGTTTTTATAGATTTTAATGTTAAATTCATATTTTTGGATTCTACTTTGAGTTTGTGCATTTTGTACCATTTCAGATATTTTCTGGCTAAAATTGAGGAGTGATGAGTGGATAATTTATACGCTTTTTGGCATTATTTTTATGTAGTTTTTAGTACGTTTTAGTTACTTTTTATTATATTTTTATTAGTTTTTATGCAAAAATCACATTTCTAGGCTTTACTATGAGTTTGTGTATTTTTCTGTAATTTCAAGTATTTTCTGGCTGAAATTGAGGAACCTGAGCAAAAGTCTGATTCAGAGGCTGAGAAAGGACTGCAGATGTTGTTGGATTCTGACCCTCCTGCACTCAAAGTGGATTTTCTAGAGTTACAGAAGCCCAATTAGCACGCTCTCAATCGCTTTGGAAAGTAGACATCTTGGGCTTTCCAACAACGTATAATAGTCTATACTTTGTCTGAGATTTGATGTCCCAAACTGGCATTTAAACGCCAGCCAGAGACCCTTTTCTGGCGTAAAACGCCGGAACTGGCACCAGAACTGTAGTTAAATGCCCAAACTGGCATCCAAGCTGGCGTTTAACTCTAGAAAAGGCCTATGCACGTGTAAAGCTCAATGCTCAGCCCAAGCACACACCAAGTGGGTCCCGGAAGTGAATTTCTGCACTATCTGCGCTTAGTTACTCAATTTCTGTAATCCTTAGTAACTAGTTTAGTATAAATACTAGTCTTTCCTATTGTATTCGGAGAAATTTTATCATCTTATGCCATTTTTCACATTTGGGAGGCTGGCCATTCGGCCATGCCTAGACCTTTTTCTCTTATGTATTTTCCAACGGTGGAGTTTCTACACCTCATAGATTAAGGTGCGGAGCTCTGCTGTTCTTCATGAATTAATGCAAGTACTATTGTTTCTCTTTCAATTCACGCTTACTTCTTCTCCAAGATATACTCTCGTACTTAATTCAGTTAAGTCAGAATGACGGGGTGACCTGTGACAATCACCCACTATCTTCGTTACTCGCTTAGCCAAGATTCGCGTGCCTGACCACCACAAGCAGTCTACATAATGTTCAACGTAGTCATTGGACAACAGCCGGAGTATAGTCTCTTGGGTCTCTGATCCACAGATTTGACTTGCCTCTCCTGACAACAGAGCATTCGAATCTGTGAGATTAGAACCCTCGTGGTAGAGGATAGAACCAATTGGCAGCATTCCTGAGATCCGAAAAGTCTAAACCTTGTCTGTGGTATTCCGAGTAGGATCTAGGACGGGATGACTGTGACGAGCTTCAAACTCACAAATGTTGGGTGTAGTGACAGTGTGCAAAAGGATAGAGAGATCCTATTCTGACACAAGTGAGAACCGACGGATGATTAGCCGTGCGGTAGCTGTGCCTGGTATTTTTCATCCGAGACGAGAGATCCGACAGTTGATTAGCCGTACAGAAACCGTACCTGGACCATTTTCACTGAGAGGACGGATGGTAGCCATTGACAACGGTGATCCACTAACATACAGCTTGCCATGAAAGGGAGCACGCATGATTGGATGAAGACAATAGGAAAGCAGAGGTTCAAAAGCAACAAAGCATCTCCAAACGCTTATCTGAAATTCACACCAATGAATTATATAAGTATCTTTATTTTAATTTACGTTTTATTTATCTTTCAATTATCAAAACTCATAACCAATTGAATATTCCTGACTAAGATTTACAGGATGACCATAGCTTGCTTCAAGCCGGCAATTTCTGTGGCATCGACCCTTACTCGCGTAACGTTTTATTACTTGGACGACCCAGTGCACTTGCTGGTTAGTTGTACCGGAGTTGTGAAAAGTGTGATCACAATTCGGTGCACCAAGTTTTTGGTGCCGTTGTCAGGGATTGTTCGAGTTTGAACAACTGACGGTTCATCCTGTTGCTTAGATTGGGTAATTTTATTTTATATTTAAGCTTTTTTTCGAAAAAAAATGTTTTCAAAAAAAAATGTTCTTCAGAGTTTTTAAGAATGAATTCTAGAGCTTCATGAGATATGTTAAAGCCTGGCTGGCTGACTGGTGCACGAAATTGTGATCTCCAGGCTCAAACAAATCCTGGTAATGGCTCCAAAGCTTGGTGCTCTGATCTTAGTGAGGACCACAAATCTTGAGGTGTCAAGGCATTTACATCCCTGCACCAATTTAGGCATGCAAAATGCCCTTGCACACAACTCTGGGCGTTCAGCGCCCGGTTGGTGCCCATTTTGGGCGTTCAACGCCCATTTGGTGCCATTTCTGGCGTTGAACGCCAGAACCATGCTTGTTCTGGGCGTTCAGCGCCAGGATGCTCCCATTCTGGGCATTCAGCGACAGAACTATGCTCTGTTCTGGCGTTTGAACGCCAGGCAGATGCTCCTCCAGGGTGTGATTTTTCTTCTGCTGTTTTTGATTCCGTTTTTGA
>NC_029785.2:57557353-57641715 GCF_000816755.2 Arachis ipaensis
TTGGGGCTTTTGATCCTTCCATGAGAAATTTGGATGATTTCTCCATGTTGAGTTGTAGGTGTTTCCATAAGGTTCACCTAAATAATTTACCTCTGCTATTGTAGGGTTCTCAGGATCATAGGCTTCCTCTTTAGAAGATGCCTCTTGAGTACGTTGGATGCAGCTTGCATTCCATGCAGACTCTGAGAGATCATATTGACTTGCTGAGTCAATATTTTGTTCTAAGCCAATATGGCATTCAGAGTATCAACCTCAAGAACTCCCTTCTTCATAGGCATCCCATTGATTACAGGATTCCTTCTATTAAAAACATCCCTAAAAGTAACTAGATCCTACTAAAAACATACTAAAAATAATGTCAAAAAGCGTATAAATTATCCGCTCATCACTGACGAACTGATTTCTGCCGGTAAAGAATTTTTATAAAAATAATCGCGTTGTAAGTATAGTTTCTAAACCAACAGAGAATCCTTTCGTACAAAAATTTGGTTGTCACAAGTAACAAAACCCAATAAAATTTGTAACCGAAATATTTAAACCTCGGGTCGTCTTCTCAAGGAATTGCAGGGAAGTATGATTTATTACTGGTTATGAGTAAAAGTGTATTTTTGGGTTTTTGAAATAAGGAACAAGTAATTTAAATAGCAAGAAAAAATAAATTATAAATTATAAAAAAAATCTCTTGGCAAGGTATGAGAACTGAAAATCCTATCCTAGTTATTCTTATCAGGTGTGATGAGAATTGGATTTTGCTCCCACTTAGTTAACCCTTACTAAATAAAGGAAAGTCAAGCGGACTAATTAATTTGATCCTCAAGTCCTAGTCAACTCATGTGGAAAGACTAGCTTTAGAGCGATCCAAATCAATAAGCAATTCCCAAATCTCAATCTATTGCTGAGTTTGACAACTCAAGTGTTACCAATTACTTAACCAAAACCAAAAGGAGAAAATAAATCTAAATTAAATTGAAAGCATCATAAATAGAGTAAAACAATCATTAATTTGAAATACCTCAAAATATATTAAACAGAACATTCAAATCTTAACATGGAAAAGTTCATAAACCAAATTGGAAAGATAAATAACAATTAAAGTAATAGAATAAATAAAAGTAGGAAATAAATTAAAGGAACATTGAACCTGTGATTGGAGAGAATTAGCCTAAACATAATATAAATTCAAAATTCTAACTCTAATCCTAAGAGAGAGGAGAGAGCCTCTCTCTCTAAAAACTACATCTAAAACCTAAAGTTATGAATTATGAATACTGTATGAATTGTTCTACTCCTTCTCTTTTGATTCCTCCATTCTCTGGCTTATATTTTGTGTTTCTGGCTTGAATTTGGGCCAAAAAAGGGTCCAGAAATTGCTGAGGGCATTTTCTGCAGATTCCTGCACGTGGCATCTGTCACGCGTTCGCATGGGTCACGCGGTCGCATCATTTGGAGTTTTTTTCTTGTCACGCGTACTGATAAACTATTATTTTATGATTTATATTGTTTTTAATTGTGTGGTTTTATCAAATCTTTACCCACTTATTCATATAATTAGCATGTATTTAAAATTCTTTCCCAAAATTGTTCATGATTGAAAACTTGCTTCCTAGAGACTTTTAATTATGTATTTTAATTCTCCTTTATCCCATTCGATGCCGTGATTCGTGTGTTAAGTGTTTCAGGCTTCATAGGGCATGAATGACTTGTAAATTGGAGAGGAAGTTTGCAAAAATGGAAGGAACACAAGAAACTAAGGAGATGACCAGCGAGCAATGACGCAAGCGCATGGCCCACGCAAACGCACGAAGTGAAGAAATCGCAGCGACGCGGACGTGTGCCTGATGCGAACGCGTGGCAAGGAAAAACGCTGAATGACGTGAACGCGTGGACGACGCGTACGCGTGACCTGCGCGATCTACAAAAATAACAGAACACATTGGCGGCGATTTCGGGCTACTTTTTGACCTAGTTTTTGGCCTAGAAACACAGAGAAAACCTAGGGAACATGCAGAAACTCAAGGAGGCATCCACACACATTTAGATTTATGACATTAGGATTTCTCTTCGTTTTAGATCTAAGTTTTAGAGTTACATTACATTGATAGTTTATGCTTTTGCTTTTGATAGTGGATGTTGAAGAGTCATTACCTCCGTTGAAGACATTACTTTAGTTTGTTTCCTTATTCCCTTATTCTTAATTATTGGTTATGTTCAGATGATTATGTCGCGTTTCGAATTTATTAATACATAGAATTATTTTTATTTTAATAATTTTAATTCTCTATTTTATTTTAATTAATTATGTCTTCGCATATTTTTATGATTATTAATTTCATGTCAATGGAGTAGATCCTCCACTTGACATGTGGGTTAATTAAGAGGAGATACTTGAGTTGGAATTCTCAAATATTCGGTTAAATTGGACGTTGTGGCTAATTCTATACCCACTAACACTAGACCTCCCCAAGGGAGAGGGCTAGAATCTGAGGGTAAGAGTTAGTTCAATTACCATACCCTTCCTTATTCAGTAAGGGAAAATCGAGTGAGAACAACAACCTTTTTATACAACACTTGAGAAGATCCCAACAAGGATAGAAGTTCTGCTTAATTATTCCTCCAGTCAAGGCTTTTTATTTAGAGCATCAATAATTATTCTTAGTTTATTTTTATTGCCTTAATTCACAATTATTTTAATTGCTCATTATCAAACCCAACTTTCTGGGAATTTTCTGATTAATAAATTAGTACTCTTTCCTGCAACTCGTTGGGAGATGACCTGGGACTCATACTCCCAGTATTTTATTTCTAAATTTTGTGACAACCCTTTTTAAATTGGTGAGGTAGATCTTAGCCGGTTAAGAGCTATACGTACAATGCTATTCTACTAATTGAAATCTTTTAAGTGGTTAACTTCTGCCACGCATCAATTTTTGGCACCGTTGCCAGGGAGTTGCAATAGTGTGCTAAATTATTAATTAGTGTATATATTTTATTTTATTTGCATATTTTATTTTTATTTCTGTTACCATGAGTTACATGTCTTTCTCATTGAATAACGCCTTCATTGCTTGATCCGAGTTTAGTCCCATTTGATCCTGAAATTGAAAGAACTCTTTCACATATTAGACAAACTCGACGCCGGTTAGCCTCCGAGGGTGGTGAAGTGATTATTATCAATTCACCAGTCTCATCTGAGAGCAAATCTGAACCGCCATCTGAGAGCGAGACAAGCTCATTTATTACTGCTCCAGTTGATTCTCGTGCAGGAAACATGGCAGCACCTAGGAGGATTACTCTCCAGGAGGCAGGAGCCCAAGATTTTACACTGCAGCCGTATCAAGTGCATCACCCGACTGCAGATACAAATTTTGAACTAAAAACCGCACTGATCAACTTGATGCCCAAGTTTCATGGCTTACCTTCTCAAGAGCCTATCAAGCACCTTAGGGATTTCTAGACAGCCTGTTCTACTGTTAGGCGTCATGGTGCAGATGAAACTTCTATTCTGTTAATTGCTTTCCCATTTTCTCTTGAGGGAAAAGCGAGGGAGTGGCACTACTCCCAACCTCAAGCGACTGTTACTAACTGGGACACGCTTAGAAGAGAATTTTTGGAGAAATACTTTCCAGCTGAAGTCACTGATAGATTCAGGAAAGAGATTTCAATAATTATTCAAGGCGAATCCGTGACTCTCTACGAATACTGGGAGCGCTTCAACAATCTCCTGGACGCATGTCCCCATCACATGATTGATAGACTAGTTTTGATCAGCTACTTCACTCAAGGCATGAACTCCCAGGATAAAACTACACTGGAAGGTGCTAGTAATGGTTCTTTGAAGAAATACAAAACCGCAGATGAAGCATGGTAGCTGATCAGCGACTTAGCCGAGTCCACTAGAAATCATAGGCAGAGATGCAACCCCAAAGCTATTGCAGAGATTTCCACTAGCAAAGAGACTACTACTCTGATGCAGAGTATATGTGAAATGACCAACCTACTGAAACAAATGCAGTTGAATCAACAATAAGCTTAGCCTTTACCACAACAGAGCCAACAGTTAGTTCCACAAAGAGTATGCGAGATCTGTGCTGATTATAGTCATTATACTGATGAATGCCCACAGCTCCAGGAAGATAACACCGTGGTAGCCACTCACAACTTCTATGACCGCCCGAATCAAGGATACAATCAACAAGGTGGCAACTACAACCAAGGTGACAACAATAACCATGGATGGCAGGACAATTCCAACCAAGGTTGGAGAGATAATTCTAACCATGGCTGGAGGGATAACTTTAACAGAGAAGGTAGAGACAATAATGGAAACTAGAGGTGGAATAACAATAACAATAACAGACAGCAGAATCAGAACCAACCTTACAGAGCACCTCACCTTAGACAATTACAGGGAACCCAGCAAACCCAACAGCAAGTCTCTCAGACTACTTATTCTAATTCTTCATCAAATGATGAGATACTCCATTCTATTGTACAAGGACAGCAAGACATGCATGCTCAGCTTAACTCTAGTCTGAATGGCTTAACTCCCACTATACAAGCTCTCATCTCCCGGATGGATTCCTCACTTAATTCCACACATCAACCTTCAAGCTCTAATGAAATTCCTTCTCAACCACTACCTAATCCCAAAGGTGGCATCAACGCCATCACCCTAAGGTCTGGAACCACATTGCAGGAGAGGAACCATGAGGAGCCAAACCCACCAAAAAACGTGTCAGCAGAGGATGTGGTGGAAGTGGAAGATGCTGAAGAGGAAGAAGACGTACAAGGTATAGTTGAAGAAGAGGAAGCTCAACCACAGAATGAGGCACCAAAGGAAGCAGAAGCTAAAATTCGCGCCCTTCCCATTCTATTCCCACAACTTGCAAGGAAGCCCAGAAAACAGATGGAACTTGACTCTAAAATGGTAGAAATATTCAAAAAGGTCGAGGTAACTGTTCCCCTTTTGATGTTATTCAACAGGTACCTAAATATGCAAAGTTTCTAAAGGATTTGTGCATACATAAAGATAAAATTAATGAATTAGAAACTATTCCTTTAGGTAGTTCTATATCTGCTTTAATGGGAAATATACCTGAAAAATGTAGTGATCCAGGTCCATGTATGGTTAGATGTACCATTGGAGGTGTGATATTTTCTGATTGTATGTGTGATTTAGGAGCATGTGTTAGTATAATGCCTTTGTCCATATATGATACTTTGAGGCTCCCTCCCTTAAAAAGGTCGGCAGCTCGTTTTGTGTTAGCATATAAAAGCATTATTACAGTAGTTGGAATTGCTGAAGATGTACTAGTGAGCATTAAGGGGCTTACATTTCCCATTGATTTATACATCTTGGAAATGCCCCCTAATGACTCAGGAAGACCATCATCAATCCTGCTTGGAAGACCATTCCTGAAGACTTCAAAGTTCAAGATGGATGCATTCTCAGGAACTTACTCCTTTGAGATAAATGGCAGAACAGTGAGTTTCAATTTAAATGCAGCTATGAAGCATTGATAAACCACTATTTATGGTTTATCTTGTGCTCAATTGAGTGGTTTCTATCTACTCTTTACCCACTTATTCATACTATTTGCATGGTTTTACATTTGCCTTCCTAATTATGTGCTTTGATTGAAAACATGCTTCTTTGATCTTATATTTGCTTATTATTAATTCTCTCTTATTACCATTAGATGCCTTGATATGTGTGTTAAGTGTTTTCAGATATTATAAGGCAGGAATGGCTTGGAGGATGGGAAGAAAGCATGCAAAAGTGGAAGAAATGCAAGAAGTTGGAGAAATTGCTAAGCTGTCCAGCCTGACCTCTCTGCACTCAAACTGCTATAACTTTAGCTACAAAGGTCCAAACGACGCGGTTCCAGTTGCGTTGGAAAGCTAACGTCCGGAGCTTCGATTTGATATATAATATTCTATAGTTCCCCTGACGCTAGGCAACGCGATTTCGTGATCCATGCGGCCGTGTCGCAGTGACGGAAATCCAGCGTGGCAAAATTCGAAACCAGCGAATTCTGGACTGTTTTTCACCCAGTTTACGGCCCAGAAAACATAGATTAGAGGCTATAAAGTGGGGGAATACATCCATTCATAGGGAGGCTTTCATATTCACAATTTTAGGAGTAGATGTAGTTTTTAGAGAGAGAGGTTCTCTCCTCTCTCTTAGGATTAGGATTTAGGATTTCTCTTAGTTTTAGGAGTGGCTCTCAATCCCAAGTTCTTTATTTTTATTTATTTTCCTAATTTAATTTATGAACTCTTCCATGTTACATTGCCTGACCTCTCTGCACTCAAACAGCTATAACTTTAGCTACAAAGATCCAAACGACGCGGTTCCAGTTGCGTTGGAAAGCTAACGTCCGGAGCTTCGATTTGATATATAATATTCTATAGTTCCCCTGATGCTAGGCAACGCGATTTCGTGATCCAGGCGGCCGCGTCGCAGTGACGGAAATCCAGCGTGGCAAAATTCGAAACCAGCGAATTCTGGACTGTTTTTCACCCAGTTTACGGCCCAGAAAACATAGATTAGAGGCTATAAAGGGGGGGAATACATCCATTCATAGGGAGGCTTTCATATTCACAATTTTAGGAGTAGATGTAGTTTTTAGAGAGAGAGGTTCTCTCCTCTCTCTTAGGATTAGGATTTAGGATTTCTCTTAGTTTTAGGAGTGGCTCTCAATCCCAGGTTCTTTATTTTTATTTATTTTCCTAATTTAATTTATGAACTCTTCCATGTTACATTTGATATCTTTATTAGTGCTAATTTGAGGTATTTTCAGATCTATTATTGCTTTCCTTTATTTATATAAATAATTTAGATTTTTCCCTTTTGGCTTTGGTTAAGTAATTGGTAACGCTTGAGCTGTCAATAAAGCAGTGATTGAAATTGGGAGTTGCTCCAATAACTCTAGTCTTTCCATCGGAATTGACTAGGACCTGAGGATTAAGCTAATTAATCCACTTGATCTACGTTCATAATTAGAGGTTAACAAAGTGAGATTAAAATCCAAATTTCATCACAATTGATAAGGATAGGATCTCCAGTTCTAATACCTTGCCAAGAGTTTATTTTTATTATTATTATTTTATTTTACTTGTCATATAACATATTCCCACCTTACTTCCAAAATCTCAATTTACAAACTCATAACCAATAATAAGAACATACTTCCCTGCAATTTCTTGAGAAGACGACCCGAGGTTTAATACTCGGTTATCAATTTAAAAAGGGGTTTGTTACTTGTGACAACCAAAACGTTTGTACGAAGGGATTTTTGTCGGTTTAGAGACTATATCTACAACGCGACCGTTTCTATGAATCTCTTTACTGGTAAAAATCTTTAACGTAAAAATCTTTAACCTCCCCACACTTAAACACTAGCATGTCCTCATGCTAAATCCAAGGTAAATAATTAAGGTTAAAGTGATGGAATGTCATGCAATGCAACCTAATTTAAATGCAACTACCTAAATAAATGATGCATCATGCAACTCTAATTTATTCACTCATATATAAAGCTTACATGTAGTCAAGTTAATTCACATTCTCAAGGAGTCATGTATATATATATATATATATAGCCAATCCCTTAAATAATAAAGCATTTTAGCAAATGAGATGGGAAAGAAAACATTGTGCAAACTTGCAAAATAATTAGTAAATTAAGTACAGATATATGTTGATGAGTTATTGAACCCTCACTGAATTTTGTGTTTACTCTCTAGTCACTCAGTGTTTATTGGATTTATTCACTCTATTTTTCTTTTTATTCTTACTTTCTATAGCTTTGTTCTTCATCTAATCAATCAACAATTATAGAATATAGTCATACCAAAAAGTCATGAGGTCTTTAATTGAGGTTGTAATGGGGTCAAGGTAAAGGTAAGGATTTATGTATAGGGTCAAGTGAGCTAATAAGTGAATCCTTAATTAGACTAAGATCTCACCTAACATACATATCTAATAGAACAAAATCTCTTTACCTAATTTCCCATATTTCCCACTTATTGTTACATACTCATGTTTCACTTTTTATTTTTTTATTCCATGTGCATTGCTTTTATTTTGCATTGGGGAATTTCTTTTGTATCCCCTTTTATTAAATAAAATTTTTTTTAAGGCACATGGCAATTAAAGCACTTTGATTTTCTCATGAACATGCCTCCCAAATTTATTTTATTTCTTTTAACTTCTCTACCTTTTTGTTTCTGTCATCCATGTTCCCAAAAGGTTTCCCACATTTAACTCTATTCATGATTTTCTATCTTAAGCTAACCAAGGATTCACTTGGAATTTTCTTTTGTTTTTCTGCTTAAGGCTAGTAATTTGGCTAAATAGAATAAAGGGGTTTTTAAAAGGCTCAAGGGGACTAACAAGGGTGATGTAAAAGGTAGGCTAATTTGGGGTGAGTGAGCTAAAATCAAATGATGGCCTCAATCATTCTCTTGGTATGTATCTATCCTATATTCTATAATTGGACATATAGATTAAAGCAAAGGAAAGAACATCAGAATAAAAAGAAATAAAACACACAGAAATGAAATTATGGTTTGAATGCAACCATACAATTTAAGCTTAAGATTCACAGGCTGTGTGTTCTCTAACTCAAGCATCATATATCATTTATATATTGTATGCAGGTTTAGTTAAAAATTCCCATTATTCTCATAAAAAAATTTATTTAGGGTAGCTTTTAAAGTTTTAATGTTCCTCCTTGATAAAATGTTGTCAGCTTAACTACATCATGTAATGCTATATACAAGGTTTATGGATTTAAATCTGATATGTTCAATTTCCTAGCTTACTTCCTTTTTATATTTTTCAATTTTAAACTATACTATCTTATGCTAAAAAGGGTAAGCTATACTAATTAATCCACTAATAAATCAAAATTGCAAACTAAACTAAATAACTAAAATAAACTAAATGGCTAAATATGAACTAAAGATGCAAAATACAGAAAATAGAGTAAAAATACATAAAAACAATGTATAAGTACTCAGAAAATAACCGTAAAAAGAAAAATACAAAAAAAAAATCCAAAATAAAAGAAAAAGTATGTAGTGGTTTACCAAAATAAACGCCAGAGATGGTGACCTCCCCACACTTAAAAGGAAGCATCGTCCTCGATGCTCAATCAAGCCAGGTGTGAAGGAGTGTCATCACTGGGAGGGATGGTAGCTGGAGTCTCAGTGGTGGTGGTGGGCTGAGGGTCTGGCTGCTGTGGAGGAGGTGCTGACTGGATCGGGATCTCAAGATCTGCAGCCTCAATCTGATGTGGGACCGCTGCCTGTGGTGCGGCTGGTGCTGCCTCCTGGGGATGGGTCTCTGCCTCGGGCGCATCCGCCTCCTCCTCAGATGCCTCGGACGGTGTGTCAGGATCAGAGGGGATATCACCGGATCGTATCATCAGCTTTAGGTGCTCATAGCACCGCTTGTTGTGACGCTCTATCTGGTCAAGTCGTCGGAACAAGCGGTGCACCAGATGATAGACAGGCTCTGTGGCAGGTGGAGGTGCAGTGGTGGTAGCAGGGGTAGGTGGTGCAGCAGTGGAGGAAGAGGGTCCAGCAGACGGTGGGGCTGACTCATCAGTAGCAGTGAATGGCGGTGGTCTGTGGCCCAAGGCTAAGAAGTTTCGGCTGTGCAGAATGATCTTTCTGCAATCCGCCGCTGGTGGTCTCTCATCGCCAGCCTCCCATGGCACGTCAGCTCGACGGCCAAGCTGAGTAACTAGATATGGAAAGGGGAGGGTGCCTCGGACGTGGACCCTGGCCATATAATGCCGAATGAAACGTGGCAAATAAAGGTCCTTACCCTCCCGCACACACCAAAGGAGGGTGATCATAGCAGCCGGGATCTCCGTCTCGTGAGTACTCGGCATCACATAATTACTCAAGATCTGATGCCATAACCGAGCCTCATCGTTTAAGTATGCTCTCTTGATCCCTCTAGGCATGGTGGTGTCCTGACCCATCTCCCAAGGGACTGTCGGGTCGAGAGCTATCCGTGCCTTTATAGCATCCCAATCAAACTGCATCTGACGCATGTCCTCCTCAGCCTTTGAATAACCATTAGGCTGATCGGACTTGGCTGGGAGCCGGAGAATGTCCTCTAAGGCCTCTTCAGTGACCAGAATTTATTTTCCTCTTAGGTTCACTGCATCTAGGGTAGTGAGATAGTAGTTGCAGTAGAATTCCCGTACCCAAGATGAATTGACCTCTGTCAGTGTTCTTTCCAGAAAGAACCAGCCCCTTTGCTTGATTTGCTCAGTGGTGTACTGCTGGAGTGCTTCGGGAATCTTCAGAGTTCGTTCCAGGTGTAGATTTCTGGAATTTGCAAAAGCCAGGTACTTCAGCTCACAGTACCGGTTTGCAAATTTTAGAGGATCATTTGCAGGGAGCAGCTGGTCAGCTTTTTCCTGCTGTGTGAAGTTCTTCTCCCGCCATGAAGAATCGTGCATTAGAGTAATGATGGACTGGGAGGAATCTCCTCTCTTGCGCTTGCCAGTAGCCTTGCCTTTTCCTTTCCTTTGTGAGGCAGACATCCTGAAAAAAAAAAAACAGAAAACCAGGATATGGATAAAATAGGAAAGCAAATAGGCAATTAAACAAAGGAAACTCAAAGCGGCAAGGGAGAAATAGAATAAGGAAAATGAGTAAATGAAATGTGATTGAATTCATGTTAAATAGAAAAATAATCAATATGCCATGGTGAGAAAGTTAGAGGAAAGTGAAAATAATCAGAAAAGAGATTAAAAAGGGTTAGTATGGTTAGAATTTGAAAAAGAAATTAGTAAATTAAAATTAGTGAGTTAGTAAAGTGCGGGTTAAAGTAAGTGGAATAGAAAAATTCCATATAACAAGGATTCACAGGTAAGAATAGAAGTACTCATAATCGAACAAGGAAAACAGGGTGATGCTGATTCGAATAGAAATAAAGAAAGCAAAAATTGGAATCAGTGAATCACAAATGTAGTTTATGAACCAGGAAATCAAAGAGGATAAAAATGTCTACCATAGCATTCATGAAATGGTTTGGGTAAAGCAGAGTAAAACAAAGTTTAGAATGGCCAAACCAAAACATGAATGAAAATAATTTTAAAAAATTTGGGCAGCATTCCGGCTAAAATTGGATTGTCCCGGAAAATAAACAGCAATCATAGCAGTTCATATGAATTAAAAACTTGCTGTAGTTACCAGTAATGAATAGAAACAGGAAATTTTAGAGTAACAAGCAGCAATTGCAAGAAATCACAGCATATGAACGAGGTCACAAGAACAGCAGAATTGCAGTTATGATAAAACATAAACAGGAACAGTGCAAGTAAACAGACCTAGATCCACTAACCAGAGCCTAAGCTACCTAACAACCTAAAAATTCACTACATCATGCATATCTATCTATCCTAATGATGAACAGAAACGAAAAAAAGTACAGGAAAACGACAAACGGATAAAAGGGGATTGCGTTTTGTGGAACCTGGTAGGCGGGAGGGGTGGAACGGGGAAGAAGGTGGCTGCGGCGGCGTCCGGCGCGGTGGCGAGGCACGGTGTCGCGGTGGCGGCTGGGCGTCCGGCGCGGCGGTGGCGTCTGGGTGGTGGCGCGGTGGCGGCTAGATGGTGTTGGGTGGTTGTTGGAGGGAGAGGGAGCAGAGAGGGAGAAGAGGGTTGGGGGTGGGGGGCTGCGCGACTGATAGGGTTATACTTTCGAATCCACGCGGTCGCGTGGGGCACGCGGTCGCGTGGTTGGGGCGAAAATGGGAGTGACGCGATCGCGTGGGCGGCGCGATCGCATGAGAGGGGGAAAGAGGGGTGACGCGATCGCGTGGGTCGCGCGATCGCGTCGCTGGAATTCGTACGAAACGCACGACTCCAGCGCCATTTTAGCGCAACTCTCTGTCTCCTTTTGGGGTGATGTGCAATCCATGCGACGCGATCGCGTCGCTCATGCGGTCGCGTGGGATTGATATTGTGCAGGTGACGCGATTGCATGGGGCATGTGATCGCATGGGCCAACTTGTGCGAAACGCACAAGGGCCGCACGATTCCAGCCTAACTTTCTGTTCGTTGGTTCCTTACGCCGATATATATATCACGCGGTCGCGTGGGTCACGTGGTCACGCGGGTGGTGTTTTCCGCGATATGACGCGATCGCATGGGGTATGCGGTCACGTCGTGCACCCTTTTTTTTATATGCATGAAAAATGTAGAATGCAATGATTAACATGAATGCTATGCATGATTCCAGGTTTAATAGATTAAAATGAAAAAGGAAAAATGAAAGCATTTAACAAGAAATAAATTGAAAAAGAAGCGACCATACCATGGTGGCTTGTCTCCCATCTAGCACTTTTAGTTAAAGTCCTTAAGTTGGACATTGGAGGGGTATCCTGTTATGGTGGTTTATGTTTAAATTCTTCCAAAAATCTCCACCAGTATTTGGAATGCCAATAGCCTCCGGGGTCCCAAACTAAGCATGCAAAGCTTCTGAGCAGCTCCAAACAGATTTTCAGGCTCCCGGGACTACGAATGTCAGGATAGAGTCCAAGATTCCAAGCCTTGCTTTTAAATCTGCCTCCGTCTTGATCTACATTTTTCCATTCGAGCGGGTTAAAAAGTAGAATCTCACCTTGGTGACCAAACGTTTTCCATGATCCATGCAATTGAGCATGATACCAATCCGTGCACTTCGAGGTGAAGCGTGGAACCTTATTGAACCTTGTGCACCAGCTGATGAGAGGAACTTTTGCGTGGTCTAGAAATTTGTGGATAAATCCTCGTTGCAAGTATAGTTTCTAAACCTTCAAAAGTCCTTTCATACAAACGTTTTGGGTGTCACAAGTAACAAACCCCTTTAAAAATTGTTAACCAAGTATTCAAACCTCGGGTCGTCTTCTCAAGGAACTGCGAGGAAGTATGTTCTTATTATTGGCTATAAAGGTTGTAATCGGGGTTTAGAAGATGAGAAGCAAGTAATTTGAATGACAGGTAAAGTAAATGGAAATTAAAAATAAATAAATAATGTAAAGCAAACTTTTGGCAAGATAAGAGAAGTTGGAGGTCCAACGTAGTTATCTCTCTCAATTATAATGAAAGTTGAATCTAAACTCCACTTGATTAACCTGTACTAGGGCAAAGGAAAGTCAAGGGACTAATTAAATTGACCTTTAAATCCTATTTATTTCCTAAAAAAAGGTTGGGATTACTTAAGTTCAGCTCAATTAGCAAGATAACGATTATCAATTATGTTGAGTTTAATAACTGTTGAGTTTCTGAATTCTTAACCAGGACCAAAAGGGGAAAAAGTAAAATTGCTGGAATAATAAAAATATCCTTAGATGGGAAGCAATGGTAACTTAAATCAAAGAGAACAATCATAAACTGAAAATACCTCAAATATTATTAATTCAAATAACAGTCTGTAACATGGAAGAAATTTATAAATTCAATTATAAAGGTAAATAGCCAACTCAGATACTGAAATAAATAAATAAAGTGAAAGGGAAGTTTAAAACAACGAAATATAAAACCTGGATTGAGAGTCACTCTTAAAACAAGAAGAAATTCTAAATCCTAAAAGAGAGACAGAGAAGATCTCCCTCTCAACTAAATCTAAATCATTGAAAAGTAAAATATACGAGCTCCCTTTGAATGGATGCATTCCTACACTTTATAACCTTTGGTCTATGCTGTCTGTACTTGGATCTGGGCCAAAAAGGGCTTCAGAATTCGCTGGGGCTGTATTCTGTAAATTCTAATACGTGGCCTCTGTCACGCATCTGCGTGGGTCACGCGGTCGCGTCATTCGGAGCTTTTCCTTGCCACGTAGTCGCGTCAGTCATGCGACCGCGTCATGTGCGTTCTGCTTAAGGCGCGCGGTCGCGTCAGTCATGCGGCCGCGTCGCTGTTTATTCGTGCTTGGCACGCGATCGCGTCATCCATGCGATCGCGTGGATATCAGTTTCTTTAAAGCTCCGTTTTGCTTTCTCCTTCCATTTTAGTATGTTTCCTTTTCCATCCTTTAAGTCATTCTGCCTTAGAAAATCTGAAACTACTCAACACACTGATCACGGCATCGAATGGAAATAAAGGTAATTAAAATAATTAATTTTTAAAGCTTAGGAAATATGTTTTTCACAATATGACATAATAAGGAAGGGAAAGTAAAACCATGCAATTAATGTGAATAAGCAGGTGAAGGATTGTATAAATCACTCAAACTAAGTACAAAAGAACTCATGAAATATGGGTTTATCAAGCATCCTCCGGAAGATCATTCTATCTTCCAGTGCGATATTATTGATGAAACTGTAGCTGAAGTTCACCAGGAAGAATTAGAAGAGAAGTACATGGAGCAAGGTCCAAGTGTGGGGACACTTTCTGAAAATAATGAGAAAACTCTACCTTTATCACCAGCCCCAGATGATCCAGAACCTAGCTATGAGCAGAAATTAGAATTAAAGCCCCTTCCTCCACACCTCAAGTATGCTTACCTTGAGGACAAGCAGAAGTTCCCAGTCATCATTCCAAGGGAACTCACTTCTCAACAAGAAGAGCAACTACTCAGAGTGCTGAGAAAACATAAGAAAGCAATTGGATGGAGCTTGGTGGATATAGTAGGCATTATTCCTCAAATTTGTGAGCACAGAATATTCTTAGAAGAGGGAGCAAAGCCTGTCCGTCAGCCTCAAAGAAGATTGAATCCCATCATCTTAGAAGTTGTCAAGAAGGAAGTGACCAGGCTACTTGAAGCAGATATCATTTACCTGATTTCAGATAGTGAATGAGTCAACCCAGTACAAGTAGTGCCAAAGAAGTCTGGAGTCACAACAATAAAGAATGAACATGGAGAGCTCTTGATAACTAGAGTGCAGAATTCATGGAGAGTTTGCATTGACTATAGGCGTCTCAACCAAGCCACTCGCAAGGATAATTACCCCTTGCCATTCATTGATCAAATACTTGATCGCCTGTCAGGTAAATCTCATTATTGTTTTTTAGATGGTTATACAGGATACTTTCAAATTCATATAGCTCCTGAAGATCAGGAGAAGACTACTTTTACATGCCCTTTTGGAACGTATGCTTATAAAAGAATGCCCTTTGGCTTGTGTAATGCCCCTGCTACTTTCCAAAGATGCATGATGAGTCTTTTCTCTGATCTTATTGAGAACTGTATGGAGGTTTTTATGGATGATTTTAGTATATATGGTGATTCATTTAGCCTTTGCTTGGATAGTTTATCTAAAGTGTTAGACAAGTGTGTTAATACAAACCTTGTATTAAATTTTGAAAAATGTCACTTTATGGTAAAACAAGGAATTGTACTAGGACATGTTGTGTCTAATACTGGCATTTCTGTAGATCCAGCAAAGGTGGATGTTATTTCTAGTTTACCTTACCCCTCCTCCGTGAGGAAAGTCTGTTCGTTCCTTGGCCACGCAGGTTTTTACAGGAGATTCATTAAGGACTTCAGTAAGGTAGCACTACCATTATCCAGATTGCTGCAGAAAAATATTGAATTCGAGTTCAGTGAGAGCTGTATGCAAGCGTTTGATAAGCTGAAGGTCACTCTGACTCAAGCTCCAATTGAAAGAGGACCAGACTGGAGCCAGCCATTTGAAATCATGTGCGATGCTTCCAACCACGCAGTAGGAGCAGCGCTGGCTCAGCGCAAAGGTAAGGATCCTTTTGTAATTACTTATGCATCTAAGATTTTAGATGCTGCTCAGTCTAATTATACTACTACTGAAGAAGAGCTTCTTGCTATTGTTTTTGCTCTGGATAAATTCCGAGCCTATTTACTTGGTACTAAGATAGTAGTGTATTCAGACCGTACAGCTCTAAAATATTTATTAGCTAAAAAGGAGTCCAAGCCAAGGCTAATACGTTGGATACTGCTGTTATAAGAATTTGATATAGAAATTAAGGATAGGAGTGATAACCAGAATTTAGTGGCAGACCACTTGAGTCGCCTTGAGCACATTAAGGGTGACTCCGCTCCTATTAATGAAAATTTCCCATTTGATAACTTACAAGCAGTATCTGAAGTAGTTCCTTGGTACGCACCCGTAGCTAATTATCTAGTTAGCCATACTTTTTCTCCAAATTTTAATAAGCACCAGAGAGACAAGCTGAAAAGCGAGTCCAAATATTATATAAGAGATGACCCATATTTATGGAGGTGTGGTGCTGACCAGGTAATTAGACAGTGTGTTCCTCAATCAGAATTCCAGTCTATTTTAGAGGCCTGCCACTCATCTGAGAGTGGAGGACATTTTAGCACTTAAAGAACAGCTAGAAAAATCCTAGACTGTGGATTCTGGTGGCCTACCCTTTTTAAAGACGCTACTAAATTTTGTAAATCTTGTTCCCCATGCCAAATGTTTGGTAATATATCTAAGAGGGATGAGATGCCTCAACAACATATGCTTTTCTGTGAAATTTTTGATGTATGAGGCATTGACTTCATGGGTCCATTTCCAAATTCTAATGGTTACTTTTATATACTGTTAGCTGTAGATTACTTTTCTAAATGGGTGGAAGCAATTCCTACCCGTACTGATGATGCTAACACCGTTGTTTCCTTTGTTAGAAACCATATTATCTGTCGCTTTGGATCACCACGAGCAATCGTGAGCGATCAAGGCACTCACTTTTGTAACAGAAGACTAACATGATTACTGAAGAGGCATGTGATAATTCACAAAGTAGCCACAACTTATCACCCCCAGACCAATGGACAAGAAGAAGTCTCTAACAGAGAGATTAAACGTATTCTGGAGAAGATAGTAAAACCTCATAGGAAGAACTGGAGTGCTGACGTTAGGATTTTTGCCAGTAAAGAATGTCATAAAAACAGTCGCGTTGTAGATATAGTCTCTAAACCGACAAAAATCCTTTCGTACAAATGTTTTGGTTGTCACAAGTAACAAACCCCTTTTTAAATTGATAATCGAGTATTAAACCTCGGGTCGTCTTCTCAAGGAATTGCAGGGAAGTGTGTTCTTATTATTGGTTATGAGTTTGTAAATTGGGGTTTTGGAAGTAAGGTGGGAATATGTTATATGACAAGTAAAATAAAATAATAATAATAAAAATAAACTCTTGGCAAGGTATTAGAACTGGAGATCCTATCCTTATCAATTGTGATGAAATTTGGATTTTAATCTCACTTTGTTAACCTCTAATTATGAAGGTAGATCAAGTGGATTAATTAGCTTAATCCTCAGGTCCTAGTCAATTTCGATGGAAAGACTAGAGTTATTGGAGCAACTCCCAATTTCAATCACTGCTTTATTGACAGCTCAAGCGTTACCAATTACTTAACCAAAGCCAAAAGGGAAAAATCTAAATTATTTATATAAATAAAGGAAAGCAATAATAGATCTGAAAATACCTCAAATTTGCACTAATAAAGATATCAAATGTAACATGGAAGAGTTCATAAATTAAATTAGAAAAATAAATAAAAATAAAGAACCTGGGATTGAGAGCCACTCCTAAAACTAAGAGAAATCCTAAATCCTAATCCTAAGAGAGAGGAGAGAACCTCTCTCTCTAAAAACTACATCTACTCCTAAAATTGTGAATATGAAAGCCTCCCTATGAATGGATGTATTCCCCCACTTTATAGCCTCTAATCTGTGTTTTCTGGGCCGCAAACTGGATCAAAAACAGTCCAGAATTTGCTGGTTTCGAATTTTGCCACGCTGGATTTCCGTCACTACGACGCGGCCGCATGGATCACGCGGTCGCATCGCCTAGAGTCAGGGAAACTATAGCATATTATATATCAAATCGAAGCCCCGGACGTTAGCTTTCCAACGCAACTAGAACCGCGTTGTTTGGACCTCTGTAGCTAAAGTTATAGCCGTTTGAGTGCAGAGAGGTCAGGCTGGACAGCTTAGCAATTTCTCCAACTTCTTGCATTTCTTCCACTTTTGCATACTTTCTTCCCATCCTCCAAGCCATTCCTGCCTTATAATATCTGAAAACACTTAACACACATATCAAGGCATCTAATGGTAATAAGAGAGGATTAATAATAAGCATATATAAGATCAAAGAAGCATGTTTTCAATCAAAGCACATAATTAGGAAGGCAAATGTAAAACCATGCAAATAGTATGAATAAGTGGGTAAAGAGTAGATAGAAACCACTCAATTGAGCACAAGATAAACCATAAAATAGTGGTTTATCAACCTCCCCACATTTAAACAAAAGCATGTCCTCATGCTAAGCTCAAAAGAAACTATAAAGGAATGAAGAGGAATGGTATGAAATGCAACCTATGAATGCAACTACATGCTAAATGCTTTTACTTACTTGGTTAAGAGTAAATAAGTTCTCCAAGACAAATACAAACCAATTTCTACTAATTCAAATCATACAATAAAAAGCAGGTGAACTTGTAAGAAGACAACTCATAAAAGCAGGGAACATAGAATTTAAGCGTTGAACCCTCACCGGAAGTGTATATCACTCTAATCTCTCAAGTGTATAGGGTAATTCACTCTAGTCTTCTCTAATCATGCATTCTAAAACTTTGTTCTTCATCTAACCAATCAACAAAATTTAGTATACCAATGCAAACATCATGAGGTCTTTTCAAGGTTGTAATGGGGCTAAGGTAAAGGTGAGGATATATATATGATTAAGTGAGGTATGAATTGAATCTTTAATTAACCTAAACTTTCACCTAACATACATATACTCTATATAATTCTAATTCATGCCTAACTACCCAAAAGTCCCACTTTTACATCACATACTCATGAAGAAGTTGTGGGTTCGAGTCTCCTATCTTTAGTAAAAAAAAATAAAAAAAAATAACAAAGGTTAAAAGTTAAATTTATTCCAAAAAATGAGATTTTATCTAAATTATTTTTGAAAATTTTTATTAATTGATCATTTAATGATTAAGAATTTATGATATTTATCTTTTATTATTGCACTCATAATTTTTAGGAGAATTGATGATGTAAGATATTAACTTTTATATTTTTATATTTTTTTTTTTTTCTTTTTCTTTTTCTCTTTTTTTTCTTTTTTTTTCTTTTTTTTGTAGAGAAATAAACATAACTTATCAATGCACATACATTTTCTATTATTTTTCTATTTTGGTTTTTCATGAGTAGGTTCCCAAATTCTCAATATTCAAATAAATTAGAAACATGATACATTCTCTTATTAACCCATGTTCCCACAGTTTTCCCACACTTAATTAACACACTATCTTAAGCTAACCAAAGATTCAATTGGGATAATTAATTTGTTTTCCGCTTAAGGCTAGTTATGTGGTAAAATATAGAATAAATGGGGATTAAAAGGCTCAAAGTGGCTGACAAGGGTGATTTAAAGGGTAGGCTTATTTGGGATAAGTGAGCTAAAATCAAATAATGGCCTCAATCATATGCAAGCATGTAAATACACTAAATAATGGACATATAGGTTGGAACAAAATATAGATTACAATCATAGAGAAGGGAACACACAGGAAAAATATTTATGGTTAAATAATGTAACCATGTAAATAAGCTCAAAGTCTCACAGGTTGTGTGTTCTTTGGCTCAAAAACCATGTTCCAAATACAACTTCAAACAAGTTAAACACAAAAATTTTCATTTTAAATTAGTGAAATTTTTCAAAAATAGGGTCCTAAAAAGATTTTATTACTTTAACCAAGTAGTAACTAAATGCATAAAATCAAATAAACATGCAAATGCAACAACTAATTAAACATTGGTGTTGAAACAGAAAGGTACTAACCCATGGAGATCGGTATCGACCTCCCCACACTTAAAGATTGCACCGTCCTCGGTGCATGCTGAGATTTGCAGGTGGATGGGTTGTTTCAACTGTTGCTTTTCTCTAAGGATTGTGTAGATAGACTTGTCTGTCTCCCCATGTAAAATGTCTTCCACTTCCCTTCCGGGTGGCCATCCTGAAAGAAAAAGGGAAGAAGAGTAACCCAGAAATAAAGATAAGAAAATAAAAGAAGTATGGGTGGGTTAATACCAAATGATAAGGGTCTCATTTACATGGAAGCTTCAACATGTAAGTGAGAAAACAAGAAGAAATCCTAAATCCTAAAAGAGAGAGAGAGGGAAGATCTCCCTCTCAACTAAATCTAAATCATTGAAAAGTAAAAATATGCGAGCTCTCTTTGAATGGGTGCATTCCCACACTTTATAACCTCTGGTCTATGCTGTCTGTACTTGGATCTGGGCCAAAAAGGGCTTCAGAATTCGCTGGGGGCGTATTCTGTAAATTCTGATACGTGGCCTCTCTCACGCGTCCGCGTGGGTCACGCGGTCGCGTCATTCGGAGCTTTTCATTGCCACGCGGTCGCGTCAGTCATGCGACCGCGTCATGTGCGTTCTGCTTAAGGCGCGCGGTCGCGTCAATCATGCGGCCGCATCGCTGCTGATTCGTGCTTGGCACGCGATCGCGTCATCCATGCGATCGCGTGGATATCAGTTTCCTTAAAGCTCCGTTTTGCTTTCTCCTTCCATTTTAGTATGTTTCATTTTCCATCCTTTAAGTCATTCTGCCTTAGAAAATCTGAAACTACTCAACACACTGATCATGACATCGAATGGAAATAAAGGTAATTAAAATAATTAATTTTTAAAGCTTAGGAAACATTTTTTTCACAATATGACATAATAAGGAAGGGAAAGTAAAACCATGCAATTAATGTGAATAAGCAGGTGAAGGATTGTATAAATCACTCAAATTAAGTACAAAAGAACTCATGAAATATGGGTTTATCAAGTGCCAGGCTACAAGATGCACTCTGGGCATATAGAATAGCGTACAAGACACCCATTGGGATGAGCCCCTTCCGCTTGGTATACGGAAAGGCTTGCCACCTTCCAGTAGAGGTGGAACACAAGGCTTTCTGGACTGTGAAGGAGTGCAACATGAATCCTACAAAAGCTGTTGCTGAAAGAAAGCTACAACTAGCAGAACTAGAGAACCTTCGCCTAGAAGCATATGAAAACTCCAGGCGTTACAAGGAGAAAATGAAGGTTGTCCATGACAAGCACATTAAAAGGAAAGAATTCAGACCAGGGGAGTTAGTTCTACTATATAACTCCAGACTGAGACTCATGCCAGGTAAACTGAGATCAAGATGGGAAGGTCCATACAGAGTAGAAAAGGTAGAGCCATATGGAGTTTTCCACCTGCGTCATCCTGTTAACTCCAAATTTCTTAAAGTTAATGGACATCGCCTAAAGCTTTACCATGGTGAGAAGAAAAAGAATCAAAAGGAACTAGAGATCTTCCTCTTAGAAGATCCACCAAGAGAAGCAGAATGAGCCAAAAGAGCGTCCAACTTAAGGACGTAAAAGCAAAGTGCTAGGTGGGAGACAACCCACTACGGTATGATCGTTCCGTTTCAGTCTTAGTTTTAATTTTATTCTATTTTTATCATGTTAATGATTTTCCTCATCCTCCCTATATATAGCTGCATATAGTTTGCATGAACATTTTGCATATTTAAAAAAAAAAAACACGCACGCGACGCGGCAGCGTCGCTGACGCGTCCGCGTCACATGTGCGTAGGGAAGAAAACAAAGTCGAACAGAAAGTCACGCGAAAGCGTGGCTGGAGGTGTGCCTTAGGCACAAACACGCGCACGCGTCCGCGTCACCCACGCGGCCGCGTCGTTTGGAAAATGGCCTCCCACGCGTCCGCGTCACCCACGCGAACACGTGACCCTGTAAAATCGACGTAAATTGGTGTATGGCAGCATGTTGTGATGGAGCTAGGCTGGACTGGTGCTAAAAGCACCAGCTACATCATGCGGCCGCGTCATTTTCAAAGCATCGCCATTCACGCGATCGCATCAATTACGTGATCGCGTCACCTTTAAAATTTGGCAAATAGAGTTTGAAACAGAGAGTCGCACGAACGCGTGGCTGCTCTCGCGTCATTCGCACAATTCAAGTCACGCGACCGCGTGACCCACGCGTCCGTGTCACTTGACAAATTCACATGCCATGTGACTGCATGACCCACCATTGTTATTTCTTTGTTATTTCTTTCTTCCCCCTTCTTCTTTTTCTACTCATCTTCACTTTTTACCTTATCCTTCCTTATTTTTCACACCCACCATCAAGGTTCTTTTCTCTCTTTCTTTACTTTTTTACTTTCCCTTATCAATTTTATTCATGTCTTAAATTTTTCTTTTCACCTTTATTACCTATATTTTTCCTTATTTTCTTTCTTTTTACTCCTTTTTATTGGTGTTGAAAATTTTTTTCAGTCTTTATTTTCCATATTTTGCTTGTGAATTATAATGGATTTGTTTGACAATTAAATATTACTCTTCATAAGGGTTGCTTGCATGTTCAAATTTACTACTTTCAATAACACATTCATCATGCATGCCAAGTGTTTGTGAAATTGTCCGTATGGCATTGCACATTATTTTAATTTATTCTATCCCACTACTTTAATGCCTACTTTTCACAAAACCCCTTTTATATTTTATTAATTAAAATTTAATTGTCGATACAAACAGGTTGTTAGTATGAAAGACTTCGTAATCTAACTTGGACATTGAATGCTTGATCTATGCTACTCATGCCTTTGCCGGCATGCCAATAAACATCTTGCATTTAATTGCCATCACCTGCATCTACTATATTACCTTTGATGAACTTTTCACATGGATTCACGACCATGCGTTAACGACATCCTTATCTACAGTGCATTGATTACCATCTTTAATATTTGCTCCCTTGCTCGAACCCTTCACTTTACACATTACTCTCTCTTTCCTTTTTCAGGATGGCCACCAAGAAAGGAAAGGAGAAAGCCACCCCTAAACCACCAGCAAGGAGAGGAACAAAAAGAGCATTAGTGGCAGAGCCATCTTCAACAGCAGTAAAGCCCTCAACAAAAAGAATCAAGAGGATCATCAAGGTCGATGAAAAAGAAAAAGCTTTTCCAGCAAAGGACACTGCGCAGTTTTCTAACCGCTACTGTGAGTAGATGTTTCCCATCCTGGTAGAGAGGAATTACAACAATGAATACCTTCTTATCCTCCCAACGCACATTGCTGAATTTGTTGAGCCGTAAATCGAACGAAGACAATGGGATTTTTACGAAGACAGCCACGGCAGGTTAATCTTTCATGGGTAGTAGAATTCTACTCTAACTTTCACATGCCAACCATGCAGTCTGTCTATGTTCGTCAGAAGCAAGTCCCCATAACTGAAGAGGCCATTCAACAAGCTTTAGATGTTCCCCCTGCTCCGGAAGGATTGGACGCATTCCAAGAAGCCTCACTCAAGCGCTAGATATACCAATTTGACTGGGACGCCGTTCTCAGAGTTATAGCACAACCTGGCAGCTTCTGGATCTACAGATACCATCATTCCCGACCTAAGGGAATATCGGCTTCAGCACTTACCTTGGAGGCTCGAGTATGGGCGCAAATCATGTCCCGTTATGTATTTTCGAGCACTCACGAGTCCTCCTTCACTACAGACATGGCTGTTTTACTCTGGTGTATCCTTACATCCCAGCACCTAAACTTACCAAGACACATCTGAAATGCAATGGGACACGTATAAATTGCGGGCAACTTACCTTTTCCCGCCTTGGTTTCAGATCTCATCTCAGCAGCTGGAGTCTCCTACAGAGCTGGGGACACCAAAGCCATACTTCCACGGGATGATCAGTATGTCCCTAACGGGAAATATATCAGACCATCAGCAGCCACTACAAGTCAGCCTGTAGAAATGGTTGAAGACATTCCTCCTTCAACACCACAAGCACCTACAACAAACCAACTGCTCCATCAGATACTTGAAAGGTTGGATCGGCAGGAACACAAAGCAAAGCTAAGAGAGCACCGTAACAAGCGCCGATTCACATACCTCAAGGAGCTACTTATAGGAAACTACAAAGACCTAGACACCTCGGATTCCACTTCATTTACCAGCACAGAGAGCCATGATGGTCCCGATGGTGGAGATGCTGCTACCAGCCCCCCTTTGTTCCTGACAGATGGCACCGAGGATGGTGCAAAGCCTTAAGTGTGGGGAGGTCGGTCAGTACCTGACTTCCGGAGGTAATTTCTTCTCCTTAAACACCAATAAAGTAGGATATTTAGTTAATTTTTCTTTTGTTTAGGATAGAATAGATTACATAGAAATAGGTTATTCACATGCATGTTCTACTTGATTGAGAATAATAAGTTTCTTCTAAGACCCTACTTTTTGAAAAATTTCACTAATTTAAATCAAAACCTTTGCGTAAACTTGTTTGAAGTTGTATTTGGAGCATAGTTTAAAAAGCTAAGAACACACAACCTGTGAGATTTGAGCTTAATTACATGGTTACATTATTTAACCATAAATATTTTATTCTTGTGTGTTTGCTTCTCTATGATTGTAATCTTATTTTGTTTCATCCTATATGTCTAGTGTTTAATATATTATATGCATGCGTATGATTGAGGCCATTATTTGTTTAGCTCACTTATCCCAAATAAGCCTACCTTTTAAATTACCTTTGTCAGCCACTTTGAGCATTTTTATCCCATTTGTTCTATATTTTACTACATTACTAGCCTTAAGCGGAAAAAAAATTAAATATCCCAATTAAATCTTTAGTTAGCTTAAGATAGAAATCGTGTGTTAATTAAATATGGGAAAATTATGGGAACAAGGGTTAATAAGGGAACGTGTCATGATAAAATAATGGGAATTTGGATACCTACTCCTGTGAGACTATGAAAATTTAAAATCCATGTACATTGATAAGTTATGTTTATTTAAAAAAAATAGTAATAGTAATTAAGTAAATAAATAAGGGGACAGAATTACCCCAATGCTAAGTTAATGAATTTCAATGCATATGTGATAGAATTAAAGAAAAGTTGATACATGAGTACGTAATGCAAAAGTGAAAAATTTTTGGGTAGCTAGGCATGAATTTAAAAGTATATAGAGTGTATGTTAGGCGAGAGCTTAGGTTAATTAAAGATTCATATTATAGCTCACTTGGCCATACATATATCCTTACCCCTACCTTAGTCCCGTTACAACCTTGAAAAGACCTCATGATATTTGCATTGGTATATTAAATATTGTTGATTGGTTAGGTGAAGAACAAAATTTTAGAAAGCATGACTAGAGAAGAGTAGAGTGATTACCCTATACACTTGAGAGATTAGAGTGCATATACACCATCAGTGAGGGTTCAGTGCTTACTTCTATGTTCTCTGCTTTCATGAGCTGTCTTCTTACAATGTTACTTGTATTTACTATATGAATTAAGTTAGTGAAAAATCTAATTTATATCTATTTTCATACTGTACCCTAGCCGGCCTAAACTTCACGGGTCGCGACTAGTGTTTATTTACTTATATATATATATATATATATATATAGGTTGCATTGCATTTCATGAGTTTTACATGTCCCTATTCATTTACTTTATCTCCCTCAACTAAGCATGAGGACATGCTATTGTTTAAGTGTGGGGAGGTTGATAAACCATTATTTTATGATTTATATTGTGTTTAATTGTGTGGTTTTATCAAATCTTTACCCACTTATTCATATAAGTAGCATGTATTTACAATTCCTTCCCAAAATTGTTCATGATTGAAAACTTGCTTCCTAGAGACATTTAATTATGTATTTTAATTCTCCTTTATCCCATTCGATGCCGTGATTCGTGTGTTAAGTGTTTCAGGCTTCATAGGGCATGAATGACTTGGAAATTGGAGAGGAAGTTTTAAAAAATGGAAGGAACACAAGAAACTAAGGAGATGACCAGCGAGCAATGACGCGAGCGCATGGCCCACGCGAATGCGCGAAGTGAAGAAATCGCAGCGACGCGGACGCGTGCCCGACGCAAATGCGTGGATTGGAGTCTGTACGCCTGACGCGGACGCGTGCCTGACGTGAACGCGTGGCAAGGAAAAATGCTGAATGACGCGAACGCGTGGATGACGCGTACGCGTGACCTGCGCGATCTGCAAAAATAACAGAACACGCTGGGGGCGATTTCGGGCTGCTTTTTAACCCAGTTTTTGGCCCAGAAACACAGACAAAACCTATGGATCATGCAGAATCTCAAGGAGGCATCCACACACATTTAGATTTACGACATTAGGATTACTCTTAGTTTTAGATCTGAGTTTTAGAGTTACATTACATTGATAGTTTATGCTTTTGCTTTTGATAGTGGATGTTGAAGAGTCATTACCTCCGTTGAAGACATTACTTTAGTTTGTTTCCTTATTCCCTTATTCTTAATTATTGGTTATGTTCAGATGATTATGTTGCGTTTTGAATTTATTAATACATAGAATTATTTTTATTTTAATTAATTTTAATTCTTTATTTTATTTTAATTAATTATGTCTTCGCATATTTTTATGCTTATTAATTTCATGTTAATGGAGTAGATCCTCCACTTGACATGGGGCTTAATTAAGAGGAGATACTTGAGTTAGAATGCTCAAATGTTTGGTTAAACTGGACGTTGTGGCTAATTCCATACCCACTAACACTAGACCTCCCCAAGGGAGAGGGCTAGAATCTGAGGGTAAGAGTTAGTTCAATCACCATACCCTTCCTTATTCAGTAAGGGAAAATCGAGTGAGAACAACAACCTTTTTACACCACACTTGAGAAGATCCCAACAAGGATAGAAGTTCTGCTTAATTATTCCCCCAGTCAAGGCTTTTTATTCAGAGCATCAATAATTATTCTTAGTTTATTTTTATTGCCTTAATTCACAATTATTTTAATTGCTCATTATCAAACTCAACTTTCTGAGAATTTTCTGATTAATAAATTAGCACTCTTTGCTGCAACTCGTTGGGAGACGACCGAGGACTTATACTCCCAGTATTTTATTTCTAAATTTTGTGACAACCTTTTTTAAATTGGTGAGGCAGATCTTAGCCGGTTAAGAGCTATACGTGCAACGCTATTCTACTAATTGAAATCTTTTAATTGGTTAACTTCTGCCTCGCATCACGTACGCGTCATCTGTGTTCTACTTAAGGCACGCATCCGCATTGTCCACACGTACACGTCGCTTCCATTTTGTGCTAGGCGCGCGTCCGCGTCGTCCATGCGTTCGCGTCACTGCCTTTCCTTCAAAACTCTATTTTTGTGCTTTCCTTCCAATTTTGTATGTTTCCTTTCTGTCTTCTATGCCATTCCTGCCTTAAGAAACCTGAAAATACTTAACACACAAATCACAGCATCGAATGGTAATAATGGATAATTAAAATTAATATTTTTAAAGCATAGGAAACATGTTTTCACATATATCATAAAATAAGGAAGGGAAAGTAAAACTATGCAATTCATATGAATAAGTGGGTGAAGAATTGATAAAAACACTCAATTTGAGGACAAGATGAATCATAAAATAGGGGTTTATCAACCTCCTCACACTTAAACAATAGCATGTCCTCATGCTAAATCCAAGAGAAAAGGGTAAAGGTAGAATGGTGGAATCTTATGCAATGCAATCTATTCTAAATGCAAGCTACCTAAATGAATCATGCAATTCTAATTACTATCCACCTATATATATAAAGCTTACATGTGGTTAAATTGCTTCATATTTTCAAGGAATCATATATGTACAATTAAGGCCAAACCATATTAAAACATGTTCACAATTGAGTTGGGTTAAAATATTTCACAAACTTGTAAGACACTTAACAATTAAACAGGGATATATGGAGATGCGCTATTGAACCCTCACTGGATTCGTGTTTACTCTCTAGTCACTCAGTGTTTGGGGTTAATCATCCTATTCTTTTCTATTCATGCTTTCTAAAACTTTGTTCTTCATCTAACCAATCAACAAATATATAATGTATACATACAAACATCATGAGGTCTTTTTGAAGGTTGTAATGGGGCCAAGATAAAGGTGAGGATATATATAAGGCTAAGTGAGCTATAAATTGAATCCTTGATTTGTCTAAGATCTCACCTAACATATACATTCTCTATAAAAATTTAAAATTATCCTGGTCTTCCCAATTTTTTACTTTCTTATTACATACTCATGTACCAACTTTATTTTGATTTTACCTCACGTGCATTGATTTCTTTACTAAACTTATTATTGGGGTAATTTTGTCCCCTTATTTATTTATATAATTAAAAAGGATTTTTTTAAACACAACATATATCAATGCACATGGTATTTTAATTTAAATTGGTTTCACATAAGCATGCTCCCAAATTTCTGATTATTTTACTAATTTAATCCTTTCATATCAACCCATGTTCCCATAGTTTCCCCACACTTAGTTAATACATAATCTCTATCTTAAGCTAACCAAGGATTCAACTTGGGATTTTTTAAATTGTTTTTCTACTTAAGGCTAGTAATGTGGTTATAGAACAGAAGGGGATTAAAAGGCTCAAGGGGGCTAACAAGGGTGATGTAGGAGGTAGGCTTATTTGGGATAAGTGATGGAAAATAAAAATGATGGCCTCAATCATATGCGGGTATGTATCTACATTCTATATTGGACATATAGATTAAAACAAAGTTAAGATTACAAGCATAGAAAAGAAGTGCGAAATACACAGGAATGACATTTATGGTTGAATGTAACCATACAATTAAGCTCAAAAACTCACGGGTTGTGTGTTCTTTAGCTCAAAAACCATATATCAGTTATGTATATCATGCAAGTAGAAATCAAGAGGTTCCATTCAACTCAATGTGAATCTTAGAATGGCTTTTTATAAAATAAGTATTTTCCTTGAAAAAATGTTGTCAATTAACTAACATTTATTGCTACATATATATAGTGTGTGGATTGTTATGATTCTGTTATACTAAAAGTTTTTAGTTTACTCTTTTATTTTCAATTAAACCAAGTTATCGTATGCTAAAAAGGTAAACTAAACTAATTAATCCATATATTCTATATCACAACTAATAAGCTAAAAGTGCAAACTAAACTAAATATCTAAGATATATATGTATAAACCAAAGTGCAAAATGCAGAAATAAAGTAAAAAATACAGTAAATGAAAAATGTGCAAGTACTGAAAGATAAATAAGATAAGATAAAATAAAAAAATAAAAATACAGAAAATAAACAAAATAGGATAAAAGAGAGTCTGAAAGTGGTTCACCAAAATAAAGTTCGCCAGAGATGGCGACCTCCCTACACTTAAATAAAAGCATCGTCCTCGATGCTTAATCAAGCTGGGTGTGAAGGAGTGTCATCTCCGGACGGATGTGCTGCTGGTGTCTCTGTGGTGATCTGAGGCTCTGCAGTCTGTATGAGTGTCGGAGGGTCTGCCTGCTAAAGCGGAGGCTCTGTCCGTAGAGGGATCTCAGGATCAGCTGGCTGTATCTGATGGGGCTCCTCATGATGTGGCGCAGCCTGCTCAGGTCCTGCCTGCTCAGCCTCTGCACGTGCCTCCTCCTCATGATCGTCCGCCTCCTCCTCAGATGGCTCAGAAGGGGTGTCAGGCTCAGAGGGGATGTTGTGGTGGCCAGATCGGATCATCAACTTTAAGTGCTCATAGCGTCGCTTGCTGCGACACTCAGATCTCTCATATCGCCGCTGGTTGTGGCGCTCCATCTGGTCCAACCGGTCAAATAGGTGATGCACGAGGTGGTAGATGGGCTCTGAAGCAGGTGAGGATGCAGTAGTGGTGGCTGGGGCAGCAGGGGCTAAAGGAGCAGCAGAGGATGTGGTTATCTCAGCAGAGTCAGTGAAAAAAGGAGGTCGGTAGCCCAAGGCCTGAAACTTCCTGCTGTGAGGGAAAATCTTTTTGCAGTCTGCGGCGGTTGGCTTTTCATCAGCAATTTCCCAGGGCACCTCAGCTCGGCGGCCCAACTGAGTGATCAAATATGGAAAAGGGAGGGTGCCTCTGACATGGACTATGGCCATGTAATACCAGATAAAGCGGGGCAGATATAAGTCATTTCCCTCCATCACACACCAGATGAGGGTGATCATGGCAGCTGGCACCTCCGTCTCATGAGTGTTCGGCATCACGTAGTTACTCAGAATCTGCTGCCAAATCCGAGCCTCATCATTCAGATAAATGAGCTTAATTCCCTTTGGGGCCACTGTAGACTTGCTCATGACCCATGGAATAGTAGGATCAAGAGCTATAGTCCTCTTGACTGCAGTCAAATTTCATGAATCTCATATCCTCCTCAGCCTTTTGGTAACCGTTTGGCTGATCTGACTTAGGTTGAAGTTGGAGGATTTCTTCAATGGCTTCCTCAGTAATTAGAATTTGCTTTCCTCTAAGCTGCACTGCATCCAGGGACGTTTTGAAGTAGTTATAGTAGAATTCTCTGACCCAAGATGAGTTGACTTCAGTTAAGTTTCTTTCAAAGAAGAACCAGCCTCTTTGTTTAATTTGATCTGAAGTGTATTGTTTGAGTTCTTCTGGAATTTTGAGGGTCCTTTCCAAGTATAGGTTCCTGGAAGTTGCAAAAACTGGATACTTTAGCTCACAGTATCTGTTGGCAAACTTGACAGGGTCTGTGGCAGGCACCAATTGATCAGCTTTTTCCTGTGGGATAAAATTCTTTTCCCGCCAGGAATCGTCTTGAAGGATATCCAAAATAGAGGTAGAGGATTCTCCTCTTTTCCTTTTGCCAGTGGTTGCTTTGCCCTTTCCTTTACTCTTGGGGTCAGACATCCTGAAAAGCAGAAATTCCAGGATACAGTTTAAGAACTAAAGCAGGAAAATAGGTAAGAAAATAGGAATTTATCAATAAAAACATATAGGCAAAAGATGAATAAAAGAGCAATATAAGCATGAATTGAGTTAAATATAAGTAAATTTTAGACTGTATGCAAATGAAAAGTCCGAGAGTAAAAATCACAATCCAAAATCAATAATATGCAGAATTCTTTTTAATCAGGAAGAGCAGGCATCATGCCTTGAAGTGGTTTTAAAGTGGTTAGTTGAAAGCTTAATAGAAAAGTTAGAAAGTTAAAGTAGTTAAGAGTTAAAAATGAAGTTAAAGTAAGTGGCATGGTGTTTTGGTTCCCAATTAACTAAAATTGCACAAATTTGAAAACAAGTAACTCAAATTCAAGTAAATATTGTAGATTATTGATGAATAATCATAGAAAAGAAATGCAAAATTAAAGTGAAATCATCAATAATGTTGTTTAATGAATAAAGGAATCAGAAAGAATAAGAAAGCTAGCCTGTGCATTCATGAATTGTTTTGGTTGAAACCATTTAGTGCAAAATTTGAAATTTCCAAAACTAATTCATGAATGGTAGTTGAGTGAAACAATTTGCTTAAAAAAATTGGGCAGCATTTTGTCTAAAAATTGGACATTCCCGAGTAATAAACAACAGCAAAAATAGTTCATATGATAATAAAATAGTGCAGAAAAGAGTAACAAATAGTAATTCACATGAATTCAAAATAAACAAACTCAATCTGCATCAAAGAATAGTAAAGAGTAGCATATGAACAGTATTATCATCACAGCAAATTGAAAATTGAGAAATAGATAAAACATGTAATATGAACGGTTCAATTATTAGGCCTAAATCCACTAACCACATCCTAGCTACCTAACCACCTAAAATCCACTACGATCATGCATCTCTAACTATCCTAATTCGAACATAATCTGAAAAAAAAATATGCGAAATTAACTAAAAACTCGGAATGGAATCAGCGTTAGGCGGAACCTGGTTTGCAGAGGTATGGAATATGGAATCAGAAAGATGGTGGTGGTGGTGATGCGGTGGTGCTGGGAGCAGTCACAGCGGCGGTTTGATGGCAGGGCAGGGTGGTGGTTCTGAGTGGTTGGGTGGGGGGAAGTGACGCGAAATGGGTTAGGGTTTCGCGTGGGTGGTGTTAGTGGATTCGAATCCACGCGAACGCGTGGGTCACGCGATCGCGTGAATGAGGCGAAAAGGCAATGAAAGTGACGCGTACGTGTTGCTCAGAATTGTGCTAAATGCACAACTCCAGCGTCGTTTTGGCGCAACTCTCTGTTTCCAATTAGGGGGCTAAGTTTTCCACATGACGCGTACGCGTCGCCCACGCTTTCGCGTGGTGTGTGTGAAGTGAAATTGACGTGTTCGCGTCACTGACACAATCGCGTGGGTGAGGTATAATGAAAGTAATGCGTTCGCGTCACGGACGCGATCACGTAGCCCAAATTGTGCCTAACGCATACTAGCCGAATGATTCTAGCCCAACTTTCTGGGCGTTGGATTGTTACGTCGATTTGCAATCGACGCCCAGGCGTGGCCCATGCGCACGCGTGGGGTGCTCTCTCTTCTTTTTTTATATGCAGTATGCAAATGCAAATGCAGGTATGGATGTTATGAATAATTCCAGTTTCAATAAAAATAGAATAAAATAAAACTTAAAAACAAACAAAACGTAATAAAATAAAAATTGAAAAAGGAACGATCATACCATGGTGAGTTGTCTTCCACCTAGCACTTTTGGTTAAAGTCCTTAAGTTGGACATCTGCTGAGCTCCCTATTATGGTGGATTGTGCTTGAATTCATCTAAAAATCTCCACCGCTGTTTGTAATGCCAACAGCCTCCGGGGTCCCAAACTAGGCATATAAAGCCTTTGAGTAAATGCAAATAGGTGTTCAGGTTCCCAGGGTGTTGAATGTCAGAATAGATTACAGGATCCCAAACCTTGTTTTTGTACCCGTCTCTGTCTTGATCTATATTTTTCCAACCGGGTGGTGCGGAAGTTGTATTCTCACTAAGATGACCAAATATCTTCCGAGACCCATGCAATTAAACTCGAAACCAATCCTTGTTCCTTAAATTGAAGTGTGGAGCTTCATGGATTCTTGCATACCAGCCCTGAGTGCGAACCATTTCTCTTTTACTCTTAAAGCCGCAAAAAGCTCTAAGCTGATCATCTGTTTCAAGCAAACCATATTCAAGTGGAAAAGTAAAGATAAAGGCTAAGAATTTTACCCGCTTAAAGTTTGTATTGGATGGTAATGGCCTTGGAAAAGGTGTTTCTAGGGGTTTTGCAAGCTCTACTCCCTTGTATTCTTCTGTGAATTCTTCCACTTTCTTGCAAACTTCTTCAACTGCAACCACGTCTTGATCAAAGTCTTCGATATCCTCCTCATCACTCAAGTCATAATTTGGAGGTTGAGAGAAGTCTACCTCCGCATCATCTTCGTATTCACTTGGGGAAGAATTTTCAGTCTCAAAGAATTCACTTGCGGATGCAACTTCATTACTAGGAGAACTTGACTCGTGATTATCATTATCAAGGAAACTCGCTTCTTGAGTTGTTCCGTCCAATTCTTCATAAGATACCTGCTTTGGGGGCTGTGCACTATCCTCCTTAGCATCAATTGCAAATTTATTGTCGGAATTCTCTACAATTCTGGATTCCCATAGAGGTTCAGCATCTCCTAAGTCTTCAACCAATTCTTCTTCTTCAATAATTTCAGCCTCCTCCACTTGTTCCAGTACAAAGTCATGCTCCTTACTGTCCATTGGAGTTTCCAGTCTCTCCTTCATGCTACGTTCTTCATTAGATTGTCCACATGAAGCCATGGGGGTTCCTTGAGTGTTCGAACGTCGAGAAGGTAATCGATTGATTGTTTGATCCAGTTGGTGAAGGGTTGCATGAAATTTTTCCACTATTTCCTTGAGGCGAGCCTGTGATTCTTGGGTCGATGGATATGGACATGGTGCATATCGAAGTGGTGGTTCTTGGGAGTAATTGGAATGGAATTGGGGTGGATATGGGTTAGGGTCATATGGAGGTGAGTGTTGGTAGATGGCTTGTGAGTGTGGTGGTGGTTCATAGCTATGTTGATGAGGTAGCTTGTAGGCGTATGATGGGGCTTGTTGGTAACTACAAGGGGGTCCACCATATCTATCATCTTGGTACGAACCTCGGAATGGCTCTTGACCGTAGTAATTTGGTGGGTGATGGTTATCACGAAGGGGTCCACCATAACTATTGTCTCGACATGCATTGTTGAATGGTCGTCGTCCATGGTACTTTGGAGGGTGTTGTTGCCTAAAGGGTTGATCAAATCCTCGTGGCTCCGTCCATCTCTGATTGTTTTGACCTTGATGCATGTTCCTGTTATAATTTCCATTCCTTGCAACAACATTGGAACCAAACTCAAAGCGATGGGGGGTGAGAACTCATAATAACTAATAAAAATTAAAAAGAAAAATAAAAACAAATAAATAAGCAAAATAAAATATTTACAATAACCAATAATAAGGCACACAGTTGCAATTCCCCAGCAACGGTGCCATTTTGACGAACTGATTTCTGCCAGTAAAGAATTTTTATAAAAATAATCGCGTTGTAAGTATAGTTTCTAAACCAACAGAGAATCCTTTCGTACAAAAATTTGGTTGTCACAAGTAACAAAACCCAATAAAATTTGTAACCGACGTATTTAAACCTCGGGTCGTCTTCTCAAGGAATTGCAGGGAAGTATGATTTATTATTGGTTATGAGTAAAAGTGTATTTTTGGGTTTTTGAAATAAGGAACAAGTAATTTAAATAGCAAGAAAAAATAAATTAATAATTATAAAGAAAATCTCTTGACAAGGTATGAGAACTGGAAATCCTATCCTAGTTATCCTTATCAGGTGTGATGAGAATTGGATTTTGCTCCCACTTAGTTAACCGTTACTAAATAAAGGAAAGTCAAGCAGACTAATTAATTTGATCCTCAAGTCCTAGTCAACTCCTGTGGAAAGACTAGCTTTAGAGCAATCCAAATTAATCAGCAATTCCCAAATCTCAATCTACTGCTGAGTTTGACAACTCAAGTGTTACCAATTACTTAACTAAAACCAAAAGGAGAAAATAAATCTAAATTAAATTGAAAGCATCATAAATAGAGTAAAACAATCATTAATCTGAAATACCTCAAAATATATTAAACAGAACATTCAAATTTTAACATGGAAATGTTCATAAACCAAATTGGAAAGATAAATAACAATTAAAGTAATAGAATAAATAAAAGTAGAAAATAAATTAAAAGAACATTGAACCTGTGATTGGAGAGAAGTAGCCTAAACATTATAGAAATTCTAAATTCTAACCCTAATCCTAAGAGAGAGGAGAGAGCTTCTCTCTCTAAAAACTACATCTAAAACCTAAAGTTATGAATTATGAATACTGTATGAATTGTTCTACTCTTTCTCTTTCGATTCCTCCATTCTCTGGTTTATATTCTATGTTTCTGGCTTGGATTTGGGCCGAAAAAGGGTCCAGAAATCGCCGAGGGCATTTTCTGTAGATTCCTGCACATGGCGTCCGTCACGCGTTCGCGTGGGTCACGCGGTCACGTCATTTGGAGTTTTTTTCTTGTCACGCGTACGCGTCAGTCATGCGTACGCGTCATCTGCGTTCTGCTCAAGGCATGCGTCCGTGTTGTCCACGCGTACGCATCGCTGCCTTTCCTTCAAAACTCCATTTTTGTGCTTTCCTTCCAATTTTGTATGTTTCCTTTCTGTCTTCTAAGCCATTCCCGCCTTATAAAACCTGAAAATACTTAACACACAAATCACAGCATCGAATCGTAATAAGGGATAATTAAAATTATTATTTTTAAAGCATAGGAAACATGTTTTCACATATATCATAAAATAAGGAAGGGAAAGTAAAACCATGCAATTCATATGAATAAGTGGGTGAAGAATTGATAAAAACACTCAATTTGAGCACAAGATGAATCATAAAATAGGGGTTTATCATTGGCTGTTAAGCCATGTCTAATCTTTTGGACTGAGGTTTTCACTTTCCATTGTAGGAAGGACATGTCTGTATTTGTTATGCTAAGGCTTGGCTGGCTATTTGGCCATGTCTAATTCTTTTGGACCGAAGCTTTAGACTAACATTGCATGAATCATGGAATTCTTATTAAAAATTTTGAATTTCTTTATTTTCTTTTTCCAAAATAATTTCGAAAAAATACAAAAAAAAATTTAATAAAATCATAAAACCAAATATTTTTTGTGTTTCTTGTTTGAGTCTTGTGTCAAATTTTAAGTTTGGTGTCAATTACATGTTTTTAATTTTTCTTAAAATTTTTGAAAATTCATGCATTATGTTCTTTGATCTTCAAGTTGTTCTTGATGATTTTCCTTGTTTGATCTTTAATTTTTCTTGTTTTGTATCTTTTCTTGTTTTTCTTGTGCATTTTCGAATTGTTAGTGTCCCTAGTACAAAAGTTCTTAAGTTTAGTGTCTTGCATGTCTTTATTTTCTTAAAAATTTTCAAAAATATGTTCTTGATGTTCATCATGATCTTCAAAGTGTTTTTGGTGTTCATCTTGACATTCAAAGTGTTCTTGCATGCATTATTTGTTTTCATCTTAAATTTTTATATTTTGTTTCATTTTGTTGTTTTTCTCTCTCATTAAAAATTCAAAAGTAAAAAAAAAATATCTTTTCCTTATTCTTCTCATAATTTTCGAAATTTTGAGTTGACTTGGTCAAAAATTTTTAAAATTTAGTTGTTTCTTGTTAGTCAAGTCAAAAATTTCAATTTAAAAACTTTATCTTTTCAAATCTTTTTCAAAATCAAAACTTTTTCATTTTTTTCGAATTTCATTCTTAAAATTTTTCAAAATCTTTTTCTTCTTTTTATTTAACATTTTCGAAAACTTTACTAACAATTAATATTTTGATTCAAAAATTTCAAGTTTTTTACTTTCTTGTTAAGAAAGGTTCAATCTTTAAGTTCTAGAATCATATCTTTTAGTTTCTTGTTAGTCAAGTCATCAACTTTAATTTAACAAAAAAAACAAATCTTTTTAATTTCTTTTTCAATTATTTTTCAAAATAAATTTCAATCATATCTTTTTAAAATTTTAATTTCAAAATCTTTTTCTAACTTCGTATCTTTTCAAAATTTATTTCAACAAATCTTTTACTATTTCTTATCTTTTTCAAAACCACCTAACTACTTTTCCACTTCTGATTTTCGAAAAGCACTAACCACTTCTTCAAAATTCTTTTTAATTAACTAATTGTTTTAAATTCTAATTTTATTTTATTTCTTTTAATATTTTCGAAACTAACTTAATTAATTAAATAAAAATAAAAAAGTTTTTCTTTTCCCTCTTCTTAAAATTCGAATACTCTCTCTCTCATCTCTTTCTATTTATTTATTTAATTACTAACACTTCCCTTCTACTCATAATTCGAACCCTTCTCTCCTCTCTCTCTATTCGAATTACTCATATCCTCTCTCTTCTCATTCTTCTATTCTTTTATTCTTATACTCACATAAAGGAATCTCTATACTTGACATAGAGGATTCCACTATTCTCTTTGTTCTTTTCTTTTTAATATGAGCAGGAACAAGGATAAGGACATTCTTGTTGAAGCTGATCCTGAACTTGAAAGGACTCTGAAGAGGAAGCTAAGAGAAGCTAAAGCACAACACTCTGGAGAGGACCTTACAGAAAATTTAGAAAAAGAAGCAGATATGGCAGCCAAACCCAACAATAATGATGGAGATGCAAGGAAGATGCTTGGTGACTTTACTGCACCAACTTCCAACTTCTATGGAAGAAGCATCTCAATTCCTACAATTGGAGCAAACAACTTTTAGCTTAAGCCTCTATTAGTTTCTCTAATGCAGCAGAATTGCAAGTTTTATGGACTTCTATTGGAAGATCCTTATCAGTTCTTAGCTAAATTTTTGCAAATCTGTGACACTGTTAAGACCAATGGGGTTAATCCCGAGGTCTACAGACTTCTGCTTTTCCCTTTTGCTGTAAGAGACAGAGCTAGGATATGGTTGTACTTACAACCTAAAGAAAGCCTAAACTCTTGGGAAAAGTTGGTCAATGATTTCTTGGCCAAATTCTTTCCACATCAAAAGATGAGCAAGCTTAGAGTGGAAGTCCAAACCTTCAGACAGAAAGAAGGTGAATCCCTATATGAAGCTTGGGAAAGATACAAGCAATTGATCAGAAGGTGTCCTTCTGACATGCTTTCAGAATGGAGCATCTTATGTATATTCTATGATGGTCTGTCTGAATTGTCCAAGATGTCATTGGACCACTTTGCTGGTGGATCTCTTCATCTGAAGAAAACACCTGTAGAAGCCCAGGAACTCATCGAAATGGTTGTAAATAACCAGTTCATGTATACTTATGAAAGAAATCCTATGAATAATGGGATGACTCAGAAGAAAGGAGTTCTTGAGATTGATACTCTGAATGCCATATTGGCTCAGAATAAAATATTAACTCAGCAAGTCAATATGATTTCTTAGAATCTGACTGTAATGCAAGCTGCACCTGGCAGTACTAAAAAAGTTTCCTCTGAAGGAGAAGCTTATGACCCTGAGAATCCTGCAATGGAAGAGGTGAATTATATGGGAGAATCCTATGGAAACACCTATAATCCTTCATGGAGAAATCATCCAAATTTCTCATGGAAGGATCAATAGAATCCTCAATAAGGCTCTAATAATAATAATGATGGGAGAAATAGGTTTGGCAATAGCAAGCCTTTTCCATCATCTTCTCAGCAACAGACAGAGAATTCTAAACAGAGCCTCTCTGACTTAGCAACCATAGTCTCTGATCTATCTAAGACCACTCTCAGTTTCATGACTGAAACAAGGTCCTCCATCAGAAATTTGGAGGCACAAGTGGGTCAGCTGAGTAAAAGAGTTACTGAAGTCCCTCTTAGTACTCTCCCAAGCAATACAGAAGAGAATCCAAAGAGAGAGTGCAAGGCCATCAATATATCCAAAGTGACCGAACATATAGAGGAGGAAAAGGCAGTGATTTCCAGTGAGGAAGACCTCAATGGACGTCCACTGACCACTAAGGAGTTCCCTAATGAGGAACCAAAGGAATCTGAGGCTCATACAGAGACCATAGAGATTCCACTGAACTTACTATTGCCATTCATGAGCTCTGATGAGTATTCTTCCTCTGAAGAGGATGAAGATATTGTTGAAGAGCAAGTTGCTCGGCATCTAGGAGCAATCATGAAGCTGAATGCCAAGTTATTTGGTAATGAGACTTGGGAGGATGAACCTCCATTGCTCATCAATGAACTGAATGCCAAGTTATCCCAGAAGGTTCTTAATACATTGTACCATAGGCACCATGAACTTTGAGAAGGCTCTGTGTGACCTCGGGTCAGGTATAAACCTCATGCCACTCTCTATAATGGAGAAACTAGGGATCTTTGAGGTACAAGCTGAAAGAATCTCACTAGAGATGGCAGACAAATCAATGAAACAGGCTTATGGACTTGTAGGGGATGTCTTAGTGAAGGTTGAAGGCCTTTACATCCCTGCTGACTTCATTATCCTAGACACTGGGAAGGATGAGGATGAATCCATTATCCTTGGAAGACCCTTCCTAGCCACAGCAAGGGTTGTGATTGATGTGGACAGAAGAGAGTTAGTCCTTCAATTGAATGAGGACTACCTTGTGTTTAAGGCTCAAAGATCTTCTTCTGTAACCATGGAGAGGAAGCATGAAAATCTTCTCTCAATACAGAGTCAAGTAGAGCCCCCACATTCAAACTTTAAGTTTGGTGTTGCGAGGCCACCATCATGCTCTGAGTGTTCGTGAAGCTCTCTAAAAGCTCACTGTCAAGCTATTGACATTAAAGAAGCGCTTATTGGGAGGCAACCCAATGTTATTTAATTATATTTATTTTTTTTATAGACATTTGTCTTCCATTGCCATGTTATATTTTCTTTAGGTTGATGATCATGTGGAATCACAAAAACAGCTGCAGAATCAAAGCGGAATCAAAAATAGCATAAAAAACAGCACACCCTGGAGGACAGGCTTACTGGCGTTTAAACGCCAGTAAGGATAGCAGAATGGGCGTTTAACGCCCATGTAGGTAGCATTCTAGGCGTTAAATGCCAGAATGGGCAGCATTCTAGGCGTTTAATGCTAGAAATAGCAGCATTCTGGGCGTTCAGAAAAACGCCCAGTAAAGAAGAATTCCTGGCATTTAGCGCCAGCCAGGGTATCTGGTTGGGCGTTAAACGCCCAAAGAGGCAGTCAAGTGGGCGTTAAATGCCCGAATGGATAGCATTCTGGGCGTTTAACGCCAGGATGACACAATGGAGGTAAATTTGTTTCCAATTCGATTTTTTTTCAATTTTTCATGTTTTAATTCATAATTTTTTGCATCAAACATATTTTAAACGTTCATCTTTCAATTTCTGTTTTCAAAAATTAATAATCTTTCCAATTCTTTTTAATTCTTTTTCAATTCTTTTCAATTCCTTCCAAAACGTTTTCAAAACTTACATATCTTTTCAAATTCTTTTCAACTCTTTTTAATTTTTCTTGTATACAGTAATAAGTTTTCAAAATTAATTGCAACATTCTTCTTCTACTCCATTCTATCTTATTTTGCTCGAGGACGAGCAAAGCTTTTAAGTTTGGTGTAGAAAAGCTCAGCTTTTTGCTTTCTATAACTACTAATAGCACCTAAGGCCAGAGAAACCTCTAGGAAGAGGAAAGGGAAGGTAGTGCTTCCAACTCTAAGTCATGGGAGATGGAGAGATTCATCTCAAAAGCCCATCACTAAAAAGAGGATGGAGCAAACAAAAGAGCCCGCTCATGGATCTCAACAAGAGAATGAGGAAATCCCTCACCAAAAAATTCCTGAAATGCCTCAAGGGATACACTTTCCTTCACACAACTATTGGGAGCAACTCAACACCTCTTTAGGAGAATTGAGTTCGAACATGGAGCAACTAAGAGTGGAGCACCAAGAGCACTCCATCATCCTCCATGAAATCAGAGAGGACCAAAAGGCCATGAGAGAGGAGCAACAAAGGCAAGGAAGAGACATAGAGGAGCTCAAGAACTCCACTGGTTCTTCAAGAGGAAGAAGAAGCCATCATCACTAAGGTGGACCCGTTCTTTAATTTCCTTGTTCTTATTTTTCTATTTTTCGTTTCTATGCTTTATGTTTTGTCTATGTTTATGTCTTCATTACATGATCATTAATGTTTAGTGTCTATGTATTAAAGCTATGAATGTTCCATGAATCTTTCACCTTTCTTAAATGAAAAATGTTTTTTGAAAAAGAAAAAGAAGTACATGAATTTCGAATTCTATCTTTAAAATAGTCTAATTATTTTGATGTGGTGGCAATACTTTCTTTTTCTGAATGAATGCTTGAACAGTGCATATTTTTTATAGTGAAGTTTATGAATGTTAAAATTGTTGGCTCTTGAAAGAATAATGAAAAAAAGAGAAATGTTATTGATAATCTGAATAATCATAAAATTGATTGTTAAAGCAAGAAAAAGCAGTGAAAAATACAAAGCTTGTGAAAAAAAGGTGAAAAATAAAGAAAAAGAAAGAAAAAGAAAAAGCAAACAGAAAAAGTCAATAGCTCTTTAAACCAAAAGGCAAGGGTAAAAAAGGATCCAAGGCTTTGAGCATTAATGGATTGGAGGGCCCAAAGGAATAAAATCCTGACCTAAGCGGCTAAATCAAGCTGTCCCTAACCATGTGCTTGTGTCACGAAGGTCTAAGTGAAAAACTTGAGACTGAGTGATTAAAGTCGTGATCGAAAGCAAAAAGAGTGTACTTAAGAACTCTGGGCACCTCTAACTAGGGACTCTAGCAAAGCTGAGTCACAATCTGAAAAGATTCACCCAGTTATGTGTCCGTGGCATTTATGTATCCGGTGGTAATACTAGAAAACAAAATGCTTAGGGTCACGGCCAAGACTCATAAAGTAGCTGTATTCAAGAATCAACATACTAAACTAGGAGAATCAATAACACTATCTGAATTCTGAGTTCCTATGGATGCCAATCATTCTGAACTTCAAAGTATAAAGTGAGATGCCAAAACTGTTCGGAAGCAAAAAGCTACTAGTCTCGCTCATCTAATTGGAACTAAGCTTCATTGATATTTTGAAATTTATTGTATTTTCTCTTCTTTTTATCCTATTGTTTTTTAAGTTGCTTGGGGACAAGCAACAATTTAAGTTTGGTGTTGTGATGAGCGGATAATTTATACGCTTTTTGGCATTGTTTTTAGGTAGTTTTTAGTATGTTTTAGTTACTTTTTATTATATTTTTATGAGTTTTTATGAAAAAATCACATTTCTGGAATTTACTATGAGTTTGTGTGTTTTTCTGTAATTTCAGGTATTTTCTGGCTAAAATTGAGGGACCTGAGCAAAAGTCTTATTCAGAGGCTAAGAAAGGACTGCAGATGTTGTTGGATTTTGACCCTCCTGCACTTGAAGTGGATTTTCTGGAGCTACAGAAGCTAAATTACCGCGCTCTCAATTGCTTTGGAAAGTAGACATCTTGGGATTTCCAGCAACGTATAATAGTCCATACTTTGCCCGAGATTTGATGGCCCAAACTGGCGTTTAAACGCCAGCTAGAGACCCTTTCCTGGCGTAAAATGCCAGAACTGGCACCAGAACTGGAGTTAAACGGCCAAACTGGCATCCAAGCTGGCGTTTAACTCTAGAAAAGGCCTATGCATATGTAAAGCTCAATGCTCAGCCCAAGCACACACCAAGTAGGCCCCGGAAGTAGATTTCTGCACTATCTGCACTTAGTTACTCAATTTCTGTAATCCTTGGTAACTAGTTTAGTATAAATACTAGTCTTTCCTATTGTATTCGGAGAACTTTTATTATCTTATGCCATTTTTCACAACTAGGAGGCTGGCCATTCGGCCATGCCTAGACCTTTTTCTCTTATGTATTTTCCAACGGTGGAGTTTCTACACCTCATAGATTAAAGTGCGGAGCTCTGCTGTTCTTCATGAATTAATGCAAGTACTATTGTTTCTCTTTCAATTCACACTTACTTCTTCTCCAAGATATACTCTCGTACATAATTCAGTTAAGTCTGAATGAAGGGGTGACCCGTGATAATCACCCACTATCTTCGTTACTCGCTTAGCCAAGATCTGCGTGCCTGACAACCACAAGCGGTCTACATGATGTTCAACGTAGTCATTGGATGACAGTCGGAGTATAGTCTCTTAGGTCTCTGATCCATGGATTTGACTTGCCTCTCCTGACAACAGAGCATTCGAATCCGTGAGATTAGAACCCTCGTGGTAGAGGCTAGAACCAATTGACAGCATTCCTGAGATCCGGAAAGTCTAAACCTTGTCTGTGGTATTCCGAGTAGGATCTGGGACGGGATGACTGTGACGAGCTTCAAACTCGCGAATGTTGGGTGCAGTGACAGTGTGCAAAAGGATAGAGAGATCCTATTCAGACACAAGTGAGAACCGACAGATGATTAGCCATGAGGTAGCTGTGCCTGGTATTTTTCATCCGAGACGAGAGATCCGACAGTTGATTAGCGTACAGAAACTGTACCTGGACCATTTTCACTGAGAGGACAGATGGTAGCCATTGACAACGGTGATCCACCAACATACAGCTTGCCATGGAAGGGAGTACGCATGATTGGATGAAGACAATAGGAAAGCAGAGGTTCAGAAGCAATAAAGCATCTCTAAACGCTTATTGGTAGACGAAATTGTGATCACACTTTTCACAACTCCGCACAACTAACCAGCAAGTGCACTGGGTCGTCCAAGTAATACCTTACGTGAGTAAGGGTCGATCCCACGGAGATTGTCGGCTTGAAGCTAGCTATGGTTATCTTGTGAATCTTAGTCAGGAGATTAATGATAAAAATGATTTTGTTTATGAAAAGTAAATAACATGAAATAAATGGTACTTGTGATTCAGTAATAAGGAACATGTTGAGGTTCCGGAGATGCTCTGTCGTCTGAATCTCTGTTTTCCTAATGTCTTCTTCTCCAAACACGCATGGCTTCCTTCAATGGCAAGCTGTATGGTCCTCTCGGATGAAAAATACTAGGTACGATGTTTGCACGGCTAATCAACTGTCGGACTTCTCGTCTCGGATGAAAAATACCAGGTGCAGCTACCGCACGGCTAATCATCTGTCGGTTCTCACTAGCGTCGGAATAGGATCCCTCTATCCTTTTTCACACTGTCACTGCGCCCAACATTCGCAAGTTTGAAGCTCGTCACAGTCATCCCTTCCCAGATCCTACTTGGAATACCTGTTCATACCCTGGGTTGAGCTCTCCGACCGGGGTTGTTTGGCGACAAGTCGACCGACCTCTTCAGGTTAGGACTATCCGACCTCTTCTTAAAGAGCTCGGCCAAATCACGAGGAGAGCCCAAAAGGGGCCCAAACAGAGGAACACAACCCAAACCCAAAGGCAGTCTAAGCCTATAGAGATAAGGGCGGTTCCCTTGAAGATAAGATGACTTCACTCGAAGATAAGATAACTATCTTATCTCCAGAAAGGTCACTCCACACTACTATAAATACACTGGAGCACCCAGGTATAACTCATACTCTAATTCTACAAAAAACTTGCTTAATACCCTTGCTAACTTAAGCATCGGAGTCCATTGCAGGTACCACCACCCTCCGGTGACGAAGGATCAGCACCGCCACCAAGTCCAACAAGTCGGACACATCAGCTCCGACCAGTACAGAAGATCTCGTCCGAGATCGACCTACAGTTTTAGGTAACCCTCAGAACATTGGCGCCGTTGCCGGGGACTTGAAAGTCATCCCATCACCATGGCGGACAACCTGGATAACGACCACAACTCTGATTTGGAAAACCCAACACCACATAAGAACGCGGAGGTTACACTGGATGATACTTCTCAACCTAACAAAGACAAGAACTCCCCAAGCACGGGAGCCATGGAGGCACTTCAGGATCGCCTGAAACAACTCGAAAAAGAGGTTCAGTATCAACGGGAATCCGAGAGAGACTTACGAAGAGAAGCTAGGCGACGTCGCGAATTAGAGGACAAGCTCCTAAAGATCGAAGCCGATCTCCAAGCTAAACACACCAAATCCAGCCATGACGAAAGCTCCCGCAAAGACCAAGACCCGTTCACCAAAGAGATCATGAAAGCCAAAATCCCAAAAGACTTTAAACCTCCCGACATGACTCTATACGATGGTACGACAGACCTCGGCCATCATCTTAGCAACTTCCGAAGCAGAATGTATCTCACCGACGCCTCAGACGCAACTCGGTGCAAAGCCTTCCCAACTACTCTAACAAAGATGGCAATTAAATGGTTCGACAACCTGCCCCCTAGGTTCATCTCAAATTTTGACGACTTGGCCAAAAAGTTTCTAGCCAGATTCTCTATCCAGAAGGATAAAACTAAACACGCCCCAAGTCTACTAGGGATCAAGCAAGGAGATCAGGAAAGCCTTCGCAATTATATGGAAAGATTCAACAAGGCATGTTTGGACATACAAAATCTATCAACAGAAGCAACCATTATGGGCTTCATCAATGGCATACGAGAGGGACCCTTTAGTCACTCCATATCGAAAAAACATCCCACATCTCTAAATGAAGTACAAGAACGAGTAGAAAAGTACATCAACATGGAGAAAAACTCCCGATTAGGAGAGACCTCAAAATCCGGATTCTCCTATAAAGATAAAGAGACCAAGAAAAAAGAAGATCAACACGGGGAGAAGATCAAAAAATACCACAATTACACCCCTCTTCGGGTGTCTCTTGTGGATGTCTATCGAGAAGTATGCCACACTGAAAAGATACCCCCACCTCGCCCACTCAAAAGCAAGAAAGGAAGAGAAAATTGGACAGGATTACTATGAATACCATCGAATTTATGGACACCCCACCAACGAGTGTGATGAGCGGATAATTTATATGCTTTTTGGCATTTTTTTACATAGTTTTTAGTAGGATTTAATTAGTTTTTAGTATATTTTTATTAGTTTTTAAATAAAAATAACATTTCTGAACTTTACTATGAGTTTGTGTATTTTTCTGTGATTTCAGGTATTTTCTGGCTGAAAATTGAGGGACCTAAGCAAAAATCTTATTCAGAGGCTGAAAAAGGACTGCAGATGCTATTGGATTCTGACCTCTCTGCACTCAAAGTGGATTTTTTGGAGCTATAGAAGTCCAAATGGTGCACTCTCAATTGCGTTTGAAGGTAGACATCTAGGGCTTTCCAGCAATATATAATAGTCCATACTTTGATCGGGGTTACATGATGCAAACTGGCGTTCAACGCCAGTTCTCTGCCCTATTCTGGCGTTAAACGCCAGAAACAGGTTACAAGTTGGAGTTAAACGCCCAAAACAGGTTACAACCTGGCGTTTAACTCCAGAAACAGGCTAGGCACGTGTAAAGCTCAAGTCTTAGCCCCAACACACACTAAGTGGGGCCCATAAGTGGATTTCTGCACTCTCTATCATAGTTTACTCATTTTCTGTAAACCTAGGTTACTAGTTTAGTATTTAAACAACTTTTAAAGATTTATTTTGTACCTTATGACATTTTCACGTTTTACATTGTATCTCTACGGAGTTAGTCTCTAAACTCCATGATTGAGGATGAGGAGCTCTACTGTGTCTCGATGAATTAATACAATTACTTCTGTTTTCTATTCAATCACGCTTGTTTCTGTTCTAAGATACTCGCTTATACTCAACCGTGATGAATGTGATGATCCGTGACACTCATCATCATTCTCAACCTATGAACGCGTGCCTGACAACCACTTCCGTTCTACCTTAGATTGAGTGTGTATCTCTTAGCCTCTTGGTTCATGATCAGAGTCTTCGTAGTATAGGCTAGAATTATTGGCGGCCATTCTTGAGATCCGGAAAGTCTAAACTTTATCTGTGGTATTCCGAGTAGGATCTGGGATGGGATAACTATGACAAGCTTCAAACTCACGAGTGTTGGGCGTAGTGACAGACGCAAAAGGATCAATGGATCCTATTCCGACATGAGTGAGAACCGACAGATGATTAGCCATGCGGTGACAGCGCATTTGGACCATTTTCACTGAGAGGACGGATGGTAGCCATTGAAAACGGTGATCCACCAACATACAGCTTGCCATGGAAGGAGACCTGCGTGCGTGAAGAAGAAGACAGTAGGAAAGCAGAGATTCGGAAAACAGAGCATCTACAGATCCTCAATCTGTTCTCCATTACTGCATAACAAGTATTATTTTTTTTATGCTATTTAATCTTCATAAATATAATCACTCTTATCATTGATTTCCTGACTAAGAATTACAAAATAGCCATAGCTTGCTTCAAGCCGACAATCTCCGTGGGATCGACCCTTACTCACGTAAGGTATTACTTAGACGACCCAGTGCACTTGCTGGTTAGTTGTGCGGAATTGCAAAAGTGTGATTGTGATTTCGTGCACCAAGTTTTTGGCGCCGTTGCCAGGGATTGTTCGAGTTTGGACAACTGACGGTTTATTTTGTTGCTTAGATTAGGAAAAATTTATCTTTTTAGTTTAGAGTCACTAAAATTGCGTCTTCTATTATTGTTATTTGGTTGACATTTTTTTAAATCCTTATTTTCTCTTTTTAAATTTTTCAAAAATTTTTATAAACTAATAATTGAGTTTTTCCGTTTGAGTTTAGTTTCATATTTTAAGTTTGGTGTCAATTGCATGTTTTTATTTTCTTTTGAATTTTCGAATTTGTTTTCATTGTTCTTTCTTAATCTTCAAGTTGTTCTTGTTTATTTTCCTTGTTTGATCTTTAGTTTTTCTTGTTTTGTGTATTTTTTTGTTTTTCTTGTGCATTTTTGAATTATTAGTATCTAAAAAAAATAATAAAAAAATATTTTATACATTAAATACCTTTATTAAAATACTTTAAATTTATAGCTCAATTGGCTAGAGCGGTGTGCTTATGTTCTTGGTAATTGGGAATCTTCCTTTTAAAACTTTTTCAAAAATAATTTTTCTTTGATTAAATCTCATGTCAAACTTTTAAGTTTGGTGTTCTGTTGTTATTTTTTATTTTTGAAAACTTATTTTTAGTTTTCTAAAAGTTTTAAGTTTGGTGTTCTTTTTTATGTTCTTGTGAGTCTTCAAAGTGTTCTTGAGGCTTCTTTGTGTTTCGATATTAAAATCTTTAAGTTTGGTGTTCCTTGGTGTTTTCCCTCCAAAACTTTTGAAAAACAAGGAGCATTAGATCTAAAAATTTTAAGTCTTGTGTCATTTTATTGTTTTTCTCTTTCCTCATTAAATTCAAAAATATCTTTTCTCTTTATTTTAAATTGAATTTTCGAAAATTACTTTTAAAAATTCAGATTTTTATTTTAAAAATCAAATCTTTTTAAAATTCAAAATCTTTTTCAAAAATCATATCCAAAGTTTTTTCCAATCTTCTTAATTAAGCAATTACTTTCATTTTCAAATTTATTTTTCTCTTGGTTTTCGAAATTTACATTTTTATTTCTAATTATTTTATTTTATTTTATCTTATTATTTTTAATTATCTTAATAATTTGGTTTGTTCTACTTAAATAAAATAAAAACAAAAATATATTTTCTTTGCAATTCATATCAATTACGTTTTATCCATCATGGACCTAAGTGGAAATGAACAGTCCAGAAGGACTCTGAGGTCATATGCTAATCCCACTACTACTGCATATGGGAGTAGTATCTGTATATCTCCCATCAAAGCAGACAGTTTTGAGCTAAATCCTCAGCTCATTGTCATGGTGTAGCAAAACTGCCAGTATTCCGATCTTCTGCAGGAAGAACCTACTGAGTTTCTGGCACAATTCTTGTAAATTGCTGACACAGTACGTGACAAGGAGGTAGATCAGGATGTATACAGGCTGTTACTGTTTCCGTTTGCTGTAAAAGATCAAGCTAAAAGGTGGTTAAACAACCAACCCACAGCAAGCATAAGAACATAGAAACAGTTATCAGACAAATTTCTGAATCAATATTTCCCTCCAAAAAGGATGACACAGCTAAGGCTGGACATCCAAGGCTTTAAACAAGAGGATGATGAATCCCTTTATAATGCCTGGGAGAGGTAAAGAGGGATGCTAAGGAAATGCCCCTCTGAAATGTTTTCAGAGTGGGTGCAATTAGACATCTTCTATTATGGGCTTACAGAAAGAGCTCAGATATCTCTAGACCACTCAGCTGGTGGATCTATATACATGAAAAAAACTATTGAAGAGGCTCAAAAGCTTATTGATATAGTTGCCAGAAATCAGCATCTGTACATAAGTAGTGGGTCCTCCATAAAAGAAGAAGCCAAGGTAGTGTATACTGAACTTGGTCCTCCAGAACAAGTTGCTGAACTCAATCAACAATTGTGTTTTCTAACAAAACAGCTAGCAGAATTCAAGGAGATGCTACAAGACACTAAAAATGCTAATAAAAATATGGAAGCACAATTGAATCAGACAAAACAGCAGTTATCAAAGCAGATAACAGAAGAGTGCCAGGCAGTCCAATTAAGAAGTGGAAAAACATTAAAAACCTCACTTCAGAGCAGCAGAAAGCCAAGAAAAGAACAACTGACAGAGGATGAGCAAAATATTATCCAAAATCCCTCTGAGGATAGTAAGAGCCCAGAGAGAAACAACTCTAGCGTTCAAACGCCAGAAAAGGATGCAAAGTTGGCGTTAAACGCCCATCCCACGCGGAGTTCTAGCGTTCAAACGCCAGAAACAGGCAAGGAGCTGGCATCAAACGCCCAATGGAAGCTCAATTCTGGCGTTCAAATGCCAGAAACAGGTAAGAAGTTGGCGTCCAACGCCAATCAAGCTTCTAACCCTGGCATTCAAATGTCAGTAAGGGATCAGACACACATAAGTACTGATAACAACCCCTCTAAAAAGGATTCTCCAACCACCTCTGTAGGAAATAAACCTGCAACAACTAAGGTTGAGGAATACAAAGCCAAGATGCCTTATCCTCAAAAACTCCGCCAAGAGGAGCAGGATAAGCAATTTGCCCGCTTTGCAGACTATCTCAGGATTCTTGAAATAAAGATTCCGTTTGCAGAGGCACTTGAGAAAATACCCTCTTATGCCAAGTTCATGAAAGAGATCTTGAGTCATAAGAAGGATTGGAGAGAAACTGAAAGAGTTCTCCTCACTGAAGAATGCAGTGTAGTCATTCTAAAAAGCTTCCCAGCAAAGCTTAAAGATCCCGGGAGCTTTATGATACCATGCATATTAGAGGGTAATTGCACCAAGATAGCTTTATGTGATCTTGGGGCAAGCATCAACCTAATACCTGCATCCACTATCAGAAAGCTTGGTTTAACTGAAGAAGTCAAACCAACCCGGATATGTCTCCAACTTGCTGATGGCTCCATTAAATACCCATCAGGCGTGATTGAAAACATAATTGTTAGGGTTGGGCCATTCGCCTTCTCCACTGACTTTGTAGTGCTGGAAATGGAGGAGCATAGGAGTGCTACTCTCATTCTAGAAAGACCTTTCCTAGCGACTGGACGAACTCTCATTGATGTCTAAAAGGGGGAAGTAACCCTGAGAGTCAATGAGGATGAGTTTAAGTTGAATGCTGTCAAAGCCATGCAACATCCAGACACAACAAAAGACTGCATAAAAGTTGATCTTATTGACTCTTTGGTAGAGGAGATCAGCATGGCTGAGAGTCTCGAATCAGAGCTGGAAGACATCTTTAAAGATGTTCAGCCTAATCTGGAGGAATCAGAGGAATTGAAAGAGCCTCTGAAACTTCCTCATGCCCATCTGGAGTATTTGCCTACAGAAGGATGCCATTTGGGCTGTGTAATGCACCTGCAACCTTTCAGAGATGCATGCTCTCTATTTTTTCTGATATGGTGGAAAAATTTCTAGAAGTCTTCATGGATGACTTCTCAGTATATGGAGACTCATTTAGCTCCTGTCTTGATCACCTGACACTGGTTCTGAAAAGATGCCAAGAGACTAACCTGGTTTTAAACTGGGAAAAATGCCACTTTATGGTGACTGAAGGGATTATCCTTGGGCACAAGATTTCGAACAAGGGAATAGAGGTGGATCAAGCTAAGGTAGAGGTAATTGAAAAATTATTACCACCTGCTAATGTTAAGGCAATCAGAAGCTTTCTGGGGCATGCAGGATTCTATAGGAGGTTTATAAAGGATTTTTCAAAAATTGCAAAACCTCTGAGCAACCTGCTAGCTGCTGACACGCCATTTGTGTTTGACACAAAGTGTCTGCAGGTGTTTGAAACTCTGAAAGCTAAGCTGGTCAGAGCACCAGTTATTTCTGCACCAGACTGGACATTACCATTCGAACTAATGTGTGATGCCAGTGACCATGCCATTGGTGCAGTATTGGGGTAGAGGCAAGACAAGCTTCTGTATGTCATTTATTATGCTAGCCGTGTTTTAAATGATACCCAGAAAAATTACACAACCACAGAAAAAGAATTGCTTGCAGGTTCAAAACCTCATGAAATGGCATGAATTCACATATGGTTGGTTCAATCAAGGGAAACATGAAAATCTACTCAATTAGCTTGCTTGTAGCTTAAGAAAGTGCATAATTCTAATGAAAACAAAAGAAAAAGACTAGCTAAAATGGGCTAAGATGACTTGTCATCAGTGGTTTATGCCATTGACAAGTTTAGATCATACTTAGTAGGATCAAAAGTGATTGTGTACACCGACCATGCTGCTCTTTAATATCTACTTACAAAGCAGGATTCAAAACCCAGGCTCATAAGATGGGTGTTGCTTCTGCAAGAGTTTGATATAGAAATAAGAGACAGAAAAGGGACAAAGAACCAACTGGCTGATCATCTGTCCTGGATAGAACCAGTAGAAGGGGCGTCCTTTCACTCTATTGAGATCTCTAAAACCTTTCCGGATGAGCATTTGTTCACCATTCAGGAAACACCATGGTTTGCAGACATTACAAACTATAAAGCTGCAAGGTTCATACCCAAGGAATATAGCAGACAACAAAAGAAAAAATTAATTACTGATGCAAAGTACTACTTGTGGGATGAACCCTATCTCTTTAAGAGATGTACAGATGGAATAATCTGTAGGTGTGTGCCTAGAGAAGAAGCACAGAAGATCTTATGGCATTGTCATGGGTCACAATATGGAGGCCGTTTCGGAGGTAAGCGAACAGCCACCAAGGTCCTCCAATGTGGCTTCTACTGGCCTACCCTCTATAGAGATTCCCGAGAGTTTGTACGTAACTGTGACAGTTGCCAGAAATCTGGTAATCTGCCTCATGATTACGACATACCTCAACAAGAAATCTTGGAGATTGAGTTGTTTGATGTATGGGGTATTGACTTCATGGGGCCTTTCCCACCATCATACTCAAACACTTATATTCTGGTGGCAGTCGACTATGTATCCAAATGGGTAGAGGCCATTGCCACACCCACTAATGATATTAAGACAGCGCTGAAGTTCCTCTAGAAACATATCTTCAGCAGGTTTGGTGTCCCTAGAGCACTAATTAGTGATGGGGGCACTCACTTCTGCAACAAACAACTTTACTCTGCTATGGTCCGGTATGGAATTAGTCACAAGGTGGCAACTCCATATCATCCACAGACAAACGGGCAAGCTGAAGTCTCTAATAGAGAACTAAAAAGAATCCTGGAATGGATTGTAAGTACCCGTAGACAGGATTGGGCGAGAAGCTTGGATGATGCTCTGTGGGCTTACAGAATAGCATTCAAGACTCCTATAGGGACCTCTCCATACCAACTTGTATATGGTAAGGCCTGCCATCTGCCCGTGGAACTGGAGCATAAGGCCTACTGGGCAACCAGATTCCTAAACTTTGATGCCAAATTAGCTGGAGAAAAAAGATTGCTCCAACTAAATGAGCTAGAGGAATTCAGACTCACTGTTTTCGAAAATGCCAAGCTTTACAAAGAGAAAGCAAAAAAGGTGGCATGACAGAAAGCTGTCATCTAGAGTCTTTGAACCAGGACAGAAGGTTTTGCTGTTTAACTCTAGGCTCAGGCTATTCTCCAGGAAACTGAAATCCCGGTGGAGGGGACCATATGTGATTACAACTGTGTCACCATATGGCTATGTAGAGCTTCAAGACATTGATTCTAATAAGAAGTTCATTGTTAATGGACAGAGAATCAAGCATTATCTTGAAGGCAATGTTGAGCAAGAGTGCTCAAGGCTGAGGCTAGATTAAAAGCTCAGCAAGGTCCAGCTAAAGACAATAAAGAAGCGCTTGCTGGGAGGCAACCCAGCCATTAGCAAAGCTTTTTATTTTATTTATTTAATTATTTATTTTTAATTATAAAAGTTTAATATAAATAATCTTCAAGGTAAAGAATCAATTGCATAAGTTCACAGGGTTACAGAAGGATTCAGAATACAAAACATGGAGAAAGAGTTCACTGGCAAGAAAATGCCAGTAAGAGGTATATTTGGGCATTAAATGCCCAAAAGAAGCATCTACTGGGCGTTTAACGCCAGTAATGATACCTTTTTGGGCGTTAAATGCCAGAATGGGCACCATTCTGGGCGTTTAACGTCATACCTGCAGCATCCTGGGCGTTCAAAAAAATGCCCAGTGACGAAAGATTTCTGGCATTTAACGCCAGCCAGAAGCAACAACTGGGTTTTAAACGCCCAAAACAGGCTACAGATGGGCGTTAAATGCCCAAAACAAGCAGCAGTTGGGCGTTTAATGCCACGATTGTGGAGGGGAGGAAGTTTTTGTTCCCAACTTGATTTTTTTTCAAAATTTCATATATCCATCCATTTTTCTTGCATAAACATGTTCCCATACTTTTATTTTTCAAACTTTTTCCAAATTTTTTTTTTTAAAAATATCTTAATCCTAAAATTAAATCTTTCTCAATTCTTCTTCAACCTCTTCTCAAATCTTTTTCAAAACAAATCTATCTTTTTCAAATTTTTTTTCAAACTCATCAATATCTTTTTCAAATCTTCACAATATTTTTAGAATAAATCTATCTTTTTCAAATATCTTTCATATCTTTACAATTTTAAATTACATCTTTTCCTATCATGTTTATCTTTTCCAAATCACATTTTCTATCATATCTTTTCAAAAATTTTCGAAAACCCACCCCCTTCCCTTTAAATCCTCGTTCGGCTTCCCCCTCTCTTCCACAATTCGAACTTGGCTCTCCCTCTATCCCTCTCCTTTCCTTTCTTTTGCTTGGGGACAAGCAAACCTCTAAGTTTGGTGTGTTTATCCATGATCACTAAGCCAATACCCACCAAGATCATGGCTCCTAAGGGAAAACAAACCACCTCAAGAGGCAAGAAAGAGAATATTCTAAAATCACTTTGGAATCAAGGGAAGTTCTTAACCAAAGAACCTTCAGGCCATTACTACAAAATAATGGGTCTAAGGTCAGTGATCCCGGAAGTTAAATTCGATCTGAAAGAAGATGAATATCCGGAGATCCAAGAGCAAATTCGAAACAGGAGCTGGGAAATCCTAGCTAATCCTGAAACAAAGGTGGGAAGAAACATGGTTCAGGAATTCTACTCTAATCTGTGGCATTAACAAGGAGATTAAAGTAGAATTCTATGACTATCGAACTCTGGTCAGAGGGAAGATTGTTCACACCCACCCTGACAAAATAAGGGAGATCTTCAAGCTGCCTCAACTGCAAGATGATCCAGACTCCTTTAATAGGAGAGTGATGAGACCAAATCAGAGCTTGGACAAAATCTTAGAGGACATATGCCTCCCTGGAGCCAAATGGACAACCAACACAAAGGGTGTCCCAAACCAACTCAGAAGAGGGGATCTCAAACCAGTCGCCAGAGGCTGGCTGGACTTCATTGGCGTTCAATACTGCCCACTAGCAACTGCTCTGAAGTCACCATCAAAAGAGCAGTGATGATTCATTGCATTATGCTGGAAAAAGAAGTTCATCAGCTGATTTCTTGTGAGCTTTACAAAATTGCAAACAAGAACTCTAAAGATGCCAAATTGGCTTATCCAAGCTTGATCTCCCTATTATGTAAAGATGCTGGAGTAAAAATAGGAGTAGATGAGTATATTTCAGTTGAGCAACCAATCACCAAAAGGTCAATGGAAGGACAAGTGCTGGACGACCCCATCAAGAGGAGAGCACAGGAGTTCCTCCCAGAAATTCCTTAATTTGAATACTGGGGACGCCTAGAAGCATCTATCACCAAGTTGCAAGAAGATATGAATCAACTGAAGGAAGAACAGCAAAATCAAAACAGCATGCTCTGCAAACTGCTTAGGGAACAAGAAGAGCAAGGGCGTGAACTGAAAGAACTGAAGCGCCAGAAGCTATCTCTTGAAGGGCCAAGCACCCCACAGACTAATGAGGCATCTACCTCCCAAAGCAAAGGTTATTGAGTCCTAACTCTGTGATAACCTTTTATCTATTTTAAGAGTATATGAGTATTAAGATTAGAGTCATTTGTCTTTATGTCTTTAATTTTTTTTCTTTGCTAAGTGTCTGCTTTTATGCCTAATTTATATTATTTCCATTAAATAATAAATAAAGATTAGAGTCTATGCCTTAAAGTTGTGAACATCCTATGAATCCATCACCTCTCTTAATTGAAAAATGTTATAAAAACAAAAGAACAAGAAGTACATGGTTTCGAATTCATCCTTGAAACTAGTTTAATTATTTTGATATGGTGACAATACTTTTTGTTTTCTGAATGAATACTTGAACAGTGCATATGTCTTTTGATATTGTGATTTATGAATGTTAAATATGTTGGCTCTTGAAAGAATGATGAAAAAGGAGAAATGTTATTGATAATCTGAAAAATCATAAAATTGATTCTTGAAGCAAGAGAAAGCAGTCAATACAAAAGCTTGCAAAAAAAAAAGAGAGAAAAGAAAAATGGCGAAAAAAAAAGGGGAGAAAAAGAAAAAGCAAGAAGAAAAAGCCAAAAGCTCTTTAAACTAAAAGGCAAGAGCAAAAAGCCAATAGCCCTTAAAACCAAAAGGCAAGGGTAATAAAAAGGATCCAAGGCTTTGAGCATCAGTGGATAGGGGGGCCTAAAGGAATAAAATCCTGGCCTAAGCGGCTAAACCAAGTTGTCCCTAACCATGTGCTTGTGGTGTGAAGGTGTCAAGTGAAAACTTGAGACTGAGCGGTTAAAGTCAAGATTCAAGGCAAAAACAGAGTGTGCTTAAGAACCTTGGACACCTCTAATTAGGGACTTTAGCAAAGCTGAATCACAATCTGAAAAGGTTCACCCAGTTATGTGTCTATGGCATGTATGTATCCGATGGTAATAATCCTAATCCTAAAGAGAGAAGAGAGAGGAGAGAACCTCTCTCTAAACTAAATCTAAATCATGAAAACTAACTAAAGTGGTCACTCTCTCTTGAACGGATGCATTCTCTCACTTCATAACCTCTGGTCTATGCCTTCTGGACTTGGATTTGGGCCAAAAAGGGCTTCAGAATTCGCTAGGAGCGTTTTCTGCAATTTTTGGTACGTGGCATCTGTCACGCGTCCGCGTGGGTCACGCGGTCGCGTCATTCGGAGTTGTTATTGCCATGCGGTCGCGTCAGTCATGCGACCGCGTCATATGTATTCTGCTTAAGGTGCGCGGTCGCATCAGTCATGCGGCCACGTCGCTGCTTCTTCGCTCTTGGCATGCGTCCGCGTCGTCCATGCGATCGCGTGGCTGCCAACCGATGGTAATACTGGAAAACAGAGTGCTTAGGGCCACGGCCAAGACTCATAAAGTAGCTGTGTTCAAGAATCAACATACTGAACTAGGAGAATCAATAACACTATCTAAATTCTAAGTTCCTATAGATGCCAATCATTCTGAACTTTAATGGATAAAGTGAGATGCCAAAACTATTCAAGAGGCAAAAAGCTACTAGTCCCGCTCATCTGATTAGAGCTAAGTTTCATTGATATTTTGGAATTTATAATATATTCTCTTCTTTTTATCCTATTTGATTTTCAGTTGCTTGGGGAGAAGCAATAATTTAAGTTTGGTGTTTGAAAGAGCGAAAGATTGATGGTTTAGAGGTCATAGTAAACTCTCGTTGTAAGTATAGTTACTAAACCAAGCAATCAACCTTTCTTGCAAACGTTTTGGTTGTCACAAGTAACAAACCCCTAAATAAATTGATAACCGAAGTATTCAAACCTCGGGTCGTCTTCTCAAGGAACTGCAGGGAAGTATGATCTTATTATTGGTTATGGAGATTGTAGATTGGGGTTTTGAGAGTGAGGAGGGAATAATTTAATCAGCAATTAAAGTAAATGAAGATCAAGTAATTTAAATGGCAAGTAAAATAAATAAATGACTGTAAATAAACTCTTGGCAAGGTATGAGAAATTAAATCCTAATCCTAAAGAGAGAAGAGAGAGGAGAGAACCTCTCTCTAAACTAAATCTAAATCATGAAAACTAACTAAAGTGGTCACTCTCTCTTGAACGGATGCATTCTCTCACTTCATAACCTCTGGTCTATGCCTTCTGGACTTGGATTTGGGCCAAAAAGGGCTTCAGAATTCGCTAGGAGCGTTTTCTGCAATTTTTGGTACGTGGCATCTGTCACGCGTCCGCGTGGGTCACGCGGTCGCGTCATTCGGAGTTGTTATTGCCATGCGGTCGCGTCAGTCATGCGACCGCGTCATATGTATTCTGCTTAAGGTGCGCGGTCGCATCAGTCATGCGGCCACGTCGCTGCTTCTTCGCTCTTGGCATGCGTCCGCGTCGTCCATGCGATCGCGTGGCTGCCAATTTCTTCACAAACTCCGTTTTATGCTTTCCTTCCATTTTTGTATGTTTCCTTTCCATCCTTTAAGTCATTCCTGCCTTAGAAGATCTGAAACTACTCAACACACTAATCACGGCATCGAATGGAAATAAAGGTAATTAAAATAATTAATTTTAAAGCATAGGAAACATGTTTTTCACATACATCACATAATAAGGAAGGGAAAGTAAAACCATGCAATTAATATGAATAAGTGGGTGAAGGATTGAATAAATCACTCAAACTAAGCACAAAATATATCATAAAATATGAGTTTATCAACTTCCCCACACTTAAACAATAGCATGTCCTCATGCTAAATCCAAGAGTAATGTTAGGTTGAAGTGGTGGAATGCCATGCAATGCAATCTAATCTAAATGCAACTACCTAAATGCATCATGCAATTCTTATTTTTATTCACTTGTATATAAAGCTTGCATGTAGCTGAATTAATTTACATTCTCAAGGAGTCATATATATATATATATATAGCCAAACCTTAGATAATGATAAAGCACTTTTATAGTTGAGATAGGAGAGAAAAACATGTTATAAACTTGCAAGACAATTAATAATTTAAGCAGAGATATATGTTAATGAGCTATTGAACCCTCACTGGATTTTGTGTTTACTCTCTAGTCACTCAGTGTTTATTGGGTTAATCACTCTATTCTTCTTTTTATCCTTGCTTTCTATAACTTTGTTCTTCATCTAACCAATCAACAATTATAAAATATAGACATACAAAAAATCATGAGGTCTTTAGTTAAGGTTGTAATGGGGCCAAAGTAAAGGTAAGGGTATATGTATAAGGCTAAGTGAGCTAATAAGTGAATCCTTAATTAGTCTAAGATCTCACCTAACATACATACTTTCTAAAGCAGAGCTTCTTTACCTATTTTCCCATATTTTCCCACTTTTGATGTTACATGCTCATGTTTCAATGTTTATTATTTTTATCCCATGTGAATTGCTTTATTTCACATTTGGGGAATTCTTTTGTGTCCCGTTTATTCAACTATTGAAAAATAACACTTTTTTTTAATGCACATGGTAATTCAATTATTTTGATTTTACATGAGCATGCTTCCTAAAACTTTTATTTTGAATTATTTTATTCTTTTCAACTTTTCTACCTTTTATTTTTATCATCCATGTTCCCAATAGGTTTTCCCACATTTAAACCATACATACTTCCGATCTTAAGCTAACCAAGGATTCAACTTGTGATTTTTATTTTGTCTTTCTGCTTAAGGCTAGTAATGTGGCTGATAGAATAAAAGGAGATTTAAAGGCTCAAGGGGGCTAACAAGGATGATGTAAAGGGTAGGCTATTTTGGGATAAGTGAGCTAAAATCAAATAATGGCCTCAATCACTCTCTTGGTATGTATTTCTATTCTATAATTGGACATATAGATTAAAATAAAATAAAGAACATCAGAATAAAAAAAAAGAAGGGCGGAACACACGGGAATAAAATATTATGGTTTGAATGTAACCATACAATTAAGCTCAAAACTCACAGGCTGTGTGTTCTCTAGCTCAAAAATCATTTATCACTTATGTATGTCATGCAGGTTTAGTTAAAAATTCCCATTATTCTCAATGTAAAACTTATATTGAATGGCTTTAAAGTTCTAGTGTTTCTCCTTGATGAAATGTTGTTAACTAACTAACATGTAATGCTATATATACAAGGTGTGTGGATTATTTCTATTATGTTCAAGTTCCTAGTTTACTTCCTTTTTATATTTTCAATTTAAACTAAGCTATCTTATGCTAAAAAGGGTAAACTATACTAATTAATCCACAATTTCTATAACTAATAAGTTTGAATTGCAACTAAAACTAAATGGCTAAAATATGAACTAAAGTGCAATATAGAATAAATACATAAAAATAGCAATATATATAAGTACTGAGAAAAATAAAAATAAAAAGAAAAATACAGAAAAGTAGCAAAATAAATGAAAAGAGTATGTAGTGGTTCACCAAAAAAAAAAGAACGCTAGAGATGGCGACCTCCCTACACTTAAAATGTAGCATCGTCCCCGATGCTCACTCAAGCAGGGTGTGAAGGGGTGTCATCACTGGAAGGGTGGGTAGCTGGGGTCTCTGTGGTGGTGGTCTGAGGATCAGCCTGCTGCAGAGAAAATGCTGACTGGATAGGGATTTTAGGGTCTACAGCCTGAATCTGAGGTGGAACCTCCTGATGTGATGCTGCCTGCCGGGTGCCTGCCTACGCAACGTCGCTCTAGGGATGGGTCTCTGCCTCGTGAGCATCCGCCTCCTCCTCAGATGCCTTGGATTGTGTGTCAGGCTCGGAGGAGATGTCACCAGAGCATATCATCAGCTTCAGGTGCTCATAGCGTCGCTTGTTGCGACGCTCCATCTAGTCAAGCCGTCGAAACAGGCGGTGCACTAGATGATAGATGGGCTTTGGGGCAGGTGGAGGTGCAGTGGTGGTGGCAGGGGTAGCTGTGGAAGAAGAGGGGCCGGCAGATGGTGTTGCTGTGTCAGCAGTAGCAGTGATGAATGGAGGTCTGTAGCCCAAAGCCAGAAAGTTTCTGCTGTGAGGGATAATCTTCTTGCATTCTGCAGCAGGTGGCTTTTCATCAGCATCCCCCAAGGCACGTCAGCTCGACGGCCTAGCTGTGTAACCAGATAAGGAAAGGGAAGAGTGCCTCGGACGTGGACCCTGGCCATGTGGTACTGGATAAAGCGTGGCAGGTACAGGTCATTACCCTCCATCACACACCAAAGGAGAGTAATCATAGCGGCTGGTATCTCAGTCTCGTGAGTACTCGGCATAATGAAGTTGCTAAGTATCTGATGCCATAGCCGAGCCTCATCATTCAGGTTTCCGCTTGATTCCCTTTGGCATGGTGATGTTCTGACCCATAATCCAAGGAACGGTCGGGTCAAGGGCTATCCGGGCCTTGACTGCATCCCAATCAAATCGCATGAAGCGCATATCCTCCTCAGCTTTCTGATAACCATCCAGCTGATCAGTTTTAGGTAGAAGCTTCAGAACTTCTTCAATGGCCTCTTCAGTGACCAAAATCTGCTTCCCTCTAAGGTTCACTACATCTAGGGAGGTTTTGAAGTAATTGTAGTAGAATTTCCTAACCCAAGATGCATTGACCTCAGTCAGATTTCTCTCCAGAAAGAACCAGCCTCTTTGTTTGATCTGGTCAGAGGTGTATTGCTGAAGTTCTTCTGGGATCCTCAAAGTTCTCTCCAGGTATAGGTTCCTGGAGTTTGCAAACACCGGATACTTCAGTTCACAGTATCAGTTTGCAAACTTCACTAGATCAGTAGCAGGTATTAGCTGGTCGGCCTTCTCCTGCGGGGTAAAATTTTTCTCCCGCAAGGATTCATCGTGCATCATGTCTATGATGGACATAGAGGATTCTCCTCTTTTCCATTTGCCAGTAGTAGCCTTGCCTTTTCTTTTTCTCTGGCTGGCAGACATCCTGAAAAATAGAAAACCAGGATATAGTGAAAACAGGAAAACAAATAGGCAAATAATCAAAAGAAATACCAAGTGACAAAGGAGCAAAAAGGATAAGGAAAATGAGTTAAGTAAATGTGCATTAAGGATTGTATAGGAGTTAAAAGTCCGAAAAGGAGAATTTACAATCCAAAATGTAATTGAATTCATGTTAAATAGAGAAATTAACATCATGCCATGGTTAGAATGTTAAAAGAAAGTGAAAAACAGAAGAGATGTTTTGAAAGGTTAGTTTGGTTAAAATTGAAAAAGAGTTTAGTAAGTTAACATTAGTGAGTTAGTAAAAAGTGGTTAAAGTAAGTGGCATAATGAAAATAATCCAAGTAACAAGTATTCATAGTTAGAAGCTATAAGTAACTCATATCCAAATAAGGAAAACAGGGTGATGATGATTCAAATAGATATAGAAATAGCAAAAATTAGAATCAAACATCAAAAATGCAAATTATGAACCAGGAAATAAAAAAGAATAAGAAAGCTAGCCCTGGCATTCATGAATTGTTTTGGTTAAATCTAGTTGAAAACGCCGAAACCAAGACATGAATGGAAACATTTTACAGAAATTTGAGCAGTATTCCGGCTAAAATTGGATTGTCCCGGAAAATAAACAGCAACAGAATAGTTCATATGAATCAAAATTAAAGCTGCAATTACATATAAGGAATATAAACATGAAAATTCAGTGTACAGAGCAGCGAGAAACAAGAAAGTATAGCATATGAACATTACAATCATCACAGCAACAGCAGAATAAAACAAGAAATAGGAACAGTGCAATTAAACAGACCTAAATCCACTAACCACATCCTAGGCTACCTAACAACCTAAAATCCACTACAACATGCATATCTAACTAGCCTAAATATGAACAGAAACAGAAAAAAATATGAATTAACGACGAAGGATAGAAGGGTGGCGTTCGTCGGAACCTGGTAGGGGTAAGAGAGAGAGTGGGGCAGAGAGGTGGCTGGGGATGACGGCGGTGGCGTCCGGCGCGGCGGAAGAGGGTGGCGCGGCGGCGGTGGCTGGATCGCGTGGGGCACGCGGTCGCGTGGTTGGGGCGAAAAGGTGGTTGACGCGATCGCGTGGGTGACGCGATCGCGTGGAGGGCAAAAAGAGTAAATGATGCGATCGCCTGGGGCATGCGATCGTGTCGCTGGAAATTGTGCAAAACGCATGAATCCAACGTCGTTTCAGCGCAACTCTCTGTCTCCTTTTGGGGTGTTGTGCAATCCTATCCGACGCGATCGCGTTGCTCACGCTGTCGCGTGGGATTGGTATTGTGCAAGTGACGCGATCGCGTGAGTGATGCGATTGCGTGGGCATTTTGGGCTAAACGCACAATGGCCGCATGATTCCAGCCTAACTTTCTGGACGTTGGATCTTTACTCCGATCTCCAGGTCACGCGGTCGCGTGAATGACGCGGTCACGTGGGAAGTATTTTCGCAACTTGACGCGATCGCATGAGTGATGCAGTCGCGTCGCGCACCCTTTTTTTGTTTTTGTTTTTTTTATGCAGTATGCAGAATGCAATGATTAATATGAATGTGATGTAAAACTTCCAGGTTTAATATAATAAAATAAAGTAAAACTTGAAAACATATAAAACTAAATAAAAATTGAAAAAGAGACGATCATACCATGGTGGGTTGTGTGCCACCTAGCACTTTTAGTTAAAGTCCTTAAGTTGGACATTGGATGAGCTTCCTATTATGGCGGCTTATGCTTAAATTCATCCAGAAATCTCCACCAATGCTTGGAATTCCAATAGCCTCCGGGGTCCCAAACTAGGCATGTGAAGCTTCTGAATAGCTTCAAACAGATTGTCAGGATCCCGGGGTGACGAATGTCAGCATAGATTCCAGGATCCCAAACTTTGCTTTTAAATCCGCCTTCGTCTTGATCTATACTTTTCTATCTGGGCGGTTTAGAAATTAGATTCTCACCAGGATAACCAAATGTTTTCCGAGATCCATCCAATTGATCATGATGCCAATCCGTGTACTTCAAGTTGAAGCGTGGAACCTTATTGAACCTTGTACACCAGCTCTGAATACGAGCCATTTCCCTTTTACTCTTAAAGCCGCAGAGAGCTCTAAGCTGGTCATCTGTTTCAAGCAAACCATATTCAAGTGGAAAAATACAGTTAAAGGTTAAGGATTGTACCCACTTGAAGCTTGTATTGGGTGGTAATGGCCTTGGGATAGGTGGTTCCAGTGGTTCTGTGAGTTCTACTCCTTTGTGCTCTTCTGTGAAATTCTCCACTTCCTTGCAAGATTCTTCAAATGTATCCATGTCCTGATCTAAGCCATCTATGTCTTCCTCATCACTTAAGTCATAGACTGGAGGTTGAGAGAAATCTACCTCCATTTCACCTTCGTATAAACTTGGGGAAGATTCTTCGATCTCAGAGAATTCACTTGCGGATGCAAGTTCATAACTAGGAGAACTTGACTTGTGACTATCATCATCAAGGAAATTTGCTTCTTGGGTTATTTTGTCTATTTCTTCATGAAAGACTTGCTCTGGGGATTGCGCACAATCCTCCTTAGCATCAATTGTAACATCCTTGACAGAATGCTCCACAACTTTGGATTCCCATGGAGATTCAGCATCTCCTAAGTCTTCAACCAACTCTTCTTCTTCAATAATGACAGCTCCATCTACTTGTTCCAGTACGAAGCCATGCTCTGTCTTGTCCACTGGAGTTTCTAGTATCTCCTTCATACTGCGCTCTTTGTTAGATTATCCACATGGGGCTGTGGGATGTCCTTGAATGTTCGAACGTCTAGAAGATAATTGACTCACTGCTTGTTCCAGTTGATGAAGGGTTGTTTGAAGTCGACTTACTGTTTCCTTGAGGCGAACTTCTGATTCTCGGGGTGATAGATTTGGATATGGCACAGGGGGAAGTGGTGGTGTTTGGGAGTGATTGGATTGGAACTGGGGTAAATGAGGATCATACGGTGATCAATGGTGAAAAAGAGCTTGTGAGTGTGGTGGTTCGAAGTTATGTTGAGAGGATGGTCTATAAGCACAGGGTGGGGCTTGTTGGTAATTACAAGGTTGTCCACCACGTCTATTTGCTTGGTATGCATTGTAGAATGGTCTTTGTCCATGATATCTTGGAGGGTGTTATTGCCTAAAGGGTTGATCAGATCCTCTTGGCTCTATCCATCTTTGGTTGCTCTGACCTTGATGCATGTTCCTGTTATAACTTCCATTCCTTTCAATAACATTAGAACCAAACTCAAAGCAAAAGGCGTGAGAATTCATAGTAGCTAAAAAGAAATAAAGAAGGGAAAAATAAAGACAAATAAACAAGTAAAAGAAAAATATTTACAATAACCAATAATAAGGCACACGATTGCAGTTCTGCAAAAGTAAATAAAAAGGAATATTGAACCTGATAAAGAGATAATCCTGAAAGCGAATAAAATCCTAATTCTAAATCCTAATCCTGAAGAGAGAAGAGAGAGGAGAGAACCTCTCTCTAAACTAAATCTAAATCATGAAAACTAACTAAAGTGGTCACTCTCTCTTGAACGGATGCATTCTCTCACTTCATAACCTCTGGTCTATGCCTTCTGGACTTGGATTTGGGCCCAAAAAGGCTTCAGAATTCGCTGGGAGCGTTTTCTGCAATTTCTGGTGCGTGGCCTCTATCACGTGTCTGCGTGGGTCACGCGGTCGCGTCATTCGGAGTTGTTATTGCCATGCGGTCGCGTCAGTCATGCGACCGCATCATATGTATTCTGCATAAGGCGCGTGGTCGCGTCAGTCATGCGGCCGCGTCGCTGCTTCTTCGCTCTTGGCATGCGTCCGCGTCGTCCATGCGATCGCGTGGCTGCCAATTTCTTCACAAATTCCATTTTATGCTTTCCTTCCATTTTTGTATGTTTCCTTTCCATCCTTTAAGTCATTCCTGCCTTAGAAGATCTGAAACTACTCAACACACTAATCACGGCATCGAATGGAAATAAAGGTAATTAAAATAATTAATTTTAAAGCATAGGAAACATGTTTTTCACATACATCAAATAATAAGGAAGGGAAAGTAAAACCATGCAATTAATATGAATAAGTGGGTGAAGGATTGAATGAATCACTCAAACTAAGCACAAAATATATCATAAAATATGGGTTTATCAGTGTTGTGATGAGCGGATAATTTATACGCTTTTTGGCATTGTTTTTACATAGTTTTTAGTAGGATGTAATTAGTTTTTAGTATATTTTTATTAGTTTTTAAATAAAAATCACATTTCTGGACTTTACTATGAGTTTGTGTATTTTTCTATGATTTCAGGTATTTTTTGGCTGAAAATTGATGGACCTGAGCAAAAATCTGATTCAGAGGCTGAAAAAGGACTGCAGATGCTGTTGGATTCTGACCTCCCTACACTCAAAGTGGATTTTCTGGAGCTACAGGAGTCCAAATGGCGCGCTCTCAATTGCGTTGAAAAGTAGACATCCAAGGCTTTCCAGCAATATATAATAGTCCATACTTTTTTCGAGTTTAGATGACGCAAACTGGCGTTCAACACTAGTTCTCTGTCCTATTCTGGCGTTAAACGCCAGAAACAAGTTACAAGTTGGAGTTAAACGCCCAAAATAGGTTACAACCTGGCGTTTAACTCCAGAAACAGCCTAGGTACGTGTAAAGCTCAAGTCTCAGCCCCAGCACATACCAAGTGGGCCCCGGAAGTAGATTTTTGCACTATCTATCATAGTTTACTCATTTTCTGTAAACCTAGGTTACTAGTTTAGTATCTAAACAACTTTTAGAGATTTATTTTGTACCTTATGACATTTTCATGTTTTACATTGTATCTCTACGGCATGAGTCTCTAAACTCCATGATTGGGGGTGAGGAGCTCTGCTATGTCTCGATGAATTAATACAATTACTTCTATTTTCTATTCAATCACGCTTGTTTTTGTTCTAAGATACTCGCTTATACTCAACCGTGATGAATGTGATGATCCGTGACACTCATCATCATTCTCAACCTATGAAGGCGTGCCTGACAACCACCCCCGTTCTACCTTAGATTGAGTGTGTATCTCTTAGCCTCTTGGTTCATGATCTGAGTCTTCGTGGTATAGGCTAGAATTATTGGCGGCCATTCCTGAGAACCGGAAAGTCTAAACCTTGTATGTGGTATTCCGAGTAGGATCTGGGATGGGATGACTGTGACAAGCTTCAAACTCACGAGTGTTGGGCATAGTGACAGACGCAAAAGGATCAATGGATCCTATTCCAACATGAGTGAGAACCGACAGATGATTAGCTGTGCGGTGACAACGCATTTGGACCATTTTCACTGAGAGGACGGATGGTAGCCATTGACAACGGTGATCCACCAACATACAGCTTGCCATGGAAGGAGACCTGTGTGCGTGAAGAAGAAGACAGTAGGAAAGTAGAGATTCAGAAGACAGAGCATCTCCAGATCCTCAATCTGTTCTCCATTACTGCATAACAAGTATTATTTATTTTATGGTATTTACTCTTCATAAATATAATCACTCTTATCATTGATTTCTTGACTAAGAATTAAAAAATAGCCATAGCTTGCTTCAAGCCGACAATCTCCGTGGGATCGACCCTTACTCACGTAAGGTATTACTTAGATGACCCAGTGTACTTGCTGGTTAGTTGTGCAGAATTGCAAAAGTGTGATTGTGATTTCGTGCACCAGAGTGCTTCGATTTGAAGAACATCATAGAAAAATTGGTAAGAGAGGGGAGACTAGATCGGTACTTAGCCAATAAATCAGATGAGCTAAGAAAAAGAAGAAGGGACGAATAGGTCGGACAAACTGAAAGACCACCTCGTACCCCAGAGAGACATGTCCACATGATACATGGAGGATTTGCGGGAGGAGGAATCTCCAAATCATCTCGCAAAAGACATCTGAAGTAAGTATATCATGTTGAAGGAGGAGAAGGAGCACCTGAACTCCCCACTATCACCTTCACCAAAGAGGACGCAGCTGGCGTCATCTCAGGACATGACGACCCCATGGTCATCACTATTATATTAGCCAACACTAATCTCCACCGCATGTTGGTAGACCAGGGAAGCTCGGCTGACATACTGTTCAAAACCGCCTTCGACAAACTCGGCCTAGATGAAAAAGAGCTCAGAGCATATCCGAACAGCCTATTCAGGTTGGGAGACACTCCGATCCAACCACTTGGATACATCTCCTTGCACACAACCTTCGAAAAAGGAAATCGATCAAGGACACTCAACATAGACTACATCGTGGTCGACGTAAGTACGGCCTACAATGCCCTGATAGGTCGGACAACGCTGAATCAACTCGGCGCAGTAGTCTTGACTCCATATCTATGCATGAAGTTCCTAACTACAGAAGGGATCGCTACGATAAGAGCAGACCAGAAGACAGCGCGCCGCTGTTACCACGAGAGTCTAAACCTAAGGGGCAAAGGAGAAGGAATCCACACCATTGAACTCGGGATAGTTCGAGGGCGGGAAGAACTTCATCCACAACCTGAAGGCGAGACAGAAACAGTCCAAATCGGAGATACTTCAGAAAAAACAACTAATATTGGCACAATCCTAAAAGGAGACGTAAAGGAGTCCCTCATACAGTTCTTAAGAGATAATGTCGACCTCTTCGCATGGAAGGCCGCAGACATGCCTGGTATAGACCCTAAGTTAATGTGCCACAAGTTGGCAGTTTACCCAGTATCTCGGCCAGTACAGCAGAGACGACGAAAGCTCAGACCAGAAAGATCCCAAGCTGTGGAAGAGCAGGTACAAGCTCTACAGGAGGCAGGATTCATAAGAGAAGTCAAGTACCCACTATGGCTAGCTAACGTCATCTTGGTGAAAAAATTAAATGGGAAGTGGCGGATGTGCACCGACTACACCGATCTCAACAAAGCCTGCCCAAAAGATCCTTATCCAATCCCAGGTATCGACGCTCTGGTGGATGCCTCCTCTCGATACAAATACCTCTCGTTTATGGACGCCTATTCGGGATACAATCAAATCCCAATGTACCCACCTGATCAAGAAAAAACCTCATTCTTAACCCCGAAAGCAAACTACTGCTACATCGTCATGCCGTTCGGACTTAAAAATACAAGAGCCACTTATCAAAGATTAATGAATAAAGTCTTCGCAGACCACATTGGGAAAGTCATGGAAGTCTACATGGACGACATGCTGATAAAGACACAAAGTGAAGAATCGTTACTGTCCGACCTCACCCAAGTATTCGACACTATAAGAGGGCATGGCATGCGACTTAACCGTGCAAAATGCACCTTCACAGTAGAAGCTGGCAAATTCCTGGGTTTAATGCTCACACAAAGATGAATCAAGGCAAATCCGGATAAATGCCGGGCCATACTCGACATGAAAAGTCTGACTTGTGTCAAAGAGGTACAACAACTCAATGGAAGATTGGCAGCCTTGTCCAGATTTCTAGCTGGATCAGCAATAAGATCTCTCTCCTTCTACGCCACTCTAAAGAAGGGGAAGAGGTTTGAATGGACAACAGAGTGCGAGCAGGCCTTCCAAGATTTCAAAAGGTTCCTGGGACAACCACCTATCTTAACTCGGTGATGCACGAAAAATTTGTATCTCAATAAATCTCCCTTCGGCAAGTGTACCGAAGTTGTCGTCAAGTAAAAACTCACAATAGAGTGAGGTCGAATCCCACAGGGGGTTTGAATAGTTTCTCTTCCAAGATAACTACTCAATTGGATGAAGATCGAAAGCTTTCAAGTAAAATCAAGAGGAAAGATAGAAGAAGAACAATGAAACTTAGTATTGATCCATCAAATTACAACAGAGCTCCCTAACCCAATGAAAGGGGTTTAGTTGTTCATAGCTCTTGAAAATGAAAGTAAAGATGGAGAATACATCATAAAACTAGAAATTGAAAAGAAAGTAAATACAGAGTGTGGTTCTTCAGCCTCCAGAACTCCTTTACAATTCAAAGTTACTCCTATATATACTACTCTTCTCAGCTTCTAGTTTACTCTTCAAGTCTTGGGCCTTTGGATCTTGAGTTTGAAGCAGTTCTTTTCTTCATTTGGGCTTGGCTTTACTTGCAGAGAGAAAGTGCTAAGTGAATAAAGACTTCAGCTCAGGACGTTAGGGGTGTTAATATTTAGTGAGAATATAAGTTTGAGAACGTTAGTGACACTTAACATTGTCACTAACGTTCCAATGCACCCCTTTGCCTTATGTTAAAACCCACGTTAACTAGGTTAACGTGGCTTTTAACGTTGCCTTGTTAGTCCTTCGAGAACGTTAGTGACACTCAACATTGTCACTAACGTTCCAATGTGCCCCTGGGTCTCACGTTAGAGTCCACGTTAACTAGGTTAACGTGGCTTCTAACGTGGGCCTTGCCAACCTTCGAGAACGTTAGTGACACTCAACATTGTCACTAACGTTGGGATGGCTAAAAGATGGCCACGTTAGAAGCCACGTTAACCTAGTTAACGTGGGCTTTAACGTGAAACAAGAAGGGGCACACTGGAACGTTAGTGACAATGTTGAGTGTCACTAACGTTGGCTCATCTTTCATTTCTCATCGTTAGCTTCCACGTTAACCAAGTTAACGTGGAGGTTAACGTGACTCTTGGGGGTTGTGTGGTTGCTTCAACGTTAGTGACAATGTTGAGTGTCACTAACATTGTCGACAACTCTTCATCCTCTACGTTAATTCCCACGTTAACCAAGTTAACGTGGGATTTAACGTGGTACTTAGCACCATAGGCCAACATTAGTGACAATGTTGAGTGTCACTAACGTTGGCTTCTCTCCCTCCCCCTTAACGTTAGAGGCCACGTTAACTAGGTTAACGTGGCTTCTAACGTGGCCACTTATGAGTGATTGCCAACGTTAGTGACAATGTTAAGTGTCACTAACGTTGGCTCAACTTCTCTTCTCCACGTTAGAGTTCACGTTAACTTAGTTAACGTGACTCTCTAACGTGGGCATTGATGGATTTTTTTGAGAGTGTCATTGGCAATCACTTTTCTCATTTAACCTTGCAAGTTACCTCCCTTTCCTTGCTTCCTTTGGTCCTGAAGTCAAGCAATAAAGTGCATCAAAGCTCTAGTCCATGTCATGAGTAATGCAACATAATATTTGTCACTAAACTTATGCAAAATCCTCATGAAATCATGTAAAATTCACAATGTGTGCTTGAGTCAAGGCATAAGTGAATATTTACCCAAAACTAGCTTCTTTCCTAAAGAAATGCATGAAACTAACCTAAAAACAGTAAAAAAAAGGTCAGTGAAACTGGCCAAGATGCCCTGGCATTACAACACCAAACTTAAAGCTTGCTTGTCCCTAAGCAAGTACTGGAACAAGAGAATGATGAATGGAATATCCAGAGGAATGAGTCATTCTTGTGGAAGTCATATTACTGATTTTATGGTGGTTTCATGCATAGCAACTTAGGTTCATTCCATTACTGGCTTTCAGACCTTTATCATGTCCCTAAACACTTACTTTGTTTATATCTCATGAGACTTTTATTCATTGATCCTTTTATTGTTGTTTCAAGGGTTATTTGTGTTATTTAGGCTAAGTGCTCTGTAAGGGGGCAACTCTTTAAGATAAGCTTTCAGCCAACACTCCCGAACCAGTTGGTTCAAGGTGCTAGGTGTTGAAGCACCCCTAAGGACTTACTCCCTCAAGTCTCTCCCCCATACATATGCACCACAGGCATATAGTTTATTTATTTTCTTTTCTTGAGACCTTGGTGTCCAGCACCTCTTTGGGTTACTAAATGCTCTGTAATGAGGGTTACTCTTGATAGTGGATTTTCAGCTGATAATCCCGGGTTAGTTAACCCAAGTTACCAAGTGATAAAGCACCCCTAAGAGCTTATTCATCCAAGTAGATCCCTCACACAGGGGCACCACAGACACTTTCCTCAAGCTTAAAACCATTGATGCCTAGCCTTATTGCTTACTCTTTTTCTTTTGTTTTTCACTTCCATTGTTCTTTCCCTTTTCTCTTATTATGATCTTGTTATTAACTTAGTCTCATGAGTGTATCCAAAGCAAAGTATTCAGGATAGATAGTTGTCCTCCTAGCCTTTGAGGTTGGGTTGCCTCCCAACAGAGCGCTCTTTTATCGTCGCTAGCTCGACGAGTTCTTAATTATTTGAGATGGTACTTTACTCTGGGGTCTTCCCCCATGTTGCCCAGATAATGCTTGAGTCTTTGTCCATTCACTATAAAAGTCCTCTTTGAGCCTTCATCCGTGATTTCGATATGGCCATATGGTGACACTTTTGTAACCAAGAAAGGTCCGGACCACCTTGACTTGAGTTTCCCTGGGAACAGCCTTAATTTAGAATTGTAGAGGAGTACTTGCTGCCCTTTTTCGAAACTCCTGGGTGCCAAGTGCATGTCATATTTTCTTTTTGCCTTCTCTTTATACATCTTAGTGTTTTCATAGGCTTGTGACCTGAATTCCTCCATCTCTTGCAGCTGCAAGATTCTTTTTGCACCAGCAGCAATGCTGTCAAAATTTAGTATCTTGGTAGCCCAAAGAGCTTTATGTTCCAGCTCCAGTGGTAACTGATAAGCTTTCCCGTAGACTAATTGATATGGAGACATTCCAAGTGGGGTTTTGAATGCTGTTCTGTAGGCCCACTGCAACAGTAAGATCCACCTTATTAGTCTTGGCTTCGATTCTTGCTTGGCAAACAAATATTTAAGTGCTGTGTGATCTGTAAAAACGATCACTTTAGCACCAATGAGGTATGATCTAAATTTGTCAAATGTAAAAACTATTGCTAGCAATTCCTTTTCAGTAGTGGTATAATTTCTTTGAGTTTCATTAAGGACTTTGCTAGCATAGTATATCACACGAACTAGGTTATCTTTCCTTTGTCCTAACACTGCCCCAACTGCAAAATCAGATGTATCGCACATCAATTCAAATGGTAAATTCCAATCAGGTGGGGAAATGATAGGAGCAGAGGATAACCTCTTTTTCAAATGTGTAAATGCTAGCATGCAGGTTTCATCAAAGATGAATGGTGTATCAGACACAAGGAGATTGCTTAAGGGCTTGGCTATCTTTGAAAAATCTTTAATAAATCTTCTGTAAAAACCAGCATGCTCTAAAAAACTTCTAATTGCCTTGACATCATTGGGTGGGGGTAGTTTTTCAATAAGTTCCACTTTATCTCTATCAACCTCAATGCCTTGGCGAGAGACTTTGTGACCAAGGACTATTCCCCCTGTCACCATGAAGTGGCATTTTTCCCAGTTCAAGACCAAATTGGTCTCTTGGCACCTTTTCAATACCAAGGCGAGGTGATATAGGCAACTAGGAAAAGAATCTCCGAATACCGAGAAATCATCCATAAAAACTTCAATGAATTTTTCTATCATATCTGAAAAGATAGAAAGCATGCAGCGTTGGAAAGTTGCAGGGGCATTACACAACCCAAATGGCATGCGCCTATAGGCAAACACTCCATACGGACAGGTAAATGAAGTTTTCTCTTGGTCTCTTGGATCAACCACTATTTGGTTGTATCCTGAATAACCGTCGAGAAAACAATAATAAGCGTGCCCTGCAAGTCTTTCCAACATCTGATCCATGAATGGAAGGGGAAAATGGTCCTTTCGTGTAGCCTCATTGAGCTTCCTGTAGTCTATGCACATCCGCCATCCTGTGACGGTCCTTGTAGGTATGAGCTCGTTCTTCTCATTGGTAACCACAGTGAGCCCTCCCTTCTTCGGTACGACATGTATGGGGCTAACCCAAGGGTTGTCCGAAATTGGGTATATGACTCCTCCTTGCCAAAGCTTCATAACCTCTTTCTGCACCACTTCCTTCATGATTGGGTTCAGCCTTCTTTGGGATTGAATGGATGGCTTGGCGTCATCTTCCAACAGTATTTTATGCATGCATATGGCTGAACTGATTCCCTTCAAGTCAGCAAGGGTCCATCCAATGGCATCCTTATGCTCCCGCAGCACCTTGAGTAGCTCGTCCTCTTGATCTTGACTGAGGGATGAATTTATGATCACTGGGTAGTTTTCATTTTTTCCTAGATATGCATATTTGAGAGTGGGTGGCAGTGCTTTGAGTTCAAGTTTGGGTGCTTCTGATTTTTCGCTCCCTTCCTTTGGTGCATCTGGTATATGTGTTTCTGTTGTAGCTACCTCTTCATTTGATTCAGATTCTTCCTCCACCAATCTCTCGTTCTCTTCAGGTTCATCTTCTTCAAAATTCTCATGCACTTCATCCTCAAGTTCATCTAACCTCATGCATTCCCCCAATTATTCTGGTGGATAACTCATGGCCTTGAACACATTAAATGTCATCTTTTCATTGTGTAATCTAAGGGTGAGGTCACCCTTTTGAACATCAATGACAGCTCCAGCAGTAGCCAAGAATGACCTTCCCAAAATGATGGAGGTTTTGGCGTCTTCCTGCATGTCCAGCACCACAAAATCTGCTGGGAATATGAAATCTCCTACTTTTACTAGCAAATCCTCCACTATCCTGTGAGGGAATTTGAACGATCGGTCTGCCAGTTGTAGAGCCATTTTTGTTGGTTTAGCCTCCTCAATTTTCATCTTTCTCATCATAGCTACTGACATCAAATTGATGCTGGCCCCTAAGTCACAAAGAGCCTTTTCTACTGTGATTTTTCCTATAATGCAAGGGATCTGAAAACTCCCAGGATCCTTCAGTTTCTGAGGTAGTTTATGCTGAATGATAGCACTGCACTCTTCAGTTAGTATCACAGTCTCATTGTTCTTCCAGCTTCTTTTCTTAGTCATTAGCTCCTTCAAAAACTTGGCATAAAGTGGCATTTGTTCTATGGCTTCAGCAAATGGTATGTTGATTTGTAGCTTCTTGAAGATTTCCAAAAATCTCAATCACTGGTTGTCATCTTCTTTTTTCTTCAATAGCTGGGGGTATGGAGCTCTTGAGATGTTGAGTTGGGGTATCCTTTTCTCTTTCTGCAAACTTGGCATGGGGGGTTGCATTCCATCTTGCTCCTCTTCCTTTTCAATTGAGCTTTCTTCTAGTGGTTTTTGGGGATGTTCCTTCAGTTCCTTTCCACTCCTAAGTGTGATAGCTTGACACTCCTCCCTTTTGCTTGAATGGGTATCATAGCGAAAATTGTGGTTCAGAAGCTGCTTAAAAAGATAGCTGATTTGTGTCTCCAGTTTTGTGATGGCAGCATTTTGATTCTGCATGTTTGACTGCACTTCCTCTCTGAATGCTTTACTGTCTTGAATGTCTCTGCATATTCCTTCAATGAATGTTTCAATCTTAGAGAGCTTGTCATCAAATGATGAGTGGTTCAGAGCAGATGTGCTATTTTAGTTTTGATAAGTATGTGGAGAAGTGTCGTTGTGGGGGTGTTGAGATGTCCTCTGGGTGAATTGTTGGTGAGCTGCATTGTTGTTAGAGTTGTAACGTCTCTGGTCTTGGTTTTGCTCACTTCCCCACCCAAAGTTCGGGTGATTTCTCCATCCAGGGTTGTAAGTCTTGGAGTATGGATCATAGTTTTTCCTTGGTGAATTCCCAATGTAGTTGGCTTGCTCCTGACTCCCTTCTGCTTCTTGGTTTACTCCTTCTTGTGTTGTTGATGAAGTGGAGATTGCTGCTACTTGGTTCATCTCCATCTTCTTGGTGAGGTCAGTCAGCTGCTGAGTAATGAGCTTGTTTTGGGCCAACAGAGCATCTACATTGTTTAGCTCCATCACTCCTCTTGTGTTCGCTCTTTCGGAAGCATAGAAGTAGTCATTTTCTGCTACTGTTTCAATAATTAGAGATGGGGAGTTCATTGGGCTTAGGAGATGTTGCAATTCTCCGGATCAAGTTTATTTTCATCTCTTCCTCAATCAATATACTCATTGATCTCCTTGGCAATCTTAAGTGATTGAATTGCAATTTCTTGCAATTCAATCTCTCAAATCTTCATCAATAGCCAATTCCTTGGTCAATTGCTCATGAGAAGAGATGAAGTATGGTCACTGATTATACCACATGCATTTCCCAAACCAAGTATTGAGAGGGTTACAGTCACATACCCATCCAAACCCAATTTGGTCCAGCATGAGAAAGCATTTCTAGCTTGATCTCTTCATTCCTCTTCCAAGGTTCAAAAGAGATCCAAGTTTGAATAGCTTCTCTTCCAAGATAACTACTCAATTGGATGAAGATCGAAAGCTTTCAAGTAAAATCAAGAGGAAAGATAGAAGAAGAACAATGAAAATTAGTATTGATCCATCAAATTACAACAGAGCTCCCTAACCCAATGAAAGGGATTTAGTTGTTTATAGCTCTTGAAAATGAAAGTAAAGATGGAGAATACATCACAAAACTAGAAATTGCATGTGGCTTCTAACGTGGCCACTTATGAGTGATTGCCAACGTTAGTGACAATGTTGAGTGTCACTAACGTTGGCTCAACTTCTCTTCTCCACGTTAGAGTTTACGTTAGCTTGGTTAACGTGACTCTCTAACGTGGGCATTGATGGCTTTCTTTGAGAGTGTTATTGGCAATCACTTTTCTCATTAATCCTTGCAAGTTACCTCCCCTTTCTTGCTCCTTTTTGGTCCTGAAATCAAGCAACAAAGTGCATCAAAGCTCCAGTCCAAGTCATGAGTAATGCAACATAATATTTGTCACTAAACTTATGCAAAATCCTCATGAAATCATGTAAAATGCACAATGTGTGCTTGAGTCAAGGCATAAGTGAATATTTATCCAAAACTAGCTTATTTCCTAAAGAAATGCATGAAGCTAACCTAAAAACAGTAAAGAAAAGGTCAGTGAAACTGGCCAAGATGCCCTGGCATCACTCGGCCACAGGAAGGAGAACCACTTGTATTGTACCTCGCAATAGGAAATCGGGCAGTAGCCTCAGCACTGGTCCGAGAAGACGACAGTGGACAACAACTTATATACTTCATCAGTAAAGCACTACACGGGTCCGAACTGAACTACCAAAAAATAGAAAAATTCGCTACGATTTAGGAAATTGCACGATCGGCAAAATTCCTTCCGGCAAGTGCACCGGTTATCGTCAAGTAAAAACTCACAATAGAGTGAGGTCGAATCCCACAAGGATTGGTTGAATGAGCAATTCGGATTAGAAGTGTGTGCTAGTTGAGCGGAATCAAGATTTAGATGAGAATTGCGGAATGTAAAATTGGTGGGAAAAGTAAATGACAAGAAATTTCATTGAATTACAATAGAGCTCCCTAACCCAATGAAAGGGGTTTAGTGAGTCATAGCTCTGAATTCAACTACAAAGATATTAAAACTAGCTAAAATGAAAGGTAAAAGTTCTCTCTAACTTAAATTCTATCCTATTTATACACTTTCTATATTGAGCTTCTGTTGTGCTTCTTGGGCTTTGAGGCCTCTCCCTGCTTTCCTTTTGCCTTGGGTTGGAAGGGCAGCCCTGGAGGTCGAACACGTTTAACCTCCAGTTTGAGGTTAAACTGGAGGTTAAACGTGGAAATGGAAGGAGGCATCTTGGAGGTCGAACACGTTTAACCTCCAGTTTGAGGTTAAACTGGAGGTTAAACGTGGAAATGGAAGGAGGCATCTTGGAGGTCGAACACGTTTAACCTCCAGTTTAAGGTTAAACTGGAGGTTAAACGTGGAACTCCTTCCTGAGTGGCATTATCATTCTGGCGTTTAATCTCCAGTTTGTATACACTTTCTATATTGAGCTTCTGTTGTGTTTCTTGGGCTTTGAGGCCTCTCCCTGCTTTCCTTTTGCTTTGGGTTTATGATCCATAATCTTGATGGGGCTGTTGATCCAAATTCTGTAACATTCATTGAGCCAACTTAGTGATAATCAAATAATGACACATGACTCAATAAATTGAGATTTCGAACTCATCAATCCTTCAGGCCCAATCCCATAAACCATGATATTCAATTGGGTTTCATACCAGAATAAGTTTAAGTTAATGTTTGTGCTCAAATACTAACTTAAACCACAATATTTTTGGTCCAGAAACCTTTTCCAAGAGTGGCGTTTAAGTTGCAGTTTAAGCTTAAACTGCAGCTTAAACGCCAGACACTTCCAGTGAGGCCTTTTGTAGAAGCACGTTTAAGCTTCAGTTTAAGGTTAAACTGAAGCTTAAACGTGGAAATGGAAGAAGGCAGCCCTGGAGAGTCATGTAGTCGAACACGTTTAAGCTTCAGTTTAAGGTTAAACTGAAGCTTAAACATGGATATAGGAAGGGCAGCCCTGGAGGTCGAACACGTTTAACCTCCAGTTTAAGGTTAAACTGGAGGTTAAACGTGGAAGCTTAGAATGGTAGCCCTGGAGGTGTCGAACACGTTTAAGCTCCAGTTTGATGATTTTGTTGCTTCCTTGCTTAGCCTCTTCTTCCCTGAAATCATCCAAACAATTGCATCAAAATCTTGCAAAAATTCATGAGAAATCTTCCATTCATAGCATTCAAGTAATATAACTAAAACTCATGGAATTTGCATCAAAATCATACTGTTTGGATGGTTCATTGCTTTGTTACTCTTTTAACCCTTCTTGGTTACTTAAAGCTCAAGAAAATGCATAAAACAACTAAAACTAACAGAAAAATGCTAGTGAAACTAGCCTAAGATGCCTTGGCATCAACGGTTCCTCAAACAAAACTGGAAGTGGCACAGGCGTGATAATAGAAAGCGATCAGAGAACTGATGACTTGCTTCATCTACCATTCTTTCTTGCATAAAGAAGACCATAAAAGAGCTTAAATCTCATTTGATCAGTACAATTCACGCATTATTTGATGAATATTATGGTACACTACTTTGAGATGAGTTGTGCTAAATTTCAGGTGAAAAAGGTATCAAAAATGGGTAGAAGAGAAACAAGAAGCTGGGCGTGTGAAACTGGCGTGCCACTTGGGAGCAAACGCCACAAAAATGCACTGGCGTGGCACGCCAGGAGCTAGGCGTGGCACGCCAGTACTAAATTCCAGAGGGGAAGTCATAGCATGCATGTGGGTGTGGCACGCTAGTACAAAGTTCCAGAGAGCAACAACGGAGGACACAAAAGGGGCGTGGCACGCCAGGTTGGGCGTGGCACGCCTAACCCACCATTCCAAGAAGAACCTCCACTATGGCGTGCCACCTGGTATCGAAGGCGTGGCACGCCAGCTCCAAGAAGTCACTTGGGCGTGCCACTTAAGAGCCCAGGCGTGGCACGCCAAGCTTGAAGAGTTCACAAATCCATGGGCGTGTCACTTGAATAACATGGCGTGGCACACTGGTAAAATAATCCAGAGAAGGGGCTGAAGGGAATTGAAGACTAGGCGTGCCACTTGGTATCGAAGGCGTGGAATGCCAACCCAAGCATATCACTATGGCGTGCCACTTGAAGGCTGAGGCGTGGCACGCCAACTACTAGAACCAAGGCAAGATCATGGGTGTGGCACGCCAGCCTTTAGACGTGGCACGCTGGTATAAGTTTCTAGAGAAGATGAAGGAGGCCAATTACATGGGGCGTGCACTTGGTATCGAAGGCGTGGCACGCCACTCACTATTCTTCACTTAGGCATGCCACTTGAATCCCAGGTATGGCACGCCCGTGTCATTCAGAGAGCAAAGAAGCATTGGGGCATGCCACTTGAGTTCGTGGCATGGCATGCCAAACAGAAGAACAAATCACTCACAAAGGGGCGTGACACGCCAGACCCTGGGCATGCCACGCTAGTGCAACTTTCCAAAGAAGCTTAGCCAAGCCTAGAGCAAGGGCGTGGCACGCCAGACCCTGGGCGTGCCACGCTAGTTCAAGTTCCCAGAGGCAAAGAGAAAGGGAAAAAGGCTAGGGCGTGCCACTTGAGCTCAAAGGCGTGGCACGCCAAGGTTGTTAGAAAGACGAGCGTGCCACTTGAAGGGCTGGGCGTGGCACGCCAAGCTAAAATTAAAGAGCACGTGATACGCCACTAGAGCGCCAATCACACGCCAGGTGGGAGGTCACACTTATTGAGCTTCTTTTCCCTCCAAAATGTAATTTTCCTTTTTCACTTTTATAATTCTTTTATTTTACTAAGAGTAGTATAAATACCCCCAAGGAGTACTGAAGAAGGGGGTTAAGCAGTTAGTTTTAGATCCACTTTTACACTTCACTTTTGAGTACTTTTTGAGCTATGAGTAGCTAATTTCCCTCTCATTGAGAGAGGAGCTCTGTTATACTTGATGGATTGATAATAGTAAAATTCTTCTTCTCTTCATCTTCTCTTTGATTTGCTAAAAGGAATTTCGTTCTTAATGCTTAGTGTTCAATTATCTTGGAAAAGAGATTGAATGCAATTGGGTTTCATGGGAACCTTGGGAAAGGAAACATGAAACCATGCTTGAAATCCCTTCTCACACTTGAGTAGAATCTGGGTTTTGGTGTTTGGATATGTGACATATAATCCTCCCTCTACTTGGACCTATAATAGTGTGTGGTATAATCAGGGACCAAGCATATCTCTCTTCATGAGCAATTAGACCAAGGAATTGGCTATTGATCAAGATCTGAGAGATTGAGTCACCAAGGGATTGAGGCTCAATCAATCATGATTGCCAAGAGGTCAATGAGTTGCATGATTGAAGAGGATATAAGCAAGATTTGATCCAACGAGACAACATCTCCTGATCTCAATGAATTTCCCCATTCTTATCTTCCCTTCTCTCTTTATAGCTTAATTTTACATTCAGAAATTCCCCATTCTCATTTACATTCAAGTCATTTATGATTTTGCACTTTACATTCTGCCATTTCCATTTCTGCACTTTACTGTTTTTCTTTATATTCTAGCCATTTACATTTATGTCATTTACAATTCTACACTTCACAATCTTATTGATCCGCTTGACTAATTCATCAATTATTTAAAGCTGCTCGAATTTGCCAATCTCTGTGGATATGATCCCACTCCACTGTGGGTTATTACTTGACGATAATTTTGGTGCGCTTGCCAAAAGAACTAATTCACTAATTTTTGAATGGGGTGTGAATTAGATTCATCAAGTTTTATGACACTGTTGCCAGAGATTGGCTTAAATTTGACAGTGATTAAATTGATTGGAGAGCTAGATTAAACAATTTAAAATTCCTTGTTATTTTAATTTCTTTTATTTAGCACCTTTTATTTTTTTTTCTTCTTTCTATTTCCACTATGAGTTCTATTTCTTTCTTCTTTGATTATTTTTATTCATCATCCATATTTCTACTCTTCTAACTGTTCGATTACTTGCACCAACAAGGCTAACCACTAATCCCAACAAGGTTTTCCCTACTGCACTTGTTCTCTGCTGGTTATTTGCCAATTGTATGATAGGTAGAATAGGAGAGACTTCATCTCCCTTTGATAGTGAAATTGAGAGGACCCTCCTTAGGCGAAAGAGGGAAGCAAGAGGCAAAGACATAATTGGAGAGGAACTAGTAGAGGAAAATCTAGAAACCACCATGGAAGAAGAAGCACATGACCATGTTGAAGAGGAGGCTGGCAATCATGCTGGGCAAGAAAGGAGAGTCTTAGGCTCTTACATCAACCCAAACCCAGGAAATTGTGGCAGCAGCATCCTAAAGCCAACAATTCATGCCAATAATTTTGAGCTGAAGCCTCAGCTCATCACACTTGTTCAGAATAATTGCTCATATGGAGGAAGTGCCCAAGAAGACCCTAATCAACATCTCAACACATTCTTGAGGATATGTGATACTATAAAGTCCAACGGAGTACACCCCGACATCTACAAACTACTCTTGTTCCCTTTCTCACTCAAAGATATGGCAGCAAAGTAGTTGGAATCATTCTCCAAGGATAGCCTAACTACATGGGAGGAGGTCGTGAACAGATTCCTTGCAAGATTTTACCCTCCACAAAAAATCAACAGGCTGAGAGCTAAGGTGCAAACCTTCAGACAACAAGAAGGAGAAACACTCTATGAGGCATGGGAGAGATTTAAAGATCTGACAAGAAGATGCCCACCAGAAATGTTCAATGAGTAGGTACAACTACATATCTTTTTGAGGGGCTATCCTATGAATCAAAGAAGGCTGTGGATCATTCTTCAGGAGGCTTACTCAATAAGAAGAAAATCATTGAAGAAGCCAAAGATGTCATTGAAACTGTAACTAAAAATGAGTATTTCTATGCTTCAGAAAGGACTCAGAAGAAAGGAGTGCTAGAACTCAACTCTGTAGATACTTTGTTAGCTCAGAACAAGGAAATTACAGCTCAAATAACAGCTTTAACCAAGAAGATGGAGGCCAATCAAGTCTTAGTCATTCAAGACCAAACCCCTCAACAAGAAAGGAATGCACCAGAATCTGAAGGTGACTGGGAACAAGCTAATTATGTGAACAACTTATCCAGACCACCATATGACCCACATTCTAAGACATACAATCCAGGTTGGAAAAACCACCCAAATTTTGGGTGGGAAAATCAACAAAACCACAACCAGAACCACAACAAACCTTATTCATCAAATCAGCATTTCAACCACAATCCCAACCATAAAACAGGGAACCATAGACCCTACCATAACTCACAAAACACATCATACCATAGTAACCAACCCATACACAATAATCTCAATCAAGATGCACCATCCTCAACTATCAACCATGTGAAATCAAGAGCAACTTTGAGAGGATGGAGGCTGCAATAGCACAATTGTCATCACAGATTATAGGAGCAGTCTTCACCCTTATGGACAGACAAGCACAAACTAAAAGAAGGATAGACGCTAATCAAGAGGAATACAGGTCAAATCTGAAAAATTAAGGCGCAGCGATCTCAAAGTTGGAAGCACAAGTGGGGATTTTATCCAACCAAATCCCACTTCCCATACACACATTTCCCAGTGATACCATGGCTAACCCAAGAGGGGAATGCAAGGCCATTACACTAAGAAGTGGAAAGGTTGTGGAGGAAGGAACCTCAAGCAAAGACAATCATGAAGAAGTTGAAGAAAATCATAGGAATAAGGATGAAGGAGAGATCCCTGCTCCACCTCAACCAAAACTAGTCTTGAAGCCTTATGTGCCAAAAGCACCATACTCGCAAAGACTGGGAAAAGGTAGGAAGGATGGTAAATCTTGATCAATAGCCAATTCCTTGGTCAATTGCTCATGAGAAAAGATGAAGTATGGTCACTGATTATACCACATGCATTTCCCAAATCAAGCATTGAGAGGATTATAGTCACGTATCCATCCAAACCCAATTTGGTTCAGCATGAGAAAGCATTTCTAGCTTGATCTCTTCATTCCTCGTCCAAGGTTCAGAAGAGATCCAAGTATGAATAGTTTCTTTTCCAAGATAACTACCCAATTGGATGAAGATCGAAAGCTTTCAAGTAAAATCAAGATAAAAGATAGAAGAAGAATAATGAAAACTAGTATTGATCCATCAAATTACAACAGAGCTCCCTAACCCAATGAAAGGGGTTTAGTTGTTCATAGCTCTAGAAAGTGAAAACAAAGATGGAGAATACATAATAAAAACTAGAAGTGCAGAGAAAGTAAATACAGGGAGTAGTTCTATGCTATTTTCCAACTCCCAGAACTCCCTAAATAATTCAAAGCTACTCCTATATATACTACTCTTCTCATCTTCTAGTTGGTTCTTCAAGTCTTAGGCCTTTGGATCTTGAGTTTGAAGCAGTTCTCTTCTTCGTTTGGGCTTAGCTTTACTTGCAGAGAGAAAGTGTGAAGTGGGCAGAGACTTTTGCTCAGAACGTTAGGGGTGTTAACGTTTAGTGAAAATATGAGTTCAAGAACGTTAGTGACAATCAACTTTCTCACTAACGTTTCCTAAGTAAAAGCCACGTTAACTTCCACGTTAACTTAGTTAACATGGCTCTTTAACGTGGGCTTGCCATCCTTCGAGAACGTTAGTGACACTTAACATTATTACTAACGTTGGCCAATGCTCATAAGTGGCCACGTTAGAGTCCACGTTAACTTAGTTAACATGGCTCTTTAACGTGGGCTTGCCATCCTTCGAGAACGTTAGTGACACTTAACATTATTACTAACGTTGGCCAATGCTCATAAGTGGCCACGTTAGAGTCCACGTTAACTTAGTTAACATGGCTCTTTAACGTGGGCTTGCCATCCTTCGAGAACGTTAGTGACACTTAACATTATTACTAACGTTGGCCAATGCTCATAAGTGGCCACGTTAGAGTCCACGTTAACTTAGTTAACATGGCTCTTTAACGTGGGCTTGCCATCCTTCGAGAACGTTAGTGACACTTAACATTATTACTAACGTTGGCCAATGCTCATAAGTGGCCACGTTAGAGTCCACGTTAACTTAGTTAACGTGACTCTTAACGTGGGTGATGATGGCTTCGAGGGCGTCATTGGCAGTGACTTTTCTCATTAACTTTGCAAGTTACCTCCCATTCCTTGCTTCCTTTGGTCCTGAAATCAAGCAATAGAGTACATCAAAGTTCTAGTCCACGTTATGGGTAATGCAGCATACAATTTGTCACTAAATTCATGCAAAATCCTCATGAAATCATGTAAAATGCACAATGTATGCTTGAATCCAGGTGTAAGTGAATATCTACCCAAAACTAGCTTATTTCATAAGATAATGCATGAAACTACCCTAAAAATAGTAAAGAAAAGATCAGTAAAACTGGCCAAAATGTCCTAGCATCACAACACCAAAGTTAAAGCTTGCTTGTCCCTAAGCAAGTACTGGAACAAGAGAATGATGAATGAAATGCCAAGAGAAATGAGTCATTCTTGTGGAAGTCATGTCACTGATTTTATGGTGGTTTCATACATAGCAACTTAGGTTCATTCCTGGCTTTTAGACCTTTATCATGCCCTACAATACTCACTTTGCTTACATCCCATGAGACTTTTATTCATTGATCCTTTTATTGTCATTTCAGGGCTTATTGGTGTTCTTCAGGCTAAGTGTTCTGTAAGGGGGCAACTCTTTAAGATAAGCTTTCAGCCAACACTCTCGAACCAGTTGGTTCAAGGTGCTAGGTGTTGAGACACCCCTAAGGACTTACTCCCTCAAGTCTCTCCCCCATACATGCACACCACAGGCATATAGTTTATTCTTATTCTTTTCTTGAGGCCTTGGTGTCCAGCACCTCTTTGGGTTACTAAATGTTCTGTGGTGAGGGTTACTCTTGATAGTGGACTTTCAGCTGATAATC
>NC_029785.2:57641783-57643066 GCF_000816755.2 Arachis ipaensis
TAAGCTTTCAGCCAACACTCCCGAACCAGTTAGTTCAAGGTGCTAGGTGTTGAGACACCCCTAAGGACTTACTTGCTCAAGTCTTTCCCCCATACATGCACACCACAGGCATATAGTTTATTCTTTTTCTTTACTTGAGGCCTTGGTGTCCAGCACCTCTTTGGGTTACTAAATGTTCTGTGGTGAGAGTTGCTCTTGATAGTGGACTTTCAGTGATGAAGGAGAGATCCCTGCTCCACCTCAACCAAAACTAGTCTTGAAGCCTTATGTGCCAAAAGCACCATACTCGCAAAGACTGGGAAAAGGTAGGAAGGATGGTCAATTCTCTAAGTTCCTAGAGATCTTCAAGAAGCTCCAAATCAACATACCATTTGCTGAGGCATTAGAACAAATGCCACTCTATGCCAAATTTTTGAAGGAGCTTATAACCAAAAAGAGGAATTGGGAGGCAAAAGAGACCATAGTGTTGACTGAGGAATGCAGCGCCATCATACAGAAGAAGCTGCCTCAAAAGCTAAAAGACCCAGGGAGTTTTTAAATCCCCTACATCATAGGGGATATCACTATTGAGAAAGCTTTGTGTGATTTGGGAGCTAGCATAAATCTTATGTCCCTAACCATGATGAGAAGATGAAGATTGAGGAAGCCAAGCCAACAAGAATGGCACTCCAATTGGCTGATAGAACATTTAAGTTTCCACATGGGGTGGTGGAAGACTTGCTAGTGAAAGTGGGAGAATTCATTTTCCCTACTAATTTAGTTGTGCTGGACATGGAAGAAGAGGCTAACACATCAATTATCCTAGGAAGACCATTTCTAGCTACTGCTGGAGCCATCATTGATGTGCAAAAAGGGGAACTAGTCTTGAGGTTGCATGAAGAAAAAATGGTCTTCTACGTCTTTAAAGCAATGAGTTACCCCAAAGAATCCATAGGAGAATGCATGCTGGTAGACACCATGGAATAGATAGTTCAAGAAGTCTTGGAAGAAGAACAATGTGGAGGAACCATTGAGCTGGAACAAGCACCAGATGGAGAACCACCACAAGCAACCATAAGAAACTCAATCATGCCAACCACTACAGACAATAAAGATGCAGAGTCACCGAAACTAGGGCTGAAAACCTTACTACCCAGCTTAAAATATGCATATTTGGGTGCCAACAACACTCACCCAGTGATCATAAATTCAAGTCTGAGTAAGGAACAAGAAGAGGAGCTTATCCAAGTGCTGAGACAACATAAGGATGCCATAGGCTGGACACTTGCAGATTTAAAAGGGAT
>NC_029785.2:57643081-57685178 GCF_000816755.2 Arachis ipaensis
GTTAGTTAACCCAAGTTACCAAGTGATAAGGCACTCCTAAGAGCTTATTCATCCAAGTAGATCCCTCACACAGGAACACCACAGACACATGCCTCAAGATTTAAAACCATTGGTGCCTAGCCTTATTGCTTACTCTTTTCCTTTTATTCCTCAACCTTGATTGTTCTTTCCCTTTTTCTTATTAGGATCTTCTTACTTAGCTATTCTCATGGGGTGTGTCTCAAGCATAGTATTCATGACAGATAATTGTCTTCCCACCTTGTGGTTGAACCAACTTAGCTAACTTATGACATACCACAAACTCATGGATTTACTCCCTAGTATGAACTCTTCTCTGGTCTTTTGAAAACAATCATTCTCTTTTCATTTGATTCAAAAGGGACAAGCATACAAGTAAGTAAAGAAATGGTGCAGCAACATAAAGACCAGCACACAGAGACATCTTCAACACACAAACTAAAAAAAAGAATTTAAAAAGGTTCAAACTACGAGTAACTATTAATCAAAAGTGCATCCGGAATTCCAATTTTCAATAATTCTGAGTACAATGGTATTAAGTAACAATACAACCTTCTGGTGATGATTTCTAGTTGCCCTCTTTCTTTGTCACCATCCTAATCCTTGCTACCTCACTTCCTTAGGTGAAAGTGCACCATTTCCTCATAAGATTCCTGCAAAGTTATTTGAAGTTGCTTGTTCCCAAAGCACTTGAGAAATAGTTAGCTTGCATGTATGCTTGTGATTTCTGAACTTAGTTTGGTGTGTGAACACCAAACTTAGTTCCGTGCCTAGTACCAAACCTTGCATATATGCTGAGAACCTCATATCTTATTATTAATAAAACACTTATTAACTAAAGTCTAACTACATCTAAGTGGTTTCCTTTGATTGGTTGGAGCTAGCAATGTGTTTTGGGAGTGGAGTGTAATTCTAACTACTGTCCTTTGGTAGAACACCAAACTTAGAATTACACTATCACTCTTTTGTTGTTCTGGTGTGGAACACCAAACTTAGCTCCTTATAATACAGGGGAAACAACATGTGATCTTTATTGAAATAAAGGTGAAAAGGAAAAATACCTGAGGTTGGGTTGCCTCCCAACAAAGCGCTTCTTTATCGTCACTAGCTTGACGATTCCTCCTTCACTTGAGATGATAGTTTACTTTGGGGTTTTCCCCTATGTTGCCCAGGTAATGCTTGAGTCTTTGTCCATTCACTGTAAAAGTCTTTTCAGAACCTTCATCCATGATTTCGATGTGTCCATAAGGCGAAACTTTTGTGACAAGAAAAGGTCCGGACCACCTTGATTTGAGCTTTCCTTGGAACAGTCTCAATTTGGAATTGTAGAGGAGTACTCGTTGCCCCTTTTCGAAACTCCTAGGTGCAAGATACAGGTCATGTCTTCTCTTTGCCTTCTCTTTATACATCTTGGTGTTTTCATAGGCTTGTGACCTGAATTCCTCCATCCCTTACAACACTCACCCAGTGATCATAAATTCAAGTCTGAGTAAGGAACAAGAAGAGGAGCTTATCCAAGTGCTGAGACAACATAAGGATGCCATAGGCTGGACACTTGCAGATTTAAAAGGGATTAATCTTTCAATGTGTATGCATAAAATCCTGCTTGAAGAAGATACCAAACCTTCAAGGCAGCAACAAAGGAGGCTGAACCCAACTATGAATGAAGTGGTTCAGAAAGAAGTGTTGAAATTGTAGCAAGCAGGGGTGATCTACCCCATCTCAGACAGCCCTTGGGTAAGCCCGGTGCAAGTAGTCCCTAAGAAGGGAGGGATCACTGTTGTGGAAAATGAGAAGAATAAATTAATACCCACAAGGACAGTGACCGGATGGCGTATGTGCATTGACTACCGAAAACTTAATGAAGCCACCCGGAAGGATCACTTTCCCCTACCTTTCATGGACCAGATGCTTGAAAGATTGGCAGGACATGAGTATTATTGCTTCCTGGATGGGTATTCGGGCTACAATCAAATTGTTGTAGACCCCAAGGATCAAGAAAAACTTCATTTACTTGTCCATATGGTGTCTTTGCTTATAGGAGAATGCCCTTTGGATTGTGAAATGCACCTGCAACATTCCAAAGGTGCATGCTCTCCATTTTTTCAAACATGATTGAGAAGTTCATAGAAGTATTCATGGATGACTTTTCTGTGTTTGGAAACTCATATTCTAATTGCCTATACCATCTTGCTCTTGTGCTAAAAAGGTGTCAAGAAACCAACCTGGTTTTAAACTGGGAGAAGTGCCATTTTATGGTGACTGAAGGGGTTGTTCTTGGTCACAAAATTTCAAAAGATGGCATAGAAGTGGTGATGCACGAAAAACTTGTCTCATAACAAATTTCCTTCGACAAGTATACCGAATTTGTCGTCAAGTAAAAACTCACAATAGAGTGAGGTCGAATCCCACAAGGATTGATTGATCAAGCAACCTTAATTAGAGGAATATTCTAGTTGAGCGAATCAGAAATTTAGTTGAGGATTGCAGAAAATTAGATGGCGGGAAAGTAAATGGCAGAAAGTAAATTACAGAATCTTAAATGGGAATGGGGGAATTGCTCATAAATGTAAATGAGATCCTCTTTGAACCAGCAGCAATGCTGTCAAAGTTTAGTATCTTGATAGCCCAGAGAGCCTTGTGTTCCAGCTCCAGTGGTAAGTGACAAGCTTTCCCATAAACCAGTTGATAAGGGGACATTCCAAGCGGTGTTTTGAATGCTGTTCTGTATGCCCAAAGAGCATCATCCAGCTTCTTCGACCAATCCTTTCTTGATGCACCCACAGTCTTTTCCAGAATCCTCTTTAGCTCTCTGTTGGATATCTCAGTTTGTCCACTTGTTTGGGGATGATATGGTGTGGCTACCTTATGTTTTACCCCATATCGTAGGAGAAGAGCTTCTAGTGGTTTGTTACAAAAATGGCTCCCTCCATCACTGATGAGTGCTCGTGGGACTCCAAATTGGCTAAAGATATTCTTCTTGAGAAAGTTCATGACAACCTTGTTATCATTTGTTGGGGTTGCAATAGCCTCTACCCACTTGGAGACGTAATCTACTGCCACCAAAATGTAATTTTTTGCATATGAGGTTGGGAACGGTCCCATGAAATCAATTCCCCATACATCAAACAGTTCCAGTTCTAAGATGAAATTCTGTGGCATCTCATTTCTTTTGGGCAAGTTTCCAGATCTTTGGCATTCATTGCAGCTCCTTACCAGTTCTTTTGCATCTTTGAAAAGGGTGGGCCAAAAGAATCCGCTTTGTAACACTTTTTCTGCAGTTCTGTCTCCTCCAAAGTGTCCTCCATAACATGAGCCGTGGCAGTTCCATAGGACCTCTCGTCCTTCTTCTTCTGAAACACATCTTCTAAGGATCCCATCTGAACACTTCTTGAAGAGATATGGCTCATCCCAGACGAAGTACTTTGCATCATTCATGAGTTTTCTTTTTTGATGTTTATTTATCTCCGGAGGTAATGCTCCAGATGCCTTGAAGTTAGCAATGTCTGCGAACCATGGTGCTTTGTGAACTGTCATCAACTGCTCATCCGGAAAGAGCTCGTTCACACTTGTATCATGTGCTTCACCTTTATCATGAGGGATCCTGGATAGATGACCTGCTACCTTGTTTTCTACTCCTTTCTTGTCTCTAATTTCAATATCGAATTCCTGCAACAATAAGATCCATCTTATTAGTCTTGGTTTTGATTCTTGCCTGGCAAACAAATATTTAAGTGTTGTGTGGTTTGTACAAACACTCACTTTCGCACCAATGAGGTATGATCTAAACTTGTCAAATGCAAAGACTATTGCTAGCAATTCCTTTTCAGTAGTGGTATAATTTCTTTGAGCATCATTAAGGACTTTGCTAGCATAGTATATCACATGGACTAAGTTATCTCTCCTCTGTCCTAGCACTGCCCTGATTGCAAAATTAGATGCATCACACATCAATTCAAAAGGTAGGCTCCAATCAGGTGGGGAAATGATAGGAGCAGAGGACAACCTCATTTTCAAGTTTTCAAATGCTAACATGCATGTTTCGTCAAAGATAAATGGTGCATCAAATACAAGGAGATTGCTTAAGGGCTTGGCTATTTTTGAAAAATCTTTAATAAACCTTCTATAAAAACCCGCATGCCCTAAAAAACTCCTAATTGCCTTCACATCACTGGGTGGAGGCAGTTTTTCAATAAGCTCTACTTTAGCTCTGTCAACCTCAATGCCTTGGTTAGAAACTTTGTGACCAAGGACTATTCCTCCTGTCACCATAAAGTGACATTTTTCCCAGTTTAAAACTAAATTGGTCTCTTGACACCTTTTCAATACCAAGGCGAGGTGATGTAGGCAACTAGGAAAGGAATCTCCGAATACCGAGAAATCATCCATAAAAACTTCAATGAATTTTTCTATCATATCTGAAAAGATAGAAAGCATGCAGCGTTGGAAAGTTGCAGGTGCATTACATAGCCCAAATGGCATGTGCCTGTAGGCAAACACTCCATATGGGCAAGTGAATGAGGTTTTCTCTTGATCTCTGGGATCAACCACTATTTGGTTATATCCTGAATAACCATCGAGAAAACAATAATATGCGTGCCCTGCAAGTCTTTCCAACATCTGATCCATGAATGGAAGGGGGAAATGATCTTTTCGTGTAGCTTCATTGAGCTTTCTGTAGTCTATGCACATCCGCCATCCTGTGACTGTCCTGGTAGAAATTAATTCGTTCTTCTCATTGGGAACCACGGTGATTCCTCCTTTTTTAGGCACAACATGTACGGGGCTGACCTAGGGGCTGTCTGAGATGGGGTATATTACCCCTCCCTGCCATAACTTCATAACTTCCTTCTGTACCACTTCCTTCATGATTGGGTTCAACCTCCTTTGGGACTGAATGGATGGTTTGGCATCTTCTTCCAGCAGTATTTTGTGCATACATATGACTGAACTTATCCCCTTCAAGTCAGCAAGAGTCCAACCAATAGCATCTTTGTGGTTTTGCAGTACTTTGAGCAGTTCATCCTCTTGATCTTGGCTGAGGCATGAGCTTATAATTACTGGGTAATTTTCATCTTCCCCTAAGTACGCATATTTGAGAGAGGGTGGCAATGCTTTGAGTTCAAGTTTGGGTGCTTCTGACTTTTCGTTTTCTTCCTTTGGTGCACCTTGCATATAAATCTCTGCTGTTGCAACCTCTTCACTTGATTCAGATTCCTCATCTACAAATCTCTCAGGTTCTTTAGGTTCTTCTTCTTCAAAATTCTCTTGCACTTCCTCCTCAAGTACATCTAACCTCATGCATTCCCCCAATTGTTCTGGTGGGTAACTCATGGCCTTGAACACATTGAATGTCATCTTTTCATTGTATAGTCTTAAGGTAAGATCACCTTTTTGGACATCAATGACAGCTCCAGCAGTGGCCAAGAACGGCCTTCCCAGGATGATGGAAGCCTTGGCTTCCTCCTGCATGTCCAGCACTACAAAGTCTGTTGGGAAGATAAAATCTCCCACTTTCACCAGCAAATCTTCTACGACGCCATGCGGGAATTTGAACGATCTGTCTGCCAACTATAGGGCCATTTTTGTTGGTTTAGCCTCCTCTATCTTCATCTTCCTCATCATAGCTACTGACATCAAGTTGATGCTGGCTCCTAAGTCACAAAGGGCTTTCTCCACTGTGATTTCCCCTATAATGCAAGGGATCTGAAAACTCCCAGGATCCTTCAATTTCTGGGGCAGTTTGTGCTGAATGATAGCACTACATTCTTCTGTTAGTATCACAGTCTCGTTGTTCTTCCAACTTCTTTTCTTAGTCATGAGCTCAAGGATGGATGGAGCCAAGAGGATCTAATCAACCCTTTAGGCAGCAACACCCTCCGAGATATCCTAGACAAAGACCATTCTACAATGCATACCCAGCTGAAAGATATGGTGGACAACCTTGTAACTACCAACAAGTCCCATCCCGTGCATATGAACCATCCTTTCAACATAACCTCGAACCACCACACTCACAAGCTTCTCTTCACCATTCGCCATCATATGATCCTTCCTTACCCCAATACCAATCCAATCGTTCCCAATCATCACCACTTTCCTTTGTATCATGTCCAAGTCTGGCAAACCGTGAAGCAGAGGATCGCCTAAAGGAAACAGTAATTAAATTTCAAACAACCATTCAACAACTGGAGCAAGCACTAATTCAATGGGCCACTAGGCGCTCAAATATACAAGGATCAACCACAGCTCCATGTGGACAGCCCGATGAAGAGCATAGCATGAAAGAAATACTAGAGACTCCAGTGGACAAGACAAAGAATGAATTCATACTAGAACAAGTGGAAGAAGCTGTCATTGTTCAAGAAGAAGAATTGGTTGAAGATCTAGGAGATGCTGAACTTTCTTGGGAATCCAGAATTGAGGAAAAACTCGTCCAAGATGCTACAGTTGATGCTAAGGAGGATACTGTACAATCTCCAAGGCAAGTCGTTTACGAAGAATCAGACGGAATAATCCAAGGAGCAAATTTCCTTGATAAAGATAGTCACAAGTCTAGTTCTCCTAGTGATGAACTTGCGTCCGCAAGTGAATTCTCTGAGATCGACGAATTTTCCCCAAGTGAATATGAAGATGATGCGGAGGTAGATTTCTCTCAACCTCCAATCTATGACTCGAGTGATGAGGAAGACATAGAAGACTTTGACCAGGATACAGATACAATTGAAGATCTTTGCAAGGAAATGGAAGAATTCACAGAAGAGCATAAGGAAACGGAACTTGCAGAACCACCAAAAACACCTACCCCAAGGCCATTACCACCTAATACAAGCTTCAAGTGGGTACAATCCTTAACTTATAATTTTACTTATTCACTTGAGTATGGTTTGCTCGAAACAGATGGCCAACTTAGAGCTCTCTGCGGCTTTAAGAATAAGAGGGAATTGGCTCGTACTCAGAGTTGGTGCACCAGGTTCAATAAGGTTCCACGCTTTACCTCGAAGTACACGGATTGGTATAATGCCCAATTGCATGGATCACGGAGAACGTTTGGTCACCACGGTGAGATTCTACTTTTTAACCCGCCCGAATGGAAACTTACAAATCAAAACGGAGGTGGATCTAAAAACACAGCTTGGGATCATGGATTATATTCTGACATTCGTCATCCCGGGAGGCTGCATATCTGTTTGAAGCCGCTCAGAAGCTTTACATGCCTAGTTTGGGACCCCGGAGGCTATTGGCATTCCAAGCACTGGTGAAAATTTTTGGACGAATTTAAACACAAGCCACCATAACAGGATACTCCTCCAATGTCCAACTTAAGGACTTTAACTAAAAGTGCTAGGTGGGAGACAACCCACCAGGGTATGGTCGCTTCTTTTTCAATTTATTTCTTGTTAATTGCTTTCATTTTTCCTTTTTCATTTTAATTTATTAAACCTGGAATCATGCATAACATTCTTATTAATCATTGCATTCTGCATTTTTCATGCACAAAAAAAAAAGGTTGCACGACGTGACCGCATACCTCATGCGATCGTGTCATATCGCGAAAAATACCACCCATGCGACCGCGTCCCCCACGCGGCTGCGTGATATATATATATATCGGTGTAAGGATCCAACGAACAGAAAGTTAGGCTGGAATCGTGCGGCCCTTATGCGTTTCGCACAAATTGGCCCACACGATCGCATGCCCTATGCGATCGCGTCACTTGCACAATACCAATCCCACGCGACCGCGTGAGCGACGTGATCGCGTCGCATGGATTGCACATCACCCCAAAAGGAGACAGAGAGTTGCGCTAAAACGGCGCTGGAGTCGTGCGTTTAGCACAAATTCCAGCAACGCGATCGCGCGACCCACGCGATCGCGTCACCCCTCTTTCCCCACCCCCTTCACCCAGCAACAACCACCGCCCTCCCTTCTCCAGTCAGTCCCTCCTCTACAGCAGCCAGACTCTCAGCCCACCACCGCCACAGAGACCCCAGCTACCATCCCTACCAGTGATGACACTCCTTCACACCTGGCTTGATTGAGCATCAAGGACGATGCTTCATTTTAAGTGTGGGGAGGTCGCCATCTCTGGCGTTTATTTTGGTGAACTACTACATACTTTTTCTTTTATTTTGGATATTTTTCTGTATTTTTCTCTATTTCTTTTATTGTTATTTTCTGAGTACTTATACATTGCTACTTGTGTATTTTACTCTATTTTCTGCATTTTGCATTTTTTGTTCATATTTTAGTTATTTAGTTCATTTTAGTTATTTAGTTTAGATTGCAATTCTAACTTATTAGTGGATCAATTAGTATAGTTTACCCTTTTTACATAAGATAGCTTAATTATAGCTTAGTTTAAATTGACAAATATAAAAAGAGTAAGCTAGGAACTTGAACATAATAGATTTAGATCCATAAAACCTTGTATATATAGCATTACATGATGTAGTTAAACTGACAACATTTCATCAAGGAGAAACATTAAAACTTCAAAGGCTACCCTAAATTACTTTTTAAGAGAATAATGAGAATTTTTAACTAAACCTGCATGACATACATAAGTGATAAATGATTTTTCAGCTAGAGAACACATAGCCTGTGAGTTTTGAGCTTAACTGTATGGTTACATTCAAACCATAATTTTTATTCCTGTATGTTCCGACCTTCTTTCTTAATCTGGTGTTCTTTACTTTGTTTTAGTCTATATATCCGATTATAGAATATAGGTACATTTCAAAATAATGATTGAGGCCATCATTTGATTTTAGCTCACTTACCCCAAATTATCCTACCTTTTACATCACCCTTGTTAGCCCCCTTGAGCCTTTAAAAACCCCTTTATTCTATTTAGCCAAATTACTAGCCTTAAGCAGAAAAACAAAAGAAATTCCCAAGTGAATCCTTGGTTAGCTTAAGATAGAAAATCTTTAATAGAGTTAAATGTGGGAAACCTTTTGGGAACATGGATGATAGAAACAAAAGGTAGAAAAGTTAAAAGAAATAAAATAAATTTGGGAAGCATGTTCATGAGAAAATCAAAGTGCTTAAATTACCATGTGTATTCAAAAAAAAAAAAAGTTAGTTTTCAAGCATGTAAATAAGGGGATACAAAAAGGACTCCCCAATGCAAAATAAAAAGCAATGCACATGGGATAAAAACAAGAATTGAAACATGAGCATGTGACATCAAAAGTGAAAAAATAGGGAAAATAGGTAAAGAAGCATTGTTTTACCAAGTATGTATGTTAGGTGAGATCTTAATCTAATTAAGGATTCACTTATTAGCTCACTTAGCCTTATACATATATCCTTACCCTTTGCCTTGACCCCATTACAACCTTAATTAAAGACCTCATGAGTTTTGGTATGACTATGTTCTATGATTGTTGATTGGTTAGACGAAAAACAAGGTTATAGAAGGAAAGAATAAAAAGAAGAATAGAGTGATTAACCCAATAAACACTGAGTGATTAGAGAGAAAACACAAAATCTAGTGAGGATTCAAAAGCTCATTAACATTTATCTCTGATTGTCTTGCAAGTTTTTTTTCTCTCATCTCATTTGCTTTATTATTTGAGGGTTAGCTATATATGTATATATATCTCCTTGAGAATGTGAAATAATTTGACTACATGTAGGCTTTATATATGAGTGGATGAATTAGAATTGCATAACTTATTAGGTAGATGCATTTAAATTAGGTTGCATTGCATGACATTCCATCACTTTAACCTTAGTTATTTACCTTGGATTTAGCATGAAGACATGCTAGTGTTTAAGTGTGGGGAGGTTGATAGACCCATATTTCATGAGTTCTTTTGTGCTTAATTAGAGTGATTTATACAATCCTTCACCTACTTATTCACATTAATTGCATGGTTTTACTTTCCCTTCCTTATTATGTGATGTAAATGAAAAACATGTTTTCTAAGCTTTAAAATTAATTATTTTAATTACCTTTATTTCCATTCGATGCCGTGATTAGTGTGTTGAGTAGTTTCAGATTTTCTAAAGGCAGAATGACTTAAAGGATGAAAAAGGAAACATACTAAAATGGAAGGAGAAAGCAAAACAGAGCTTTAAGGAAACTGGTACCCACGCGATTGCATGGATGACGCGATCGCGTGCCAAGCACGAATCAGCAGTGACGTGGCCGCATGACTGACGTGACCGCGCGCCTTAAGCAGAACGCACATGACGCGGTCGCATGACTGACGCGACCGCATGGCAAGGAAAAGCTCCGAATGACGCGACTGCGTGACCCACGCGGACGCGTGACAGAGGCCACGCACCAGAAATTACAGAATACGCCCCCAGCGAATTCTGAAGCCCTTTTTGGCCCAGATCCAAGTACAGACAGCATAGACCAGAGGTTATAAAGTGGAGGAATGCATCCATTCAGAGAGAGCTCGCCAATTTCTAGTTTTCATGATTTAGATTTAGTTTAGAGAGATTCTCTCTCTCTCTTAGGATTTAGGACTTCTTCTTGTTTTGGGAGTAACTCTGGATCCAGGTTTTAATGTTCTTTTATTTTAGTTTTACTTTTATCCCAACATTTGAATTGATTATTATAATTTGATTTATGAATTATTCCATGTTACAGATCTCTATTTGAATTAATGATATTTGAGGTATTTTCAGTTTATAATTGTTCTCTTTGATTTAAGTTGCCATTGCTTCCCATCTAAGGATACTTTCATTATTCTAGCAATTTACTTTTCCCCCTTTTGGTCTTGGTTAAGAATTTAGTAACTCAACAGTTATTAAACTCAACATAATTGATAATTGTTATTTTGCTAATTGAGCTGAACCTAAATAATCCCAACCTTTTCTTAGGAAATAATTAGGATTCAAAGGTCAAATTAATTAGTCCCTTGACTTTCCTTTGCCCTGGCAAGGGTTGACCAAGTGGAATTAAAATACAACTTTCATTATTGTTGAGAGGGATAACTAAGTTGGACTTCTAATTTCCCCTATCTTGCCAAAAGTTGTTTTACAGTTATTATTTAGTTTTAATTGCCATTTAATTCACTCGTCATTTAAATTACTTGCTTCTCACCTTCTAAACCCCGATTACAACCTTTATAACCAATAAAAAGAACATACTTCCTCGCAGTTCCTTGAGAAGACGACCCGAGGTTTGAATACTCGGTTAACAATTTTTAAAGGGTTTGTTACTTGTGACAACCAAAATGTTTGTACGAAGGGATTTTTGTCAGTTTAGAGACTATATCTACAACGCAACTGTTTTTATGACATTCTTTACTGGCAGAAATCCCGACGTCAGAGCTCTTTCAAGAACTTGGCGTAGAGTGGCATTTGTTCTATTGCTTCAGCAAAGGGTATGTTGATTTGCAGCTTCTTGAAGATTTCCAAGAATCTCAAAAACTGATTGTCATCTCCCTTCTTCTTTAGTTGCTGAGGGTATGGGACTCTTGGGATATCTGGTTTCAGCACTCCTTCCCCTTTTGTGAACTCAAATTCGGAACTTGAGCATCGTCCTGCTCTTCTTCCTCTTTATTTGAGTCCTTTTCTTGTGGTTTCTGGGGGTTTCCTTCAGTTCCTTCCCACTCCGAAGGGTGATAGCCTGACACTCCTCCCTTTTGGTTGAGTTAGTTTTACTGCGAAGGTTGTGGCTGGGAATTTGCTTGAGTAAATAGCCAATTTGTGTCTCAAGTTTCTTGATGGCAGCATCCTGATTCTGCATATTTGACTGCACTTCCTCTCTGAATGCTTTACTGTCCTGGATATCCTTGCATATGCCTTCAAGTAGATTTTCAATCCTTGAGATTCTTTCATCAAGTGATGATAAGTCAGGCAGAGAAGGGTTGTTTTGGCCTTGATAGGAATGTGGAGAGGTATTGTTATGGGGGTGTTGATATGGTCTAGATGTGAAGTATTGGGTGGCTGCATCGTTTGGATTTGGGTGTCTTTGATCACGGCTTTGGTCTTGTTGATTTCCCCACCCAAAGTTTGGGTAATTCCTCCATCCAGGGTTGTAGGTTTTGGAGTATGGATCATGGTTTTGCCTTGGTGAATTCCCAATGTAGTTAGCCTGCTCCTGGCTACCCTCTGCTTCTTCATTCACTCCTTCTTGGGTTGTTGACGAAGTGGAGATTGCTGCTACTTGGTTCCTCTCCATCTTCTTGGCGAGGTCAGCCAGCTGCTGGGTAATGAGCTTGTTTTGGGCCAGCAGAGCATCTACATTGTTTAGCTCCATTACTCCTCTTGTGTTCCCTCTTTCGGAAGCATAGAAGTAGTCGTTCTCTGCTACTGTTTCAATGACATCTATGGCTTCCTCAATAGTCTTCTTCTTGTTCAAAGATCCTCCAGATGAATGGTCTACGCCCTTCTTTGACTCATAAGACAGCCCTTCATAGAAAATGTGCAGCTGCACCCATTCAGTGAACATATCTGGTGGGCACCTCCTTGTTAGGTCTTTAAACCCCTCCCATGCTTCATATAGAGTCTCACCATCTTGTTGCCTGAAAGTTTGGACCTCAGCTCTCAGCCTATTGATTCATTGAGGAGGGTAAAATCTTGCTAAGAATTTGTTCACCACGTCTTCCCAAGTTGTCAAGCTTTCCCTTGGGAAGGATTCTAGCCACTTGGCTGCCTTATTCCTGAGTGAGAATGGAAATAAGAGCAGTCTATAGGCGTCAGGATGAACACCATTAGACTTCACTGTGTCACATATTCTCAGGAAGGTGGTTAAATGTTGATTTGGGTCCTCTTGGACACTTCCTCTGAACGAACAGTTATTTTGCACAAGGGTGATGAGCTGTGGCTTCAGTTCAAAATTGTTGGCATGGATGGTTGGCTTTTGAATGCTACTTCCACAGTTTCCTGGGTTTGGATTGATATAAGAGCCTAAAACTCTTCTATCCTCCCCAGTATGATTTGCTCGACCTCTTCCGCCATGGTTGTGAGCTTCTTCTTCGTGATGATTTTCCATGTTTTCTTCCATGTTTGGTTCAAAGTATTCCTCAAAGTGTTCCTCCTCTTCTTCAGCACCAACTACACGTTTGTCTCTTGCCTCCCTCCTTAGTCTAAGGAAGGTTCTCTCAGGTTCAGAATTAAAGGAAGTTAACGCCCTGCTTCTTCTCCCTGTCATACAACCAACAAGTACAAGCAAAGAGAATAGGTGCAGAAAGTATATCTGTCAGAATTACTGTTAGTGTGAGTGATGCAATATATCAAACAGTTAGTGGGTTAGTGAGATGAATAGTAAATAACAAAGAAAAGGTGGGGGGAAAGGAAGAAATTAACTAAAACATGAAGTAAAGAACTCAAACAGAAATTTAAATCAAACAAAAATAAAATGCTCAATCTAGTTATCCTCCAATCTAATCATTGTTGATGCACAATCAATCCCCGGCAACGGCGCCATAAACTTGATGCACGGAAAACTTGTCTCATAACAAATTTCCTTCGGAAAGTGTACCAAATTTGTCGTCAAGTAAAAACTCACAATAGAGTGAGGTCGAATCCCGCAAGGATTGATTGATCAAGCAACTTTAATTAGAGGAATATTCTAGTTGAGCGAATCAGAAATTTAGTTGAGGATTGCAGAAAATTAGATGGCGGGAAAGTAAATGGCAGAAAGTAAATTGCAGAATCTTAAATGGGAATGGGGGAATTGCTTATAAATGTAAATGACAGAAATTAAAGAGAATGGGTAAGATCAGAAATGGGGAGTTCATTGGGCTTAGGAGATGTTGCATTCTCCGGATCAATCTCATTTACATCTCTTCCTCAATCAATGCACTCATTGATCTCCTTGGCAATCTTAAGTGATTGAATTACAATTTCTTGTAATTCAATCTCTCAAATCTTGATCAATAGCCAATTCCTTGGTCAATTGCTCATGAGAAAAGATGAAGTATGGTCACTGATTATACCACATGCATTTCCCAAATCAAGCATTGAGAGGATTATAGTCACGTATCAATCCAAACCCAATTTGGTCCAGCATGAGAAAGCATTTCTAGCTTGATCTCTTCATTCCTCGTCCAAGGTTCAGAAGAGATCCAAGTATGAATAGCTTATTTTCCAAGATAACTACCCAACTGGATGAAGATCAAAAGCTTTCAAGTAAAATCAAGAGAAAAGATAGAAGAAGAATAATGAAAACTAGTATTGATCCATCAAATTACAACAGAGCTCCCTAACCCAATGAAAGGGGTTTAGTTGTTCATAGCTCTAGAAAGTGAAAACAAAGATGGAGAATACATAATAAAAACTAGAAGTGCAGAGAAAGTAAATACAGGGAGTAGTTCTATGCTATTTTCCAACTCCCAGAACTCCCTAAATAATTCAAAGCTACTCCTATATATACTACTTCTCTCAGCTTCTAGTTGGCTCTTCAAGTCTTGGGCCTTTGGATCTTGAGTTTGAAGCAGTTCTCTTCTTCATTTGGGCTTGGCTTTACTTGCAGAGAGAAAGTGTGAAGTGGGCAGAGACTTTTACTTAGAACGTTAGGGGTGTTAACGTTTAGCGAAAATATGAGTTCGAGAACGTTAGTGACAATCAACTTTCTCACTAACATTTCCTAAGTAAAAGCCACGTTAACTTCAACGTTAGTGGCACAAACGTTGCCACTAACGTTGCCTCTAGGTCCTTCGCACATGTTATTGGGACTCAGCTTTCCCAATAACGTTGAAAAGCCCCCTTTGCTCTTACGTTAGAGCCCACGTTAACTTAGTTAACATGGCTCTTTAACGTGGGCTTGCCATCCTTCGAGAACGTTAGTGACACTCAACATTGTCACTAACGTTGGAAGCAACCACACAACCCCAAGGAGCCACGTTAACTTCAACGTTAGGGGCACAAACGTTGCCACTAACGTTGCCTCTAAGTCCTTCGCACACGTTATTGGGGCTCAACTTTTCCAATAACGTTGAAAAGCCCCCTTTGCTCTTACGTTAGAGCCCACGTTAACTCAGTTAACATGGCTCTTTAACATGGGCTTGCCATCCTTCGAGAACGTTAGTGACAATGTTGAGTGTCACTAACGTTGGAAGCAACCACACAACCCCAAGGAGCCACGTTAACTTCAACGTTAGGGGCACAAACGTTGCCACTAACGTTGCCTCTAGGTCCTTCGCACACGTTATTGGGACTCAACTTTCCCAATAACGTTGAAAAGCCCCCTTTGCTCCTACGTTAGAGCCCACGTTAACTTAGTTAACATGGCTCTTTAACATGGGCTTGCCATCCTTCGAGAATGTTAGTGACACTCAATATTGTCACTAACGTTCCAATGTGCCCCCATGTCTCACGTTAGAGTCCACGTTAACTAGGTTAACGTGGCTCTTTAACGTGGCCATGCTTAGCCATCCCCAACGTTAGTGACAATGTTGAGTGTCACTAACGTTGGCTCATTATTTACTCATTCCACGTTAGCTTCCACGTTAACTAAGTTAACGTGGGAGTTAACGTGGCTCATAGTGGCTTGTGTGGTTCCTTCCAACATTAGTGACAATGTTGAGTGTTACTAACGTTGGCCATCACCTTCTTCTTTCACGTTAGCCTCCACGTTAACTAAGTTAACGTGGAAGTTAACGTGGCTCCTTGGGGTTGTGTGGTTGCTTCCAACGTTAGTGACAATGTTGGGTGTCACTAACGTTGTCGACCACCCTTTCCTCTTTTTGACGTTAGAGGCCACGTTAACTAAGTTAACGTGGACTCTAACGTGGCCACTTATGAGCATTGGCCAACGTTAGTGATAATGTTAAGTGGCACTAACGTTGGCTCAAATTCCCTTCTTCACATTAGAGTTCACGTTAACTTAGTTAACGTGACTCTTAACGTGGGTAATGATGGCTTCGAGAGCGTTATTGGCAGTCACTTTTCTCATTAACCTTGCAAGTTACCTCCAATTCCTTGCTTCCTTTGGTCCTGAAATCAAGCAATAGAGTGCATCAAAGTTGTAGTCCACGTCATGGGTAATGCAGCATACAATTTGTCACTAAATTCATGCAAAATCCTTATGAAATCATGTAAAATGCACAATGTATGCTTGAATCCAGGTGTAAGTGAATATCTACCCAAACTAAATTATTTCCTAAGAAAATGCATGAAACTACCTAAAAACAGTAAAAAAAAGGTCAGTGAAACTGGCCAAAATGCCCTAGCATCAAGTGGACAAGGCAAAAGTGGAAGTAATTGAAAAATTACCTCCACCATGCAATGTCAAAGCAATCAGAAGTTTTTTGGGACACGCTGGGTTCTATAGGAGGTTTATCAAAGTCTTTTCAAAGATTGCAAAACCCCTTAGCAACCTACTTGTCTCAAATACTCCCTTTGTTTTTGATAGAGAGTGCATGGTAGCCTTTGATGAACTTAAGAAGAAACTCTCCTCTGCACCTATTATAGCACCACCAAGCTGGGATCTTCCCTTTGAACTAATGTGTGATGCATTTGATTTTGCTGTTGGTGCTGTTCTAGGACAGAGGAAAGACAAGCTAGTACATGTTATTTACTATGCTAGCAAGGTCCTTAATGAGAATCAAAGGAACTATACCACCACAGAGAAAGAACTTTTAGCCATAGTTTTTGCTTTTGATAAGTTTAGATCATATCTCATTGGCTCAAAAGTAATTGTGTTCACTGATCATGCAGCACTCAAATACTTACTTACCAAACAAGAATCTAAGCCCAGACTAATAAGATGGATTCTGCTGCTCCAAGAATTTGATATTGAGATTAAAGATAGGAGCGGAGCAGAGAACAAGGTAGCTGACCACCTCTCAAGGATCCCACAAGAAGAAGAAATGCATCAAGTAGCAGTAAATAAAAGCTTTCCTGATGAACAATTGATGATGATTCGAGTAGCCCCTTGGTTTGCAGACATAGCTAACTTCAAGGCTGCTGGGGAACTACCAACTAACATCAATAAGCACATGAGGAGGAAGCTAATCAAGGATGCCAAACACTACATCTGGGATGACCCCTATTTGTTCAAAAAGTGTGCTGATGGAATCCTAAGAAGGTGTATACCCCATGAAGAAGGGCATGAAGTGTTATGGCAGTGCAATGGATCCACATATGGAGGTCACTTCAGTGGAGAAAGAACAGTAGCAAAAGTGCTTCAATCCGGATTTTACTGGCCAACAATGTTTAAGGATGCCAAGGAAATGGTGTCAAGGTGTGATGAATGCCAAAGAGCTAGTAATCTAACCAAGAGAAATGAGATGCCACAGCAATTTATACTAGAGCTGGAGCTATTTGATGTATGGGGGATTGACTTCATGGGATTCTTCCCAACCTCCTACTCAAATAGCTATATATTGGTGGCTGTTAATTATGTCTCAAGGAGGGTAGAAGCCATAGCCACTGCAACAAATGACAACAAAGTTGTGATAAGCTTCTTGAGAAGGAACATCTTCAGCAGATTTGGAGTTCCCAGAGCTCTCATTAGTGATGGAGGGACACACTTCTGTAACAAACAACTCGAGACACTCCTTCTCAGATACGGGGTCAAGCACAAAGTGACAACTCCATACCATCCACAGACCAACGGGCAAGCTGAAATTTCCATCAGAGAGCTAAAACGAATCCTTGAAAAAACTGTTGGAAGCTGGATGATGCACTATGGGCCTACATAACAGCCTATAAGATTCCTATTGGGATGTCTCCATACCAACTGGTATATTGTAAGGCTTGTCACTTACCAGTTGAACTTGAGCATAGAGCATTTTGGGCTCTAAAAATGTTAAACTATGATGAGCAAGCTGCTGGAGAAAAGAGATTAATACAACTCAATAAACTGGAGGAGTTTAGAAATCAAGCATATGAAAATGCAAAAATCTACAAAGAAAACACAAAAAGGTGGCATGACCAAAAGATAGCAAGAAGGGAGTTCACTAAAGGACAGAAGGTGCTACTCTACAACTCAAGACTCAAGTTCTTCCCTGGGAAACTTAAGTCTCGATGGTCATGTGGAGCTCATGGAGGACAAGACTCAGAGAACTTTTACTGTCAATGGCCATAGACTCAAACACTACTTGGGAGGCTCCTTAGAGGAGCAGAGAGTGAGCTACAAACTCAGCTAAAGATGAAGGAATGTCAAGCTAATGACAATAAAGAAGCGCTAGTTGGAAGGCACCCCAACACTTTATCCTTTTTGATTTATTGCTTTTCTTAGAAATAGTTTAAAATCGATTGCTTTAGATAGTTTAATTTTCAGTCTCACATTGATGTTACATTATCAAATTAGGATTAGTTTACAATTGTAGATTAGAAAGTTGATATTAGCTTTGGTAGCTAGATTTTCTTTACACTCTTTTATTTCTTTCTATTCTGGAATTGCAACTTGATGAAGGCATAACTAATGATGAGTGAATGGGCTGAGAACTAGCTAAATTGCTAAGTTTGGTGTGGCCTCTCACCCACTTAATCTAGGCTTACAAACAATTAATAGCTTGATTTTGAAGAGTAAGCCCAGAGATTAAGTTTGGTGTGGCCACCACCAAGGATCACCTAGCAGCCCAAGTCACCCAAATTGAAAGCACTTAATGTTTTGGGCAAGAATATGTACGTGGTTCAATGAGTTCAGAGGTATTGGAATCAAAAGAAAATGAAAAGATTGGTGTTACTCCATTCTTATGAACACATTAAATACACAATGATGAAACCAATTTATTAAGATGCCAAAGGATTAAGTTTGGTGTCCCAAGGGACACCCATCAGTTGCAATCCAAATCACTCTTGATGAGAAGGAATGTGAAGGGGTTCTCTTGTCATTACTAATGGGTTCAGTTTCAATTTCAGGAGAGAAGATGGGGCCCACATGGTAAAAACTCACAAAGCAAGGAAGCCAAAGTGTAGTTGCACTTTGGAACTCAACACATGCAGAAGACACTGTGAGAAAAGAGTTGGCGCCTCTTCCCACGCTAGGCGCCACTCCCCAAGTGGGAAAACATTTAACCCTTTTTATTTCCCACCTTTTGACCACACCATTCACCCCTTATAAAAGCCTCACCTCCCCAACTCCTCTCCCACTTCAAAACTCCAATCACACACGAAAAGCATACATACACCCCTCATCTTCCTTTCTCTTTTCACCTTCTACTATCTCTCTTCCCCTACTTTCTTTCTTTTTTTTTCTTGATTGGGACAATCAAGTCCTAAGTTTGGTGTTGGAGCAAAACCTTGTTTTGCTTTCTTTTTCTTGCAACCCCCATTTTTTTCAGAACCTCAAACACACTCTCTCAACCTAATGGTACCACCAAAAAGCTCAGCCTCAAAGAAAAGAAAACCAAGAAACCAACCTCTGGATCCTCAAGCTCTTTCAATGACTACAAGTTCCTCTCCGCATTCAACCAAAATCAATTCTATAGTTGGGTGAATGAGAGGGAGATCATTCCAGAAGTTGGGTTTCAACTAGGGAGGAATGAGCATCTTGAGATCAACATTGAGATCAACAATAGGGGTTGGTCACTCCTATGCAACCTACCAAGGAAGGTGGTAGAGAGCCTAGCGAGGGAATTTTATGCTAATGCTGTACCTCAACCAGGACAACACTATAGCTACATTAGCTAAGTAAGGGGGAAGTCCATTGACTATAGCCCCTTTAGCATAGAAAAGATGCTAATGGTGAAGGGGACAAGCTCCACCGGAGCTATGAAGAAAGAATGAAGCAGGAAGACCCTGGGTTTGATGAGATCTTGAATGAAATCTATGTGCTGAATGTGCGTTGGATAAATGATAAGGATGGGATACCCAACCAATTGAGGAGAAGAGATTTGAGCCCCCAAGCTAGAGGGTGGCTAGAATTTGTGAGGAGGTCTCTAATCCCCATATCCAACGTGAGAATGTCAACGTGGAAGGTGAGAATGTCATGAAAGGTGACCAAGGAGAGAGCGGTGCTCATCTACAGTATCATGAAAGGTGAGAATGTCAACGTGGAAGAGATGATTGCCAACAACATCAACAAAGTGCTGAAAAGCACCAGTAACAACACAAGGTTGGCATTCCCCAGCATTATACAGAGGCTATGTGATGAGGCTGGAGTTGAAAAGATCATTGATGAGGTGCTTGTGAAGCAAGACAAAATCATAACTGCCAAGAAGATGGCCAAAGTGGTAGCTGTTAACCCACTTCAAAGGGCTAAAGAACAAAGAGCTCATGCTCATGGACCACAACAACAACAAGAAGAGGAAGAGGCAGAAGAGCAACCTCACTTCATGGCACTTCAACCACCACCACACTACCAATATCAACAATTTTCAGAAGGATTCAACTGGGAACAATTGCAAGGAGATGTACACCAAATGAAGGGAGACCTACACCACTTGAGTGAAGATGTCAATCAACTCAAAGAAACTCAACAACAATAATGGAGCCAAGTCAACCAAAATATTCAGCAACTCCAAGGGCATTTTGAGAACCTCAAGGAGCATCAAGAACAATTTCACTGGGGAGAGGTGCGAAGTGCACTGGATAAAATAGTAGAGCAAGCTAAATGGCAACAGAGGAACTTGGCCGAATTCAGAAATCTCTATGATGCCAGAACCATATCCATGAGGCAGTATGACATCAATACACAAGCGAAACTGAATCACTTGTGTAACGCCGTGGCCGCTCTAAACCCAGGATACCCAACCTTCATGCAAGGAATGGAAGAGCTAAGTGTAAGACAAGAGGAAATCCTAGCCAAACATAAGGAGGATGAAAGGAATTATATGAGGAGGGCAGGATTTTGGAAGCCCAAGGATGCCAAAGCACAAGAAGGTTCCTCCAAGCCAGATGAAGGTGGCTCCTCCCCTTCCAAGAAGAAGGACAAAGGGAAGAGGCCAATGAACTAAAGATGAAGCTGCTCAAGGTTGTTGAGTCCCATGGTTGACAGTTTCTAATTTCTGAAATCCTATTTTAAACTTTTGTTTGTTTTACTTTTTGAATAAATAATCATGCTAGGATAGTTTATGTTTTATGCTCAGTTTTAATTCATGTTTGAAATCTTTATGAGTCTTTTAAGTTTACAAGAAAGAAAATGCCATCTATTTCAAGTCTTCATTTCAACATAAATAAAAGTAGAGCTTGTCTCCATAAGAGTTACTGTGAGTTATGCAAAAATAATAAGAGAGACCAAGGCCAAGAGAGATAATCAAACAAACTAAGAAATAAGAAACTAAGTGTAGAACCTTGGATGAACTAAAAAGAAAATGAGTCATGGAGGGCAACTAGTCCTAGAAGGTATAACAAGGGAAGGTTAAGGGGTATTCCTTGAATATCCATAGAACCAAGAGGTAGTAAGCAATAAAGGCCCAGGGCTCTGAGCATCAACTACTGGGATGGAAAAAGAAACATTAAAAAGCTCAAAAAGAATTAAAGATCTTAGTAGATGCTTGTGGTGAAGATGTGTCAAGAAGAGACCTGGGCAAGTAAATTCTTAGGGGTGTCTCAACACCTAGTACCCTAAAACCAACTGGTTTGAGAGTGCTAATTGAAAGCCTAATTAAAGGGTTGTCTTGAGACGAAACACTTAGAGTCGTGGTCAAGAAAGCAAAACAACCCTTGCTACTTCAAGGTGACAATCAATAGAAAGGACCCCTAAAGCCTTTACCTGAAAGAACCCTCAAGGATCCAAGAGCTTTTCATGACATTAAAACATTCACACATGAGTTGAACACTTAGTTTTACTCTTAGTTGTATTGCAATCATTCAAAGCCAAGGCCTCAAGTTATAAAGGCTTACTCACATTGATTTGCTTGGGACAAGCAAAGCTTAAGTTTGGTGTTGTGATGACTTGCATCATCTACCCTTCTTTCTTGCATAAAGAAGACCATAAAAAAGTATAAATATCATTTGATCAGTACAATTCATGCATTATTTGATGAATATTATGGTACACTACTTTGAGATGAGTTGTGCTGAATTTCAGGTGAAAAAGGCATCAAAAATGGGTAGAAGACAAACAAGAAGCTGGGCGTGTGAAACTGGCATGCCACTTGGGAGCAAATGACACAAAAATGCACTGGCGTGGCACGCCAGGAGCTAGGCGTGGCACGCCAGTACTAAATTCCAGAGGGGAAGTCCAAGAATGCATGTGGGCATGGCACGCCAGGGACTGGGCGTGGCACGCTAGTACAAAGTTCCAGAGAGCAACAATACAGGACACAAAAGGGGCGTGGCACGCCAGGTTGGGCGTGGCACGCCTAACCCACCATTCCAAGAAGAACCTCCACTATGGCGTGCCACTTGGTATCGAAGGCGTGGCACGCCAGCTCCAAGAAGTCACTTGGGCGTGCCACTTAAGAGCCCAGGCGTGGCACGCCAAGCTTGAAGAGTTCACAAATCCATGGGCGTGCCACTTGAACAGCATGGCGTGGCACGCTGGTACAATAATCCAGAGAAGGGGCTGAAGGCAATTGAAGACCGGGTGTGCCACTTGGTATCGAATGCGTGGCACGCCAACCCAAGCATATCACTATGGCATGCCACTTGAAGGCTGAGGCGTGGCACGCCAACTACTAGAACCAAGGCAAGATCATGGGCGTGGCACGCCAGCCCTTAGGCATGGCACGCTGGTATAAGTTTCCAGAGAAGATGAAGGAGGCCAATTACATGGGGCGTGCCACTTGGTATCGAAGGCGTGGCACGCCACTCACTATTCTTCACTTAGGCGTGCCACTTGAATCCCAGGCGTGGCACGCCAAACAGAGGAACCACTCACTCACAAAGGGGCGTGGCACGCCAGACCCTGGGAGTGCCATGCTAGGGCAACTTTCTAGAGAAGCTTAGCCAAGCATAGAGCAAGGGCTTGGCACTCCAGACCCTGGGCGTGCCACGCTAGTTCAAGTTCCTAGAGACAAAGAGAAAGGGAAAAAGGCTAGGGCGTGCCACTTGAGCTTGAAGGCGTGGCACGCCAAGGTTGTTAGAAAGACGAGCGTGCCACTTGAAGGGCTGGGCGTGGCATACCAAGCTAAAATTAAAGAGCACGTGACACGCCACTAGAGCACCAATCACACGCCAGCTGGGAGGTCACACTTATTGAGCTTCTTTTCCCTCCAAAATGTAATTTCCCTTTTTCACTTTTGTAATGCTTTTATTTTACTAGGAGTAGTATAAATACCCCCCAAGGAGTACTGAAGAAGGGGGTTAAGCAGTTAGTTTTAGATCCACTTTTACACTTCACTTTTGAGTACTTTTTGAGCTATGAGTAGCTAATTTCCCTCTCATTGAGAGAGGGAGCTCTGTTGTACTTGATGGATTGATAATAGTGAAATTCTTCTTCTCTTCATCTTTTCTTTGATTTGATAGAAGGAATTTCGTTCTTAATGCTTAGTGTTCAATTATCTTGGAAAAGAGATTGAATGCAATTGGGTTTCCTGGGAACCTTGGGAAAGGAAACATGAAACCATGCTTGAAATTCCTTCTCACACTTGAGTAAAATCTGGGTTTTGGTGTTTGGATATGTGACATATAATCCTCCCTCTACTTGGACCTATAATGGTGTGTGGTATAATTAGGGACCAAGCATATCTCTTTTCATGAGCAATTAGACCAAGGAATTGGCTATTGATCAAGATCTGAGAGATTGAGTCACCAAGGGATTGGGGCTCAATCAATCATGATTGCCAAGAAGTCAATGAGTTGCATGATTGAAGATGATATAAGCTAGATTTGATCCAAAGAGACAATATCTCCTGATCTCAATTAATTTCCCCATTCTTATCTACCCTTCTCTCTTTATAGCTTAATTTTATATTCAGCAATTCCCCATTCCCATTTACATTCAAGTCATTTATGATTCTGCACTTTATATTCTGGCATTTCCATTTCTGCACTTTATTATTTTTCTTTATATTCTAGCCATTTACATTTATGTCATTTACAATTCTGCACTTCACAATCTTATTGATCCGCTTGACTAATTCATCAATTAAATAAAGCTTCTCGAATTTGCCAATCTCTGTGGATACGATCCCACTCCACTGTGGGTTATTACTTGACGATAATTTTGGTGCGCTTGCCAAAAGAACTAATTCACCAATTTTTGAATGGGGGTGTGAATTGGATTCCTCAGGAACCCAAATCGAACTTTCCCTCAAATTTAGGTTCCCTGCTTCAAACAATCAAGCCAAATACGAGGCGCTACTAGCCGGTTTGAAGCTGGCTAAGGAGGTTGGAGCTCAAAAGCTTATCATCTTCAGCGACTCACAAGTAGTCACCTCACAAATAGTAGGGAGCTACTAAGCCAAGGATCCCACCATGAAAAAGTACTAGGACAAAACCAGGAAACAGCTCAGACAACTTGGGGAATATGAGGCCCGCCATTAACCTCGGGAACAGAATGCTCGAGCTGATGCACTCTCAAAACTAGCCAGCACCAAACCAGGAGGCAACAATAGAAGCCTCATCCAGGAAATGCTGCAGAACCCATCAATCTCGAAAAAAGAAAAAGTCCTAGCCATAACAGGTCTGGATCAAGGATGGATGACTCCTATAATTAACTACCTCAAAACAGAAACACTCCCTACAGATAAGAAGGAGGCAAAGAGGTTAAAACGGGAGGCACAATACTACACCATCATAAATAATACCCTATACAAGAGAGGGATTTCAACACCATTGTTAAAATGTGTGCCGACTTCCAACACAAAGGAGGTTTTAGAAGAAGCACACAGTGGCATCAGTGGCAATCATCTCGGAGCACAGGCTCTTACCAAAAAAGTACTCTGGGCCGGATTCTATTGGCCAACTCTACAAAAAGAAGCAACAGAATTTGTAAAGACGTGTCCACCATGTCAGTAACATGCCAACTTTTACATCGCCCCGCCAGAGGAGCTCATCAGCATAACCTCACCCTAGCCATTCGCAAAATGGGGACTCGATCTTCTCGGTCCCTTCCCTCAAGGATCGGGACAAGTCAAATTCCTCATAGTAGGGATAGACTATTTCACAAAATGGATCGAGGCTGAACCCCTAGCTAACGCCACTACTCAAAGAAGTCAAAAATTCCTATATAGAAATATTGTCACAAGATTTGGGGTTCCATACTCCATAACCACAGACAATGGCACTCAATTTATAGATGCAGGCTTCAAAAAATTGGTGGCCGATCTGAACATAAAACACCAATTCACATCTGTAGAACATCCCCAGGCCAATGGACAAGCAGAAGCTGCTAACAAAGTCATATTAGCCGGGCTAAAACGGAGATTACATGATGCAAAGGGAGCCTGGGCCGAAGAGATCCCACAAGTCCTATGGACATATCGGACAACTCCACACTCCACCACAAAAGAATCACCTTTCCGATTAGCGTACGGAATGGAGGCAATGATCCCGGTGGAGGTGAAAGAAGGGTCGCCCAGAGTGATCCACTATAGTGAAGAGGCTAACTCCCAACTTCAAAGGAAAGACCTCGACATACTTCCAGAAATCCGAGAAAGAGCTCGGATCAGGGAAGAGGCATTAAAACGTCGAATGGTTTCAAGATACAATCAAAAGGTAGTGCCGCGAGGTTTTGCCAAGAACGACCTCATCCTAATCCGAAATGATATCGGAACAACTCGACCTGGAGAAGGAAAGCTGGCAGCAAACTGGAAAGGACCCTACCGAGTCATAGAAGTACTTGGAAAGGGCTACTACAGGCTGTCCGAACTCGAAGGGGGAGAGCTTCTAAGGTCATGGCACGCCTGCAACCTAAGAAGTTATTATTGTTAAAGGTAATAAAGATCTTAGGATAAGGTGCACTCTTTTTCCAGAAAAGGTTTTTTAATGAGGCACCAAGCCAAGATCTACAAACTGCCCAACTTAGACGGGAAAACACCCACATGTATATATCGGTATATTTTCTATCTTGAATAAAGTTTTTTCAGATTCTCTACAAATCCTCTTTACCAAGACGCATTAATCTGAAACGCAAAATTCATCGCCGATTATAAAACTACAGATCGGCAAAAAGTGAAAATTAAACTCACTGTTCGATCAGGATAAAGACCAACAAAGATGAAAACCGAATTCATCAAAGGTCGACCAAACCGAGGATTAAACCTAATTTCTACAAAATCGGCAAAGATGAAAGTGACAAAAACAGATTAAATGCAAGAAGTTATCGAAAGTGACCCATAGGAAAGGACCTGACGAGGTCTTCAATAAAATGGGTTGCTAAAAAATAACTTAAAAGATGGACCGACATGAAGAAGTCGGACCAGTCGACCATAACTACAAAGTTATAAAAAGTAAATCCCTAGAAAGAGGCCTGGCCAGCCCTAAAAAAGAGGATTACTAGAAATAACTTAGAAGGGACCGACACAATAAAGTCGGCCTCCCATAAACCACAAAAGTTATAAAAGTAATTCATAAAAGAGATTTGACAAAAGTTCCAAAATGGATTACTAAAAATAACTTAGAAGGGACCGACACAATAAAGTCGGCCTCCCATAAACCATAAAAGTTATAAAAGTAATCCATAAAAGTGATCTGACAAAAGATCCAAAATGGATTACTAAAAATACCTTAGAATGGACCAACACAATAAAGTCAGCCTCCCCCAAACTACAAAAAGTTATAAAAAGTAATCCATAAGAAGAGACCTAACAAAGGTCCAAATAATATGGATTACTAAAAATAACTTAGAAGGGACCGACATGATGAAGTCGTCCCAAAGAAATCACACAAGTTATGAAAAGTAATCCATAGAAAAGACCTAACAAAGGTCCAAACAAAATGGATTACTAGAAATAACTTCAGGCCGAAATGAAGAAGTCGGCCGACAGAAGGCATACAAGTTGGACCCAGAAATCCACGACCTCAAAAGAATCAAGCTACAAGTATGAAAGTACGAAGGCAATCAAAAGAGGTCGGACAACAAGGCTCCAACACTCCCAAGAACCTAGAAGGTGTCAGATAGGTGCAGACAAGCAAATCACAAAAGAAACAAGGTTATAATAATAATAAGACTCAAGAGGCCACCTGAAGTCGACCCAAAAGCCAGAAAAACTACATTGTTTTTTCCAAAAATAAAGTTGCTAACAGAAAAGCAACTAAGAGTATCCAGCAGTCAGAAACCACAAATTACAAAATAAAAAGAGTTCAAAGCCCACAGGCCGAGCTATATACAAAACATCCAAAATAATCATAGAGGACCCAAGGACTCCCCAGTAGCAGCATCCTGAGGTGAAGGAGGACGAGTCTGGAGGGGTACTGCATCCACCGTTCCATCATCCCGGTTCAGGATCTGGACGTCAGGATCAGACTCAGGTTGACCGACTTCAGCTGCCAGAGTTGAGGAAGGCGGGGCAACAGAGACTTTGACAGTAGGCACAGGAGGCGGCTCGACATCATCATCACCATCAAGGTCATCAGGGACAATCTTACCATCTTTTACAATGTTGTCCAAGCTGAAAAGAGTAAGATCAAGCTTGGGCATAAGAACTTGAACTTGTTCCTTTAAATTCTCATAAGCAGCATTTACACTTCCCACAAGATGACCTTGAAGCTCAGCATAGTCAGCTCGGACAGACTCCAAACTCTCCCTGAGACCCATCATCTCCCTATAAGTTGTAACATAGCTCTCCTTATGCTTCAACGCCGTGTCCTCGGATAACTTTGCAGAAGCCGCAAAGGCTATAGCCCGAGTCTTCTCACCCTCCAACTCCTTCTCCAATCCGGCCACTTTCACCTCGAGCTCCTCCTTCAAACCCTTAATCCGCTCAAACTCTGACTTGGCCTCCTCCATAAAAGCCTTTGTTGCATGGATAGGAAGATCTTGGGCAGTTCGATATAGAGTTGTTCCCATATATGCCATCTTGATGCTGCTCCGAGTAATAAAATCCAAATAACGAAGAAGAGAGACATCGTCAGTAGGAATAACACCACAAGGAGCAATTTGCTGGTCAACAAACCCAACAGCATCAAAATCAGGAGCATCTAGATTGAAGGGCTCAATAGTCTGAGGTCTTTTTGAAGGAAGAACGGCAGTAGGAGAAGAGGTAGCAGCAGAAGCCTGGGGAGGGTCGGTCAAATGAACTCGAGGGGTAGGAATCATCCTCCTCGGTCCAGGAGAGCTCGGCACGAGTTGTTTAAGAGGAACACGAGAAGACCCTTCCCCAGCCACCTTGGCCAAGATGTTTTGGGCCGTTGTAGCCTTCCTCGCTTTTTTAAAGGCTTTCATAGAGTCATTATTCTTAGCCATCTCTGAAAAAAGAAAATCAACCAAAAAATAGGTCACAGACTGGGAAGAAAGGAAGCAAAGTGAAACAGAGCAAAAATAAGTCAATCAAATACCCAACATAGTTTGGACAAGGGAGGGGTCTCCCAGAAATCTCTTAGTATCGAGATGGGGAGGTTCCCCCCAAATATCTTCCAAAACATTCACAAAAGCCTGCTCGACCTCGTCAAGCATCTCCCACGTGTATCGAGATACCACAACATTCTTTTGCCAACACAAGGGAAAGGCAGGTTCATTATTTGATTCCAAGAAAAATGGTCGAGCTCCTTCAATAGCTCAGACCTTAAAAAAGTAATTCTTAAAATCCCTAAAGGACTTGTCATACATAGCAAACACTTTGTGTCCCTGGGCAGATCGAAAGGAAATCTAAGAAGCTTTCTTTTTTGAGGAAATCACGGGCTTAGTCAAAATAAAAAGATAAAGCAAGAGAGTTTGAGAAGGTGTGACATTCAACTCTTGGCAAAGCAACTGAAAGATCTTGATAAAACCCCAGGAGTTCGGATGGAGTTGAGATGGAGCTACGTTACACGACCACAACAAGTCAGTCTCAAAGGAAGTAAAAGGAAAAGTAATGTTCAGCTGGCTGAAAAAATAGTCATAAGCGTAAAAGAAGGGACGTTCCCCCTGGGTCAGAGCAGGAAAGCAAACCCTTTCATCAGAATCAGGTGCTACCAATTCATAGTTCTTTTCCTGATCTTTATTCCTACAGATTTGATGATGTTTTCTAAGCTCTGTGCAGAATTCAAAATTAACTACAGAGACGCACATCAAGACGAGGGAGTCTAGCCAATCAGACATGCCCTCGGGGACTTTGGAGGAGGTCTCGACAATATTTTTGCGAGAAGACATGGTCAACTAATCCTACAGCAAAGAAAAAAGAGAAGAATTACTAAATAAACAGCTCGGACAAAACAGATATAACTCGATCTAAGGCACACATGACAAAAGGAAATCCCAGGACACAACCCACTAGTCCAAGGGCATCCTTTCGAGGCAATAACAGAGCGACAAAGCAAGATCTACAAAGATATCTCAGCAAGAAAAATAAACCTTCTTTTAGTCAAAACGTCGAGAAGAAAATTACAAATCAAATAAGTCATCAAAAATAGCCACCTTTCAAACTACAGTTTCAGTCTATCAGCAAAAGGAACTACCAGCAGCAAATTTTTGCCAAGAGAAAATCATCAAAGACGCAACCCTTTTTCAAAATCAAACAAGCTATTATCCCAAGAAGCTCCAAAATCAAAAAATACAGAAACAGAAAATAACATGCAAAGCCCTAAAAGCTTCAACCATCAGGAAAGGCGAAAAGGTTCATACAAAAAGACGAAAGAAAATTCCAGAACACACATTACAACAACAATAAGACACATCAAAAGCAGAAATATCCAAACTTTCTCCAAGATTAGGCAAATGTAAAGAAAGCGACAAAAAAGGAAGAGAAAGTACTAACCTGTAAAGAGGAAGAAGAGACAAGCGTGAGGAAAAGGTTCGGAGGAAACGGCAGCAACGAAGCACCCTTGCGTCAAAGTGAACAGAAGGAAAAAAGCACCTCAAAGCAAAAATGACGAAATGCAAAGAGATGAGAGAAACAAAAAGCAAAGCAAAAGCGAAAGGTTCGGAAGCAAAAGAAACTGAAAAGAAGGATTCGAAAAAACAAGAAAAAAGAGGGAAATGGCAAAAGAGAAATTAATGAGCATTTAAAAATCTCACACGTTCCCAAGACAAGAGTGCAAATGCAAAGCGCGCACTTTCAAACTAAAAAAAAAAGCAAAGGAAAATGCTTCACATTCAAAAAGCTTCAGCAGAAATCGACCAAAGTGCTCGAGCTCGGCTTTACCAGAGAAGGATTGAAGTTCTAAAGATTAAAGGACTCGACCTCAAAAGGAAGGCCGTACTTGAGCAGGGGCACTGTTCATACCCTGGGTGGAGCTCTCCGACCCGGGTTGTTTAGCGACAAGTCGACCGACCTCTTCAGGTCAGGACTATCTGACCTCTTCTCAAAGAGCTCGGCCAAATCACCAGGAAAGCCCAAAAGGGGCCCAAACAGAGGAACACGACCCAAACCTAAAGGCAATCCAAGCCTATAGAGATAAGGGCGGTTCCCTTGAAGATAAGATGACTTCACTCGAAGATAAGATAAGATAAGATAATTATCTTATCTCCAGAAAGGTTACTCCGCACTACTATAAATAAACTGGAGCACCCAGATATAACTCATACTTTGATTCTACAAAAAACCTGCTTAATACCCTTGCTAAATTAAGCATCGGAGTCCCTTGTAGGTACTACCATCCTCCGGTGACGAAGGATCAGCACCGCCACCAAGTCCAACAAGTCGGACACATCAGCTCCAACCAGTACAGAAGATCTTGTCCGAGATCAACCTACAGTTTCAGGTAACCCTCGGAACAATACTACAGTTTCCAGATCCCAGGAATGCTGCCAATTAGTTCTAACCTCTACCAAGAAGGTTCTAACCTCCGGACTTGGTTCGTGGATCAGAAACCCAAGAGATACCCAAGAAATACGCACTCAAGCTGTCACCCAATGACTACGTTGAGCTCAGATAGAATGGGAGTGGTTGTCAGGCACGCGTTCATAGAATTGAGAATAATAATGAGTGTCACAGATCATCTCATTCTCTATATTGAAGTACGAATGAGTATCTTAGAATATAATCAAGCGTGATTGAATAGAAAATAGTAGTAATTGCATTAATCCATTGAAACACAGCAGAGCTCCTCACCCCTACCTATGGGGTTTAGAGACTCATGCCGTAGAAGATACAATATGAAGTGTAAAATGTCATGGGTTACAAAATAAATCCCTAAAAGTAGTTTTTATACTAGACTAGTAACTTAGGGTTACAGAAAATGAGTAACTAGGTGTAGATAGCGCAGAATTCCACTTTCGGGACCCACTTGGTGAGTGTTTGGGCTGAGCTTTCAAGCTTCCACGTGCATATGCCTCAAATTGGAGTTAAACACCACCCTGGGTGCCAAAATGGGCTTTTAACGCCAAAAAGTGTGCCAGTTCTGGCGTTTTACGCCAGAAAGTTTTTGGCTGGAAATTAACGCCAGTTTGAGCCATAAAATCTCCGGAAAGTATGGACTATTATTTATTTCTGGAAAGCCCAATATGTCTAATTTCCAACGCAATTGATAGCGCGGCAATTGGGCTTTTGTCGCTCCAGAAAAGCCATTTCGAGTGCAGGAGGGTCAGAATCCAACAGCATCTGCAGTCCTTTCTCAGCCTCTGAATCAGATTTTTGCGCAGATCTCTCAATTTCAGCCAGAAAATACCTGAAATTACAGAAAAACACACAAACTCATAGTAAAGTCCAGAAATGTGATTTTTGAATAAAAACTAATAAAAATATAATAAAAAGTAACTAAAATATACTAAAAACTACCTAAAAATAATGCCAAAAAGGGTATAAATTATCCACTCATCACATATCTGAAATTTCCACCAATAAATTACATAAGTATCTTTATTTTAATATATGTTTTATTTATCTTTCAATTATCAAAACTCATAACCAATTGAATCCGCCTGACTAAGATTTACAGGATGACCATAGCTTGCTTCAAGCCGGCAATCTCTGTGGGATCGACCCTTACTCGCGTAAGGTTTTATTATTTGGACAACCCAGTGCACTTGCTGGTTAGTTGTACCAGAGTTGTGAAAAGTGTGATCACAATTCCGTGTACCAAGGAGCTAGAGCAAAAGTCTGATTCAGAGACAGAGAAAGTACTGCAGATGCTGTCCAGATCTGACCTCTTTGTACTCGAAAGAGATTTTCTGGAGCTACAGAACTCCAAATGGAGATTTCTCAATGGATATGGAAAGCTGACTTCTAGAGTTTTTCATCAATGTATAATTGTTTATACGTTATTTCGGATTAGAAGGCCCACAACTTGCGTCCAACGCCAGCTTCTTGCCCCCTTTCTGGCATCCAGCGCCCAAGGAACAGAGCCCAATGTCCAAACACCCAAAGAGGACCCCCTGGCTGGCGTTCCACGCCCAAGAGACCCCATAGCAGGTGGATCTCATCAAAGCTTAGCCCAAACATTCACCAAGTGGGCCCCAGAAGTGGATTTTAGCACTAAAAAGATTGTTTAACCCTAACTAGTCATTAGTTTAGTATTTAAGGGATTTACTTCATGTTATTCGGACACTTTTTCATCATCATTCAGCATTATTTTCATTTTACCTTATATTTTACCTCAGTATGAGTTTCTAAACCTCCTAGGTTGAGGGGAGGAGCCCTGCTGAGTCCTATGTATTAATAAAAGTACTATTGTTTCTTCTTCGATCCTTGTTTGATCTATCTTTAAGATGTATATCCAATCTTCATCGTGGTGAATAGGATGATCTGACAAATTAGCTCTGTTCATCACATTAAGACAAACGTGCCTGACAAACACCCGTGTCTACTTGGGTTCGTGTGAATACCTGGCTGGAAAAGCACAAACCAACAGCTATGTTTATACATCTCTCAGACGGCTAATCCATGACTTCGTTGGGGACTTCTCGAGACACTAGTTAAGCCAATTTTCGGAGATATTAGGGTCTCTGTGGTATAGGCTAGAATCCATAGAAGCAGCACTCTCTGATTCGAAAGATTCAATCTTGTCTGTGGCGTTTTGAGTAGGATCGCCAAGAGAATGAACTGCTAGAGCTTCACCCTCCGTCAGATTGAATGACCACGGGCAATGGTGTTTGATCTGGAGCAGAGGAGATCTATGACCACGGGCAATGGTGTTGATCATATACAGCCTGCCATAGAATAAGATCATTCACAAGCAGAGAAGACAGTAGTACCAGAATTAATTCAAAAAGGCTAAGCAACTACAAACCTTAACTATTTCCTTTTCACAGTTTACACCACTTCTGAGTTCTAATTGCCCCTTCTTTCCTCTATTCCTAGTACTGACTCTATTTGATATAAAAAGTAATTTATACAATATTAAAACACATTAAATCCTTCTGGTCTTCCTGACTAAGACCTGCAGGATAACCATAGCTTGCTTCAAACCACAATCTCTGTGAGATCGACCCTGACTCACTCAGGTATTACTTGGACGACCCAGTGCACTTGCTGGTACAATAGTATGAAGGTGTAGTGATTCGTACGCACCAGTGATCTTACTCAAAACGCCACAGACAAGGTCGAATCTTTCAGATCAGAGAACGTTGCTCCTTGGGTTCTAGCCTATACCACAAAGGCCCTAATCGCCATGCACCTCGGCTACACTGATGTCTCAAGAAGTACCCAACGAAGCCGTGGATTAGCCATCTAAGAGATGTATAATCAAGTTGGTGGTTCAATACTATCCCGTCAAGGACACGTAAAAACCCTTGAGGAATTGGGATGACGGTCAAGTTACACTCCCAATCCATTAGGATGAAGAACGAAGATACATCTTAGAATAGAATCAAGCATAGATTGAAGTAGAATAGTGATATTACTAATTCATAAGAATCAACAGAGCTCCTAACCTTAAACTTAGGAGGTTAGTGACTCATACTGTACAAAGGAACAATGTAATTCAAAAATATGGCAACAAGTTCTCAACAAGGGTGATCCTTGTTCTATATATACTAATCTAATAACTAAGGATTACAGAAAATAAGATAAACTAGTCTTGTAGTGCGAAAATCCACTTCTGGGGCCCACTTGGTGAGTGTTTGGGCTGAGCTTGAGTGAAATCCACGAGCTAGTACCCCTCTTGGGCATTAAACGCCAACCTTGGACTCCCTTTTGGGCATTTAGACGCCAGCTACTCCTCTTTGGGCATTGGACGCCAGGAATGGGGCTAGTGACTGGCATTGAATGCCAGTTTGGGCCTTCATTTCCAAAACAAAGTATGGATTATTATATATTTTTGGAAAGTCCTGGAAGTTAGATTTTCATAGTCATTGAGATCGCGTCATTTGAACTTCTGTAGCTCCAGAAATGCTCCTTCTAGTGCATGGAGGTCAGATCCTGGAAGCATCTGCAGTCCTTTTTCTGTCTCTGAATCAGACTTTTGTTCAAGCTCCTCAATTTCAGGTAAAAGATATCTAAAATCACCATAAAACACACAAACTCAATGTAAAATCCATAAATATGAATTTTGCATTAAAACCTATGAAAATATAATAAAACTTAAACAAAACATAATGAAAACTATATGAAAAACATGCCAAAAAGCGTATAAAATATCCGCTCATCAAAACACCAAACTTAAACTGTTGCTTGTCCCCAAGCAACCAAAATTAAATGAATAGTAGCTTAGTTTCAATTAGATGAGTGGGACTAATAGCTTTTTGTTTCTGAATAGTCTTGGCATCTCACTTTCCTTTGAAGCTCAGAATAATTGGCATCATTAGGAACCTAGAATCCAAATGATACTATTGATTCTCCCAGTTCAGTTCTTTTTTATTCTTGAACACATCTTCTTTAGAGTCTTGGCCGTGACCCTAAGCGCTTTGTTTTCCAATATTACCACCGGATACATAAACGCCACAGACACTTAACTAGGTGAACACTTTCAGATTGTGATTCAGCTTTGCTAGAATCCCCAGAAAGTGGTGTCCAGAGTTCTTAAGCACACTCTTTGCTTTGGATCACGACTTTAACTGCTCAGTCTCAAGCTTTTTACTTGACACCTTCACACCACAAGCATATAGTTAGGAAAGCAGCTCATTTGAACTGTTTAAGCCAAGATTTTGTTCCTTGTGGGCCCCCAAACCATTGATGCTCAAATTCTTGTATCCTTACTCTTGCCTTTTGGTTTGAAGAGCTATTGCCTTTTTCTTTTTCTGCTTTACTTTTTTTCGCATATTTTTTTTCTTTTTTGCTTTTCGCTACTTTTTCTTGCTTCAAGAATCAATTTTTTGATTTTTCAGATTACTAATAACACTTCACTTTCATCATCATTCTTTCAAGAACCAACATTCTTTAACTCCAACATCAAATATGCACTATTTATTCATGCATTCAAAAAATAAAAGCAATGCCACCACTTCAAATAATTGACTATTCAATATATAATTCGAAATTTATGTATCATTACTGCTTTTAAAAAAATCAAAATTTTATTCAAGTTCAATGGGATGATAAGAGGAACATTTTATTGCTAATTGTAAAATAAAAACTTAAATCCTAATAATGCTCATGCAATTCTGAAATTAAAAGATGGAAATTTAAATAAAGGCTTAAATGCTACTAGTGATCATGTAAATCTAAACATAAGAAATAGGAATTAGAATAGGCACAAAAATAGAGAGGTGGAACTCAACCACCTTAATTATGGGAGGTGTTAGGCTCTTTAGGGGATAATTTCTGACGCTTCAGTTCTTTTAACTCACGCCCCTGCTTCTCTTGTTTCTTGACCAATTTGCAAAGCATGCTAGTCTGGTCTTTTTGCTCCTCTCTTAATTGATCCAAGGTGGTTTGTAATTGTGCAACAGATGCTTTCAGATGGGTCCAATATTCAATTGGAAGGATCTTTTGTGTCTGAAGAGGTGGCTTCCTTTTGGGATGATCAGCTGGTACTTGGGAGCATTCTATCACTTGCTTGATGATTGGGCTTTCTGCTGGGATAAAGGAGTCTCTGTTAATCATGACTCCAGCCTCTTTACACAGGCGAAAGATAAGGTTTGGATAGGCCAATCTGGCTTGAGTTAACATCCTGTTTGTAACCTTGTACAGCTCACAGGGAATTAGTTGGTGGACTTCCACCTCATTCCCCATCATGATGCAGTGAATCATCACAGCCCTTCTAATGGTAACTTCAAAGCGGTTGCTAGTAGGGAGTATAGAATGGCCAATGAAATCCAACCAACCCCTAGCAACTAGTTTAAGATCCAATCTTCTCAGTTGGTTTGGTTTACCTTTGGTGTTATTGATCCACTGAGTTTCAGGTAGACATATGTCTTCTAGAATCTGATCCAGCTTGGGATCAGCTACCACCCTCCTATTAAAGGATTCTGGATCATCCCTTTGTGGAGGCAGCTTAAAGACCTCTCTCACCTTGTCAAGATGAAAATAGAGAGTCTTCCTTCGCACCATGGTGTGAAAAGTATGGAATCCTTGTCCATCTTTCTTTTTCTTATCTGTCATCTACAGATTTGCATGGAATTCATGGATCATTGTTATTCCAACATTGATCTCAGGGTCAGCCAGGATCTCTCAGCCTCTCTTTTGAATTTGCTCTTGGATCTCCGGATACTCATCTTCTTTTAATTCGAATTTGGCCTCCGGGATCACTGTCCTTTTGCACATTATTTTGTAATAATATTTTTCATGCTGCTTTGTGTAAAATCTGAGAGGTTTTAAAACAATTGTTTGGTTGTCTTTTTTCTTGCTTTTTGAAATGGGATTTTTAGTTTTTGGAGACATGGAATTCGAATGGAGTGAGAAGGCAAGGCTCTTTCCACACCAAACTTAAAAGGTTTGCTTATCCTCGAGCAAAAGAGAAGAAAGAAGATGAAGAGGAGGAGAAGAATTCAAAAGGAATGAGGATGAGGGGGTGTGTGGGGTGAATGGTATATATAGGGAGCGGGTGGGTTTTCGAAATTAATTAGATAAAAGATAAAGGAGATATGATTCACATCTTGGTAAAAGATAGAAAAAGATAAGTTTTAAAAATTGTTTAATCATCAAAAGATATGAAAAAGATAAAAAGATAAGATAGAAAGTATGAAAAAGATTTTAAAGTTAAATAAAAGCTTTGAAAAAGAATTGCAAAAGATATGAAATTTTGAAAAAGATTTAAAAAGATTTTAAATTTGAAAGGAATTCGAAATTAAAAGATGATTTTTGAAAGAATTTTGTTTAGAATATATGATTAAAAATATGAGATTTGGAAAAGATAAGTTTTGAAGAAGTCAAAAACTTCCCTATGCCTTGTTTAGCGTTTGAACGCCCAGAATGCCTTGATTCTGGCATTCAACGCCATCCTAGTGCTCTTTCTGGGCATTGAACGCCCAGCCAGTGCCTCCTAGCTGGCGTTCAACACCAGCTTGCCACACCTTCATGGTTCAACCACTGCTCTTTAGCTAGCGTTCAATGCTAGTCTTGCATCCCCCTTCAGGGCATTGAACGCCCAGCCAGTGCTCCCTGGCTGGCGTTCAACGCCAGGCTTACGGCTACTTGAAGGCATTCAACACCCAACCAATACCTCCTGGCTGGCGTTGAACGCCAGTCTCGCTACCTTTTGGGGGAGTCAACGCCCCCTTTCCGTCTTGTCTGGTGTTCAAGATAGACTGGCAAGTATACCGGCAAGTATACCGGGTCGTCCAAGTAATACCTCAGGTGAGTGAGGGTCGATCCCACAGAGATTGTTGGTTTGAGCAAGTAGTGGATACCTTGCAGATCTTAGTTAGGTGGATAGAAAATATAGTTGTCATGAGAAAACACATAAAATAGATAAATAAATAAAACGTTACTAGATAGGTGTAAAATCAACGGTATGAGAATGGTTGAGGCTTTGAAGATGCTTCTTCCTTCTAGATCAACTTTTCTCATCATCTACTCTAACTTCTGATTGATTCATTTCATGGCAGGCTGTATATGATTAACGCCGGGTTAGCGGTCATTAATTTCTTTTGCTTCAGATCAACTGCCGGGTCAGTGGTCATCCAATCTGAACGGGGGTGAAGCTCTAGCAGTTCATTCCCTTGATGATCCTACTCAAAATGCCACAGACAAGGTCAGATCTTCCAGATCAGAGAACGCAGCTCCTTGGGTTCTAACCTATACTACAAAGGCCCTAATTTCCCCACACCTCGGCTGCACTGATGTCTCGAGAAGTACCCAATGAAGCCGTAGATTAGCCGTCTAAGAGATGTATAATCAAGCTGGTAGTTCACTACTATCCCGTCAAGGACTCGAAAGAACTCATATGGAATTGGGATGATGATCAAGTTACACTCCCAATCCATTAGGATGAAGAACGAAGATACATCTTAGAATAGAATCAAGCATAGATTGAAGTAGAATAGTAATATCATTAATTGATAAGAATTAGCAGAGCTCCTAACCATAACCATAGGAGGTTAGTAACTCATACTATACAAAGGAATAATGTAATTCAAAATATGGCAAAAAGTTCTGAACAAGGGTGATCCTTGTTCTATTTTTACTAATCTAATAACTAAGGATTACAGAAAATAAGATAAACTACTCTTGAAGTGCGAAAATCCACTTCTGGGGCCCACTTGGTGACTGTTTGGGCTGAACTTGAGTGAAATCCATGAGCTAGTACCCCTTTTGGGCATTGAACACCAACCTTGGACTCCCTTTTGGGTGTTTGGACGCCAGCTACTCCCCTTTGGGCGTTGGACGCCAAGAATGGGGCTGGTGGCTGGTGTTGAATGCCAGTTTTGGGCCTTCATTTCCAAAGCAAAGTATAGACTATTATATATTTCTTGAAATTCCTAGATGTTAGCTTTCCATAGCTATTGAGAGCATGCCATTTGGACTTCTGTAGCTCCAGAAATGCTCTTTCTAGTGCATGGAGGTCAGATCCTAACAGCATCTGCAGTCCTTTCTCTGTCTTTGAATCAGACTTTTGCTCAAGCTCCTCAATTCCAGCTAGAAAATACCTGAAATCACCATAAACTCACAAACTCAAAGTAGAATCCAAAAATATGAATTTTTCACTAAAACCTATAAAAATATAATAAAACTTAAACAAAACATAATGAAAACTATATGAATAACATGCCAATAAGCGTATATAATATCTGCTCATCAATATCTAACCTAATTGATTTTGAAAATAAAATAAAATAATAAATTCTAAAACCTAAAAGATTGTGTTTTGTTTTATAATAATAAAAAATAAATAATAAAAATAAACTAAAAATAACTAAATTCATGAAGACTTCATTGGACTCCAAAAACGCGCTACTGGCACTAAACGCCAGGCTTGGTGTTTAGTGCTGCTGAGGCAGAAAACGTTGTGTGAGTTGCTGTCTTCCTGGCGCTAAACGCCAGGGTTGGCATTTAGTGCCACCAGCATGTGGTTCTGGCCATTGTTTACGAGGTAGTATTTCAGGTATTTTCTGGCTGAAATTGAGGGACTTGAGCAGAAATCAGATTCAGAGGTTGAAGAAGGACTACTGATGCTGTTGGATTCTGACCTCCCTGCACTCAACATGGATTTTCTGGAGCTACAAAACTCGAAATGGCGCGCTTCCAATTGTGTTGGAAATTAGATATCCAGGGCTTTCCAGCAATGTATAATAGTCCATACTTTGACCAAGAATAGACGATGTAAACTGGCGTTCAACGCCAGCTCTCTGACCAAATCTGGCGTCCAGCGCCAGAAAAGGATCCAAAACCAGAGTTGAACGCCCAAACTGGCACAGAAGCTGGCGTTCAACTCCACAAATGGCCTCTGCACGTGTAACACTCAGGCTCAGCCCAAACACACACCAAGTGGGCCCCGAAAGTGGATTTATGCATCAACTACTTACTTCTGTAAACCCTAGTAGCTAGATTATTATAAATAGGACCTCTTACTATTGTATTAGGCATCTTTGGTCTCAGTTTTATTCCATTGTTCATCTTAGGAGACTATTGATCTCGTTTAGGGGGCTGGCCATCTCGGCCATGCCTGGACCTTTCACTTATGTATTTTCAACGGTAGAGTTTCTACACTCCATAGATTAAGGTGTGGAGCTCTGCTGTTCCTTAAAGATTAATGCAAAGTACTACTGTTTTCTATTCAATTCTTCTTATTTCGCTTCTAATATATCCATTCGCACCCAAGAACGTGATGAAGATGATGATTATGTGTGACGCTCATCATCCTTCTCCCTTATGAACGTGTGCCTGACAAACACTTCTGTTCTACATGAATTAAGCTAGAATGAATATCTCTTAGATCTCCTAACCAGAATCTTCATCGCGCAAGCTAGAATGATGGCAGCATTCAAGAGAATCCGGAAAGTCTAAACCTTGTATGTGGTATTCCGAGTAGGATTCAATGATTGAATGACTGTGACGAGCTCCTAACTCGTGATTGCAGGGCGTTAGTGACAGACGCAAAAGGATAGTAAATCCTATTCCAGCATGATCGAGAACCGACAGATGAATAGCCGTGCCATGACAGGGTGCGTGAGCATATTATTCACTGAGAGGATAAGATGAAGCCATTGACAAGGGTGATGCCTCCAGACGATTAGCCGTGCCGTGACAGGGCATTGGATCATTTTCCCGTGAGATGACCGAAAGTAGCCATTGACAGTGGTGATGTATCACATAAAGCCAGCCATGGAAAGGAGTAAGACTGATTGGATGAAGATAGCAGGAAAGCAGAGGTTCAGAGGAACGAATAGCATCTCCATTCGCTTATCTGAAATTCCTACCAATGATTTACATAAGTACCTCTATCCCTATTCTATTATTTATTATTCGAAAACATCATTATCAATTTATATCTGCCTGACTGAGATTTGCAAGGTGACCATAGCTTGCTTCATACCGACAATCTCCGTGGGATTCGACCCTTACTCACGTAAGGTATTACTTGGACGACACAGTGCACTTGCTGGTCAGTTGTATCGAAGTTGTGACATATTATGAATGTGTAATCACGATTACGCGTACCAAGTTGCTCACGTGCCAGGATTTGTTTGAGCCTGGACATCACAATTTCGTGCACCAAGTTTTTGGCGCCGTTGCCGGGGATTGTTCGAGTTTGGACAACTGACGGTTCATCTTGTTGCTCAGATTAGGTAATTTTCTTTTTATTTTGTTTTCAAAAATTTTTCAAAAAAATCTTTCAAAACTTTCTCACCTGTTTTCGAAAAAATTTTAGATTCAAAATTTTTAAGAATGAATTCTAGTGTTTCATGAAGCATGTAAAGCCTGGCTGGCTGTAAAGCCATGTCTAAATTTATTTGGACTGAGGCTTACAATTTGTTATCAAGATCAATATACTCTGATGATCAAGTCATTAATTGTGATTTTAAAAAAAAATCAAATCTTTTTCAAAACTAATTTCAATCATATCTTTTCAAAAATATCTTCTTATCTTATCTTTTTCAAAAATTTGATTTCAAAATATCTTCTCTAACTTCCTAACTTCCTACNCAAGTGGGCCAGCTGAGTAAAAGGATCACTGAAATCCCTCCCAGTACTCTCCCAAGCAATACAGAAGAGAATCCAAAAGGAGAGTGCAAGGCCATTGACATAAGTGCCATGGCCGAACCTATGAGGAGAGGAGAGGACGTGAATCCCAAGGAGGAAGACCTCCTGGGACGTCCAGTGATCAATAAGGAGCTTCCCTCTGGGGAACTAAAGGACTCTAAGGCTCATCTAGAGACCATAGAGATTCCATTGAACCTCCTTATGCCCTTCATGAGCTCTGATAAGTATTCCTCTTCAGAAGAGAATGAGGATGTTACTGAAGAGCAAACTGCCAAGTTTCTTGGTGCAATCATGAAGCTGAATGCCAAATTATTTGGCATTGATACTTGGGAAGTTAAACCTCCCTTGTTCATCAATGAACTAAGTGATCTGGATCAACTGAAATTACCGTGTTCGAATTTCTTCTTCTCTTCTTCTACTAACAATAAGGAACCTCTTTACTGTGACATAGAGGATTCCTCTTCTTTTCTTCTTCCTTCCTCTTTCTTATGAGTAGGGACAGAGAAAAAGGCATTCTTGTTGAAGCTGATCCAGAACCTGAAAGGACTCTGAAGAGAAAATTAAGAGAAGCTAAATTACAACAATCCAGAGACAACTTAATTTAAAATTTCGAACAAGTAAAGGAGATGGCAGCCGAACCCAACAACAATGCAAGGAGAATGCTTGGTGACTTTACTGCACTTAATTCCAATTTACATGGAAGAAGCATCTCCATTCCTGCCATTGGAGCAAA
>NC_029785.2:57685191-57685834 GCF_000816755.2 Arachis ipaensis
AATCATGAAGCTGAATGCCAAATTATTTGGCATTGATACTTGGGAAGTTAAACCTCCCTTGTTCATCAATGAACTAAGTGATCTGGTTCAACTGAAATTACCTCAGAAGAGACAGGATCCTGGAAAGTTCATAATACCCTGTACCATAGGCACCATGATCTTTAAGGCTCTGGGTGACCTTGGTTCAGGAATAAACCTCATGCCCCTCTCTGTAATAGAGAAACTGGGAATATATGGGGTGCAGGCTGCTAAAATCTCACTAGAGATGGCAGACAGCTCAAGAAAACAGGCTTATGGACAAGTAGAAGATGTATTAGTAAAGGTTGAGGGCCTTTACATACCTACTGATTTCATAGTCCTGGATACTGGAAAGGAAGAGGATGAATCCATCATCTTAGGAAGACCTTTCCTGGCCACAGCAAGAGCTGTGATTGATGTTGACAGAGGTGAAATATTCCTTCAATGGAATGAGAACTCCCTTGTGTTTAAAACTCAAGGATCCCCCTCTGTAACCATAGAGAGGAAGCAGAAAAAGCTTCTCTCCAAGCAGACTCAACCAGAGCCCCCACAGTCAAACTCTAAGTTTGGTGTTGGGAGGCCACAACCAAACTCTAAGTTTGGTGTTGAACTCCTATATCCAAAA
>NC_029785.2:57685961-57686438 GCF_000816755.2 Arachis ipaensis
GCAGGGATGTAAATCCTTGAACACCTCAGGATCTGTGGACCCCACAGGATCCCCACCTACCTCCACTCACTTCTTCTCACCACTCTCTTTCACACAACCCCATAAACACTTTTCCTTAAAAACCCCTCACCAATCACCTCAATCTCTCTTCCCCACTAAACCTTCACCACTCACATCCACCCACTCTTCCCAATAAACCTACCTTATAAACTCCACCTACCTTCAAAATTCAAAACCAATTTCCCACCTAAACCCACCCATATGGCCGAACCAATACCCCACCTCCCTACCCTATATAAAGCCCTCCATTCTTCTTCAAATTCACACAACACACCCCTCTACACTCCTCTTGGCCGAAACCACATTTCCCTCTCCCTCTCCATATTTCTTCTTCTTCTTCTTCTATTCTTTTGTTTATTTCTCGAGGGCGAGCAATATTCTAAGTTTGGTGTGGTAAAAGCATAGTTTTTTTGTTTG
>NC_029785.2:57686619-57744620 GCF_000816755.2 Arachis ipaensis
GGTGGAAGTTCATGAGATTATACCTCAAGAACTCTACAAGGTGGCTGACAAGTCCTCCACCATGGCAAGGTTAGCCTTTCCTCACCTCATCTGCCACCTATGCAATTCGGCCGGGATTGACATAGAGGGAGATATCCTCATCAAAGAGGACAAGCCCATCACTAAGAAAAAGATGGAGCAAGCAAGAGAGCCCAGTCATGGAGCTCAAGAGGAGCAAGAAGCTCATCACCATGAGATTCCGGAAATGCCTCAAATGTTCAGGTATTTTCTGGCTGAAATTGAGGGACTTGAGCAGAAATCAGATTCAGAGGTTGAAGAAGGACTACTGATGCTGTTGGATTCTGACCTCCCTGCACTCAACATGGATTTTCTGGAGCTACAGAACTCGAAATGGCGCGATTCTAATTGCGTTGGAAAGTAGACATCCAGGGCTTTCCAGCAATGTATAATAGTCCATACTTTAGCCAAGAATAGACGACGTAAACTGGCGTTCAACGCCAGCTCTCTGACCAAATCTGGCATCCAGCGCCAGAAAAGGATCCAAAACCAGAGTTGAACGCCCAAACTGGCACAGAAGCTGGCGTTCAACTCCACAAATGTATAATAGTCCATACTTTGGCCAAGAATAGACGACGTAAACTGGCGTTCAACGCCAGCTCTCTGACCAAATCTGGCATCCAGCGCCAGAAAAGGATCCAAAACCAGAGTTGAACACCCAAACTGGCACAGAAGCTGGCGTTGGTCAGTTGTATCGAAGTTGTGACATATTATGAATGTGTAATCACGATTACGCGTACCAAGTTGCTCACGTGCCAGGATTTGTTTGAGCCTGGACATCACAATTTCGTGCACCAGTAGCTGATGCCAAATGCCACATCATGGCGTTTAGCGCCAACTTGACAGCAAGCTTGAACGAAGTACGAGGTACCTGCCGCAAAATGCCAAGTAGCGGCGTTTAGCGCCAGCTTGACAGCTTCCAATTTTCTCCTTTTTTTACATGAACTCTACCAAAGTTGCCTGAATCTTTTTTGAAATTAATGAAACCACAATGCACATCAAAGTAGTATCCAAACAGGCCTCAAACACTAAAAATCTCATAAAAACTTAATAAATCTATATCTAAAATACTAAGAAAATATAGAAAAGATTCTCACGCATCACAACACCAAACTTGAATTGTTGCTTGTCCTCAAGTAACGGAAAACAATATAAACTTGAGAAGTGAGTTTGCCTAAGAGTTGAGTTTTCAATTATGCTCCTGTCCATTCTTTGAGTGGGGTTAAGGACACTGTGATCCTGAACAGTTTCGGCATCTCACTATCATTTGAAACTTAGGAATGTTAATGTCTTTTGGAACTAGAATCTGAATAATATTATGAATTCTCTTTTTTTAACCTCTGATTAATCCTTAAACACAACATTTTGCCTTTTTTTTTTCTTTGGTGCTTTGCACCTAGAGCTTAGTTGTGACTCTAAATGTTTTGTCTCAAGCTTCATTTGACACAAAAACACCACAAGACTTAACTACGGAACTCTTTGAGTTTTGATTTTTCTTTTGAATTTTTTCAGTCAGTGGTGCTCAGAGCCTTGGCATACTCTTTATTTGCACTTAGCTCAACTCTAAGTGCTCTGTTTCAAGGATTCCTTGACACATTCACACCACAAGCATATGGCTAGGAAAACAACTCTTTTAAGCTTTTGATCATACTTATCCTTCCTAGCCATTGATGCTCAGAGCCTTGGGTCTTGCTTTTTATTTTCTTTTTTTTTGTTTCTTTTGCTCTAAGGATAAATCTTCTTGTTTAATTTAGAGAATTCATAATACTTCTCTAAATTCCTATACCTCATGAATTAATAACCTTAACTCCAAGATCAAATATGCATTATTCCTTTCATGTATTCAAAACCACAGATAAATACTACCACATCAAAATAAATAAGACAATTCAGAATATAAACTCAAGTTCTCATGCAATACATTACCTTTTTTTCTTTTTCTTTTTTTATTTAGATTCAAGCTCAGTGAGCGGTACATAAGGCATCCATTTCAAACTAAAATTAAACCACTAAAATAATTAATTAAAACTAGAAAAGCTAAAAATTCTAAAAATCATGCAAAGGACTATGATGTGGGCCAATCGTCGATTAGGAATTTTCTTCTCAATAAGAGAATCGCTTCGTTGCAAGTATAGTTCCAAACTAACAATCGACCCTCATCAAAATTTAATTTTGGTTGTCACAAGTTCAACCCAATAAAAATAACCGATAGTATTACTCCTGGATCATTCTCCCTAGGAATTACAATCGAGTGCTGGTGTACGAATTGTAAATCACACTTTTCATAACTCGTACCACTAACCAGCAAGTGCACTGGGTCGTCCAAGTAATACCTTACGTGAGTAAGGGTCGATCCCACGGAGATTGTCGGCTTGAAGCAAGCTATGGTTATTTTGTAATTCTTAGTCAGGAAATCAATGATAAGAGTGATTATATTTATAAAGAGTAAAAAGTATAAATTAAATAGTACTTGTTATGCAGTAATGGAGAACAGATTGAGGTTTTGGAGATGCTCTGTCTTCTGAATCTATGCTTTCTTACTGTCTTCTTCTTCACGCACGCAGATCTCCTTCCATGGCAAGCTGTATGTTGGTGGATCACCGTTGTCAATGGCTACCATCCATCTTCTCAGTGAAAATGGTCCAAATGCGCTGTCACCGCACGGCTAATCATCTATCAGTTCTCACTCATGTTGGAATAGGATCCATTGATCCTTTTGCGTCTGTCACTATGCCCATCACTTGTGAGTTTGAAGCTCGTCACAGTCATCCCATCCCAGATCCTACTCGGAATACCACAGACAAGCTTTATACTTTCCAGATCTCAGGAATGGCCGCCAATAATCCTAGCCTATACCACGAAGACTCTGATCATGAACCAAGAGGCTAAGAGATACACACTCAATCTAAGGTAGAACGGAAGTGGTTGTCAGGCACGCGTTCATAGGTTGAGAATGATGATGAGTGTCACGGATCATCACATTCATCACGGTTAAGTACAAGCGAGTATCTTAGAATAGAAACAAGCGTGATTGAATAGAAAACAGAAGTAATTGCATTAATTCATCGAGACACAGCAGAGCTCCTTACCCCCAACCATGGGGTTCAGAGACTCATGCCGTCAGAAATACAATATTCAGATGTAAAAATATCATGAGCTACAAAATAATCTCTAAAAGTAGTTTTTATACTAAACTAGTAGCTAGGGTTACAGAAAATAAGTAACTAAGTGCAGATAGTGCAGAAATCCATTTCCGGGGTCTACTTGGTGTGTGCTTGGGCTGAGTATTGAAGCTTTCACGTGTAGAGGTCTTCCTTGGAGTTGAACGCCAGTTTGTAACTTGTTTTTGGCATTTAACTCTTCTTTGCAACTTGTTTCTGGCGTTTAATGCCAAAATAGGGCAGAAAGCTGACGTTAAATGCCAGTTTGCGTCGTCTAAACTCGGAAAAAGTATGGACTATTATATATTGCTAGAAAGCCCTGGATGTCTACTTTCTAACGCAATTGAGAGCATGCCATTTGGACTCTTGTAACTCCAAAAATTCCATTTCAAGTGCAAGGGAGGTCAGAATCCAACAGCATCTGTAGTCCTTTTTCAGCCTCTGAATCAAATTTTTGCTCAGGTCCCTCAATTTCAGCCAGAAAATACTTGAAATCACAGAAAAATACACAAACTCATAATAAAGTCCATAAATGTGAATTTTTCATAAAAACTAATAAAAACATAGTAAAAACTAACTAAATTATACTAAAAACTACTAGAAAACAATGCCAAAAAGCGTATAAATTATCCGCTCATCACAACACCAAACTTAAATTGTTGCTTGTCCCCAAGCAACTGAAAATCAATTAGGATAAAAAGAAGAGAATATACTATAAATTCCAAAATATCAATGAAACTTAGCTCCAATTAAATGAGCGGGGCTAGTAGCTTTTTGCCTCTGAACAGTTTTGGCATCTTACTTTATCCTTTGAAGCTCAGAATGACTGGCATCTATAGGAACTCAGAATTTAGATAGTGTTACTGATTCTCCTAGTTCAGTATGTTGATTCTTGAACACAGCTACTTTATGAGTCTTGGTCGTGGCCCTAAGCACTTTGTTTTCCAGTATTACCACCGGATACATAAATGCCACAGACACATAACTGGGTGAACCTTTTCAGATTGTGACTCAACTTTGCTAGAGTCCCCAGTTAGAGGTGTCCAGGGTTCTTAAGCACACTCTTTTTGCTTTGGATCACGACTTTAACCGCTCAGTCTCAAGCTTTTGCCTTGACACCTTCACGCCACAAGCACATGGTTAGGGACAGCTTGGTTTAGCCGCTTAGGCCAGGATTTTATTCCTTTGGGCCTTCCTATCCATTAATGCTCAAAGCCTTGGATCTTTTTTTTTATTACCCTTGCCTTTTGGTTTAAAGGGTTACTGGCTTTTTTTCTGCTTACTTTTTCTTTTTCTTCCCCTTTTTTTTCCGCAAGCTTTTCTCTATTCACTGCTTTTTTTTTGCTTCAAGAATCATTTTTATGATTTTTCAGATCATCAAATAACATTTCTCCTTTTTCATCATTCTTTCAAGAGCCAACAATTTTAACATTCATAAACAACAAATTCAAAAGACATATGCACTGTTCAAGCATTCATTAAGAAAATAAAAATGTATTGTCACCACATCAAAATAATTAAATTAGTTTCAAGGATGAATTCAAAATCATGTACTTCTTGTTCTTTTATGGTTAAAACATTTTTCATTTAAGAAAGGTGATGGATTCATAGGACATTCATAGCTTCTAAACACTAATTATCATGTAATAAAGACACAAACATAAATAAACATAAAGCATAGAGAACGAAAATAGAAAAAATAAATAGACAAGGAGATTAAGGAACGGGTGCACCTTAGTGAGGGTGGCGTCTTCTTCCTCTTGAAGAACCAATGGTGTTCTTGAGCTCCTCTATGTCTCTTCCTTGTCTTTGTTGCTCCTCCCTCATAGCTCTTTGATCTTCTCTAATTTCATAGAGGAGGATGGAATACTCTTGGTGCTCCACTCTTAGTTGTCCCATGTTGGAACTTAATTCTCCCAGGGAGGTGTTAATTTGCTCCCAATAGTTTTGTGGAGGAAAGTACATCCCTTGAGGCATCTTAGTGATTTCATGATGAGGAACTTCCTCTGCTCTTGTTGTGGTCCATGAGTGGGCTTTCTTGTTTACTCCATCTTTTTCTTAGTGATGAGCTTTTGAGATGAATCTCTCCATCTCCCATGACTCAGAGGTGGAAATTTTTGCCTTTTCTTTCCTCTTTTTAGAGATTTCTCTGGCCTTAGGTGCCATAAATGGTTATGGAAAAACAAAAAGCAATGCTTTTACCACACTAAACTTAGAAAGTTTGCTCATCTTCGAGCAAAAGAAGAAAGAAGTGAGTAGAAGAAGAAGAAAAATGGAGGAGATGGAGGTGTGTGAATGGTTTGAATTTGAGTGGGTGGGTGTAGGTGGGTTGTATGATGGTTTTGGAGGAGTAATGGAGGTGATTGGTGGAGGTTATTTTGGGGAAGAGTGTTATAGAAAGGTGTGAAGAGGAGAGAAGAGAGTTGAGGTTGGTGGGGATCCTGTGGGGTCCACAGATCCTGAGGGGTCAAGGACTTTAACATCCCTGCTCCATTTAGGCGTGTAAAACACCCTTAGAATGCATGTCTGGCGTTAAACACCAGCTTGCTGCTTGTTTGTGGTGTTTAACGCCAGCTTTTCTCCCATTCTTGGCGTTAAAAGCCAATTCCATGCTCTGTTCTGGCGTTAAACACCAGGGTGGTGCTTGTTTCTGGCGTTTAATGCCAGTTTGATGCTTCTTTCTGGCGTTAAATGCCAGTTTGATGCTTCTTATTGGCGTTTAAACGCCAGTAAGCTTATCCTCCAGGGTGGGCTATTTTTTAATGTTGTTTTTCATTCTGTTTTTGATTTTTCAGTTGTTTTTGTGACTTCACATGATCATCAACCTAAGGAAAACATAAAATAGCAATAGAAAGTAAACAGATATAGTTAAATAACATTGGGTTGCCACCCAACAAGCGCTTCTTTAATGTCAATAGCTTGACCTTACTGAGCTTTTAATCTAGTCTCAGCCTTGAGCATTCTTTCTCAACATTGCCTTCAAGATAATGCTTAACTCTCTGTCCATTAACGATGAACTTCTTATTAGAATCAATGTCTTGAAGCTCTACATAGCCATATGGTGACACGCTTGTAATCACATATGGTCCTCTCCACTGAGATTTCAGTTTCCCGGGGAATAATCTGAGCCTAGAGTTAAATAGCAGAACCTTCTGTCCTGGTTCAAAGACTCTAGGTGACAACTTTCTGTTATGTCACCTTTTTTCTTTCTCTTTGTAAAGCTTAGCATTTTCGAAAGCAGTGAGTCTGAATTCCTCTAGCTCATTCAGCTGGAGCAATCTTTTTTCTCCAACTAATTTGGCATCAAAGTTTAGGAATCTAATTGCCCAGTAGGCCTTATGATCCAGTTCCACGGGCAGATGACAGGCCTTACCATACACAAGATGGTATGGAGAGGTCCCTATAGGAGTCTTGAATGCTGTTCTGTAAGCCCACAGAGCATCATCCAAGCTTCTTGCCCAATCCTTTCTACGGGTACTTACAGTCCGTTCCAAGATTCTTTTTAGTTTTCTATTAGAGTCTTCAGCTTGCCCATTTGTCTGTGGATGATATGGAGTTGCCACCTTGTGGCTAATTCCATACCGGACCATAGCAGAGTAAAGCTGTTTGTTGCAGAAGTGAGTTCCCCCATCACTGATTAGTGCTCTAGGGACACCAAATCTGCTGAAGATATGTTTCTGGAGGAACTTCAGCACTGTCTTAGTATCATTAGTGGGTGTGGAAATGGCCTCTACCCATTTGGATACATAGTCGACTGCCACCAGAATATAAGTGTTTGAGTATGATGGTAGGAAAGGCCCCATGAAGTCAATACCCCATACATCAAATAACTCAATCTCCAAGATTCCTTGTTGAGGCATGGCGTAACCATGAGGCAAATTACCAGCTCTCTGGAAACTGTCACAGTTACGTACAAACTCTCAGGAATCTCTATAGAGGGTAGGCCATTAGAAGCCACATTGGAGGACCTTGGTGGCTGTTCGCTCACCTCCGAAATGGCCTCCATATTGTGACCCATGGCAATGCCATAAGATCTTCTGTGCTTCTTCTCTAGGCACACACCTACGGATTATTCCGTTCGCACATCTCTTAAAGAGATAAGGTTCATCCCACAGGTAGTACTTTGCATCAGTATTTAATTTTTTCTTTTGTTGCCTGCTGTACTCCTTGGGTATGAATCTTGCAGCTTTATAGTTTGCAATGTCTGCAAACCATGGTGTTTTCTGAATGGTAAACAAATTCTCATCTGGAAAGGTTTCAGAGATCTCAATAGAGGGAAAGGACGCCCCTTCTACTGGTTCTATCCGGGACAGATAATCAGCCACTTGGTTTTCTGTCCCTTTTCTGTCTCTTATTTCTATATCAAACTCTTGCAAAAGCAACACCCATCTTATGAGCCTGGGTTTTGAATCCTGCTTTGTAAGTAGATATTTAAGAGCAGCATGGTCAGTGTACATAATCACTTTTGATCCTACTAAGTATGATCTAAACTTGTCAATGGCATAAACCACTTATGAGACACAGAAGTTGGTGAATTAAAAATTATTAAAATAGTTACGTTGCAAGTATAGTTCTTAACTCACTGAAAATCTGCCTATCAATTTAGAAATATGTCACAGAGAGTTTAAATTAAAAATTACTGGGAGTTTAAGTCCCAGGTCGTCTCCCAACGAGTTGCAGAAAAGCGTGCTATTTTATTAATCAGATGTTCCAAGAAGTTGAGTTAAGTAGATGGAAAATTAAATTGAAAAAATTTAAATAATATGAATAAAAGCCTTGACTGGGAGTTGAGTAGTTGGAATCTCTATTATTGATGGAATGATCTCAAGATTAACTTATAATTAATGATTGTTCTGTTTAGTTATCCTTTACTAGGTAAAAGAAAGTCAAACAAGTTGGAATGCTAGATCTATTCACGAGTTGCAACCCACTTAGTTCAAAGGGGTTGGTGTTAGTGATTAGATAACAATCCAACAGTTAATCCAATTACAATTTTTCTTTCAATCCTTCCAACTCAAGAGTTCCTTTAATCAACTCCCCATCAAGTGAGGGAACTACTCACTCATTGTAAATAATGAATCCATAACACATGAAAGGGAATTAAAAGAAGACATGATTATTGGAATGGAAAAATAAATTAAAATGGAAGAAATAATCCTTGTATTAATTAATCATGAAAGTATTCAAATGATAAAATTGAACAAGCAAAGAACATGGAAGAATAAAACCAAGTTAAGAGAACGAACTAGAATGACGAAGTCTTGATGAGGAAATAACTCTTCTCAATGTTCCAATGCTAAGATCAATTGAAAATTAAAATTCTCAAACCTAGAGAGAAAAACCTAGAGGAGGAAAAACTCGATCTAAAAACTGAAAACTGTGTAGAATGAATGTTGTCTTTTGTTTCTGCATATTCTTTGGCTCTAGTCTGCTGTTTCGGGCCGAAAACTGGGTCGAAATAAGGTCCAAAATTGCCCCCAGCGAAGTCTACAGATTATGCAGATCGCACATGTCACGCGATCGCGTCATCCATGCGGACGCGTCATTCGCGCTTTTTCTAGCCACGCGTTCGCGTCGTCCACGCTACCACGTCGCCTGAGCTTTTCCAATCCGCGCGGCCGCGTGAGCCATGCGGCCGCGTCACTGCAATTTGCTCTCCTTCGCGCGGCCGCGTGAGCCATGTGGCCGCGTCACTGCGATTTGCTCTCCTTCGCACGGTCGCGTGAGCCATGCGACCGCGTCACTTCTCACTGGTTATCTCCTCAAATTCTTGTATTCCTTCCATTTTTGCTAGCTTCCTTTCCAATCTCCAACTCATTCATGCCCTATAAAGTCTGAAACACTCAACACACATATCACGGCATCGAATGGAATAAAGGAGAATTAAAAATACATAATTAAAGTCTCTAGGAAGCAGTTTTCAAACATGTTATAAATTCAGGAAGGGATTATAATTTTATGCTAATTTAATGAATAAGTGTGTAAGGATCATGATAAAACCACACAATTAAACACAATATAAACCATAAAATAGTGGTTTATCAACCTCCCCACACTTAAACATTAGCATGTCCTCATGCTTAATTGAAGGAGATAAGAAAATAAGTATGAACATGTAGAAACTCATGAAATGCAATGCAAGCCTATATATAAATAAATGCAACTATATGATTCTTGTCCACTTGATCAAAAGTAAATAAGCTCTTCAAAACAATTACAAATCAAATTCCACTAATTCTATCATTATACAATAAAACAGATAAAGGTGCAAGAAGATAGCTCATGAAAGTAGGGAACATGAAAATTCAAGCATTACAATGCACATAGATTTTTAATTCTTATAGTTTCACATGAGTATGTATCCAAATTCCCATTAAATTCTCATGACACATTCCCTTAACAACTTTTGTTCCCATAATTTCCCATACTTAACTAGCACACACAATTCTATCTTAAGTTAACCAAAGATTCAATTTGGGATATACAATTGTTTTTCAGCTTAAGGTTAGTAATATGGTAAAATATAGAACAAATGGGATTTAAAGGCTCAAAGTGGTTAACAAAGGAAATTGAAAAGGGTAGGATTAATTTGGATAAGTAAGTTTAAGCAAATAATGGCCTCAATCATGTGCAAGCATGTAAATATAATAAATATTGGACATATAAGATAAAACAAAATATAGATCATAATCATAAAGAAGTAAACACACAAGAATGAAATAATTATGGTTAAATAGTGTAACCATGCATAAAGGCTCAAATTCTCACAGGTTGTGTGTTCTTTAGCTCAAATATCATGTTCCAAATACAACTCAAGCAAATTTATCATAAAAATTTTGAAAAATTAGTGAAATTTTGTTCCAAAGATAGAGTCTTAAAAGAAACTTATTGTCTTTTCAATCAAGTAGAACATGCATGCAACTATCCTAACCTATCCAAATTTATTCTATTCTATAAAAGAAAGAAAATCTAACTAAAGTATCCTAATTATTGGTGCTAGGGAAAAAAAATTACCTCCGGAAGTCAGGTACTGACCGACCTCCCCACACTTAAGGCTTTGCACCGTCCTCGGTGCCGTCTGTTAGGAACAGGGGTAGCCTGGTGGCAGTATCTCCACAGTCGGGATCGTCATGGCTCCCTGTGCTGGTAAAAGAAGTGGAGACCAGGGTATCTGAGTCCCTGAAGTGTCCCTTGAGTAGCTCCTTGAGGTGTTTGAATCAACGCTCGTTACGGCGCTCTCTCAACTTTGCTTTCTGTTCTTGTCGATCCAACCTTTCGATTATCTGCTGGAGCAATGCATCAGTTGTAGGTGCTTGTGGTGTTGAAGAAGGATTATCTTCAACTGTAGTAGTAGGAAGACTTGTAGTGGCTGTTGGGAGTATGAGGTATTTCCCGTTAGGGACATACTGATCATCCCAAGGAAGCACGGCTTTGGTGTCCCCAGCTCTGTAGGAGACTCTGGCTGCTGAGACAAGATCTGAGACCAAGGCGGGGAAAGGTAAGTTGCCCGCAATTTGTACGTGTCCCATAGCATTCCGGATATGTCTTGAGAGATGCAAAGGTTGGTCTGTAAGGATGCACCATAGTAGAACAGCCATGTCCACAGTGAAGGAGGACTCATGAGTGCTCGGAAAGACGTAATGGGACATGATCTGTGCCCAGACGCGAGCCTCCAAGGTAAGTGCTGAAGCCAAGATTCCCTTAGGGCGGGTACGGTGGTATCCGTAGATCCAACGGCTGCCAGGTAATGCGATAACTCCGAGAACGGAGTCCCAGTCAAATTGGTACCTCTGGCACTTAAGTGTGGCTTCTTGGAAGGTGTCCATTCCTTCTGGAATAGGGGGAAGACTCAGAGCTTGCTGAATGGCCTCTTTTGTGATAGGGACTTGTTTCTGCCGGACATAAACAGACTGCAGGGTTGGCATGTAGAAGTTAGAGTAGAACTCAACTACCCAAGAAAGATTGACCTTCCTTGGCTGTCTCCGTAGAAAACCCAATTGTCTTCGTTCAATTTGCGGCTCAACAAAGAAAGCAATATTGGTGGGAGGATAAGAAGGTATTCATTGTTATAGTTCCTTTCTGCCAGGATAGGGAACATCTGCTCACAGTAGCGATTGGGAAATCACGCAGTGTCCTTTGCTGGAAGGGCTTTCTCTTTCTCATCAACCTTTATTATCCTCTTAACTCTTTTTGTTGGGGCTTGACTGCGGTTGAAGAAGGCTCTGCCACTAATGCTCTTTTAGTGCCTTTTCTTGCTGGGGGTTTAGGAGTCGCTTTCTCCTTTCCTTTCTTGGTGGCTATCCTGAAAAGAGAGGAGAAAGTAAATTAAATTCAAATAGATATATAGCAAGGAAGAGAACGGAAGAGTGGTGATGGGTGCACATTAGGATGTAGATGACATTAACACATGCTCTCGAGTACATGTGAAAAGCCAACAATGGAAAATAGCTAGTGCATAGAAAGACAAGTGACTGCAAGGTGTTTATTGGCATGCCGACAAAGGGCATGAGTAGCATAGACCAAGCAATACTTTGTAACAAACCATCACGTTTGTATTGACAATTAAATTCAATTAATACAATGGTAAAGGGAAGTTGTGAAAAGCAAGCATTGAATAGTATAACAACATAGAGAAGTGCATAATGCCATTTGAGCTTTTTCACAAACACATAGCATGCATGATGAATAAGGTATAGAAAATATAAAGGTGAACATGCAAGCAATCCCTTAAATAGAATAAAAATAATTGTCAAACAATTTGCAACAATCTGCAAGTAGATAATGAGGGATAATGACTCAAAATATTTCTAACACCATGTAAAAGGGAAAAGAAAAAGAAAGAAAATATGAATAATGAAAAGAAAAAGAAGAGAAAAGAAGATACATATAAAATAATAAGGATGATAGAAAAAGGAGGGAAGAAGAAAATAAAACCTTGTTAATGGAGGTGAGAGAGATAGAGAGTGAAAGGTGAGATAGAAGGGGGAAGGGGGAAGGAAGAAATAAGGAAGGGAAAGAAAAACTAGGATTTGGAGGAGAGAAAGATAAGATAATTTGGCAATTTAGGTTGAGCTGTGCGGCGCACGCGACGCGGCCGCGTGGGGCACGCGTTTGCGTGGATGCGCTTCAAGTATGGTGACGCGATCGCGTCGGTCACGCGGTCGCGTGACCCATGTTATGCGTCTGGCGCGAGTGCAGCCTCGCACCAGCACAACTCTCTGTTCAAATTAATTTATTTGCCAAAATTGGGGTGGCGCGATCGCATGGGTCACGCGATCGCATGAGTGTGCACCAGAAAATAGATGACGCGGCTGCGTCAGCGACGCGGTCGTGTAATAAGGATTGTGCTTCCAGCACCAATCCAGCATCACTCTCGCACAATATTTCATTGTGCACCCTTTTACGTCGAAAACTTAGGGCACGCGGCCGCATGGGCACGCGGTCGCGTGGGAGGCCATGATTCTCATGCGACGCGAATGCGTCAGCGACTCGGTCGCGTGGGTTGATTTGTGCCATTGGCACGCCTCCAGCCACACTCTAGCGTGACTTTCTATTCATTTTTATTTTTCTTTATTCTCCCTGTGACGCGGACGCGTCGCTGATGCGATCGCGTCGCGTAGGTGAAATTTTTTTTTTAAATTAAAAACATGTAAATGCAGATGCATGAAAGTACTAAGAAAGAGAAGAGTTATTGAATAGAAAAAAACTAAAAATAAAAAAAAGAACGATCATACCATGGTGGGTTGTCTCCCACCTGGCACTTTGCTTTAACGTCCGTAAGTTGGACGCTCCACTAGCTCAATCCTCTGCTATGTGAGGATCTTCCAAGAGGAAGATCTCAAGCTCCTTGTTTCTCTGTACCTTCTCGCCATGGTATAGCTTCAGGCATTGTCCATTAACCTTAATAAGTTCAGAGCTTGAAGGATGGCTTAGGTGATAAACTCCGTACGGTTCGGCCTTCTCTACTCTGTATGGACCTTTCCATCTTGATCTCAACTTACCTAGCATGAGCCTTAGTCGAGATTTGTAAAAGAGAACTAAATCCCCAGGTTGGAACTCTTTCTTCTTGATGTTTTGATCATGTACAGCCTTCATCTTTTCCTTGTATATTCTGGAGTTTTCATAAGCTTCTAGGCGAAGGCTCTCCAGTTCCTGTAGTTGCAACTTCCTTTCAGCTCCGGCTTTCTCAATTCTCATGTTGCACTCCTTAACTGCCCAAAAGGCTTTGTGTTCTACTTCAACTGGGAGATGACAAGCTTTTCCATAAACCAAACGGAAAGGACTCATCCCAATGGGTGTCTTATATGCTGTTCTATATGCCCAGAGTGCATCTTGTAGCCTGGTGCTCCAGTCTTTTCTATGAGGCTTTACTATCTTTTGCAAGATACGCTTAATTTCTCTATTTGACACTTCAGCTTGCCCATTAGTTTGGGGATGGTAAGCTGTTGCAACTTTATGAATTATCTCATGCTTCTTCATTAATCCTGTTAGTCTCCTGTTACAAAAATGGGTGCCTTGATCACTCACGATTGCTCGTGGTGATCCGAAGCGACATATAATATGGTTTCTCACAAAAGAAACAACAGTGTTAGCATCATCAATGCGGGTAGGAATTGCTTCCACCCATTTGGAAATATAATCCACAGCTAACAATATATAAAAATATCCATTAGAGTTTGGAAATGGACCCATGAAGTCAATGCCCCAAACATCAAAAATTTCACAGAAATGCATAATTTGTTGAGGCATTTCATCCCTCCTGGATATATTACCAAATTTCTGGCATGGGAGACAAGATTTACAAAACTCAACAGCGTCTCTAAAAAGAGTAGGCCACCAGAATCCACAGTCTAAGATCTTTTTAGCTGTCCTTTGAGGACCAAAATGCCCTCCACTCACAGATGAGTGACAGGCCTCTAAAATGGACTGGAATTCTGATTGAGGTACAAAATGTCTAATTACCTGATTAGCGCCACATCTCCATAAATATGGGTCATTCCATATATAATATTTAGACTCGCTTTTCAGCTTGCCTCTTTGATGCTTAGAAAAATTTGGAGGAAATGTGCGGCTAACTAAATAATTAGCAACAGGTGCATACCAAGGGACTACCTCAGATACTGCTTGCAGGTTATCAAAAGGAAAATTATCATCTATAGGAGTAGAATTATCCTTAATATGCTCAAGGCGACTCAAGTGGTCTGTCACTAAATTTTGATTACCACTCCTATCCTTTATTTCTAAATCAAATTCTTGTAACAGCAGTATCCAACGTATAAGTCTTGGTTTGGATTCCTTTTTAGCTAATAAATACTTTAAAGCTGCATGGTCCGAATACACTACTACTCTAGTACCAAGTAAATAAGCTCAGAATTTATCCAGAGCAAAAACAATAGCAAGAAGCTCTTTCTCAGTAGTAGTATAGTTGGACTGGGCAGTGTCTAAAGTCTTAGACGCATAAGCGATAACGAAAGGATCCTTACCTTCACGCTGAGCCAGTGCTGCTCCTACTGCATGGTTGGAAGCATCACACATGATTTCAAACGGCTGGCTCCAGTCTGGTCCTCTCATAATTGGAGCTTGAGTCAGAGCAGTCTTCAGCTTATCGAACGCTTGTTTGCAATCCTCACTGAACTCGAACTCAATATCCTTCTGCAGTAATCTGGATAAGGGAAGTGCGACCTTACTAAAGTCCTTAATAAATCTCCTGTAAAAACCTGCATGGCCAAGGAACGAACGGACTTCTCTAACAGAAGAGGGGTAAGGTAAACTAGAAATAACATTCACCTTTGCTGGGTCTACAGAAATGCCATTATTAGATACCACATGTCCTAATACAATCCCTTGTTTTACCATAAAGTGACATTTTTCGAAATTTAATACAAGGTTTGTATAAACACATCTATCTAATACTCTAGATAATCCATCTAAGCAAAGGCTAAAAGAATCACCATAAACGCTAAAATCGTCCATAAAAACTTCCATACAGTCCTCAATAAGATTAGAGAAAAGACTCATCATGCACCTTTAGAAAGTAGCTGGTGCATTGCACAAGCCAAAGGGCATTCTCTTGTAAGCATAAGTCCCAAAAGGACATATAAAAGTAGTCTTTTCCTGATCCTCAGGAGCTATATGGATCTAGAAATAACCTGTGTAACCATCTAAAAAGCAATAATGTGATTTACCTGACAGGCGATCCAGCATTTGATCAATGAATGGAAGTAGGTAGTGATTCTTACGGGTAGCCTGGTTGAGACGCCTGTAATCAATGCAGACTCTCCAAGCATTCTGAACTCTAGTTGCTATGAGCTCTCCATGCTCATTCTTCACTGTAGTGACTCCAGACTTCTTGGGCACCACTTGTACTGGGCTTACCCATTCATTGTCTGAAATGGGATATATGATACCGGCTTCCAATAGTCTGGTCACTTCCTTTTTGACAACTTCCAAGATAGTGGATTCAATCTTCTTTGGGGTTGACAGACAGGTCTTGCTCCCTCTTCTAAGAATATTCTGTGCTCACATACTTGAGGGTTGATGCCTACTATGTCTGCCAAGCTCCACCCAATTTCCTTCTTATGCTTCCTCAGCACATCAAGTAACTGCTCTTCTTATTGAGAAGTAAGTTTCCTTGCAATGATAACTGGAAACCTTTGCTCATCTTCGAGATAGGCATATTTGAGATGTGGAGGGAGGGGTTTCAATTCTAACTTTTGATCATGGGTAGGCTCTGGATTATCTGGAGCTTGTGAAAATGACGAAGTGCCCTCATTGTCAGTTAAGAGGGTCCCCACACTTGGACCTTGTCCAGTGTGCCTCTCTTCAAACTCTTCCTTGTGAACTTCAGCTACACTTTCATCTATGACATCACCCTGGAAGATGGAACGATCTTCTAGGGGGTTGTCAATGACTCCATTCAGATTGAAGATTACTATGCGGCCATCTATTTCAAAGGAGTATGTTCCTGAAAAATCATCCAATTTGAATTTTGATGTCTTCAGGAATGGTCTTCCAAGTAGGATTGATGATGGCTTATCTGAATCATTATGGGGCATCTCCAAGATATAAAAATCAGTGGGAAATGTAAGCCCTTTAATGTTCACCAAAACATCTTCAGCAACTCCAGCCACTGTAATAATGCTTTTATCTGCTAACACAAAATGAGCTGCCGACCTTTTTAAGGGAGGGAGCCTCAAAATATCATATATAGACAAAGGCATTATACTGACACATGCTCCTAAATCACACATGCAATCATAAATTACTACACCACCAATAGTACAGCTAACTATACAAGGACCTGGATCACTACATTTTTTAGGTAATCCTCCCATTAAAGCAGATATAGAACTACCTAAAGGAATAGTTTCTAATTCATTAATTTTGTCTTTATGTATACATAAGTATTTTAGAAACTTTGCATATTTAGGTACCTGTTGAATAACATAAAAAAGGGGAACAGTTACCTCGACCTTTTTGAATATCTCTACCATTTTAGGTTCGGGTTCCAGCTGCTTCCTGGGTTTCCTTGAAAGTTGTGGAAATGGAATAGGAGTAGTGTTTTCTGTGGTGTCTGCGCCTTTTGGTGCTTCCTTCTGTGGTTGAGCTATTTCTTCTTCAGCTATGTCCTGTATGTCCTCTTCCTCTTCAACATCTTCTATTTCTACTACCTCTTCAGCTGAGGTGTGTTCTGGTGGGCTTGGTTCCTCCTGACTGCTCTCCTGCAGTGTGGTTCCAGACATTAGGGTGATGGCATTAATGGCTCCCTTTGGATTGGGTAATGGTTGAGAGGGGATTCCAGTGGAACTTGAAGGTTGGTTACTGGAATTTTGCGTTGATCCAAGCTGTGACATAAGAGCTTGCAAAGTAGAGGTGAGACCATTCAGACTGGCGTTAATACTATTCATGTTATTTTTCATGGTCTGTTGTCTTCGCTCAAAAGATTGTAGTAGCTCTTCATTAGGAGATAAAGAAGAATGAGTAAATTGAGATGTCTGCTGTTGATTATTCTGTGGTCCTGGGTTTTGCCTCAGGTGAGGTGCTCTGTAAGGTTGATTCTGCTGCCTGTTGTTGTTATTATTCCACCTCTGATTTCTCTGATTATCTCGGCCTCCTCTGTTATTGTTGTCCCTCCAATTCTGGTTAGAATTATCCTGCCATCCATGGTTATTATTTCCACTTTGATTGTACCCTTGGTTGGGGCGGTCATAGAAGTTTTGAGTGGATGCCACCATGTTGTCTTCTTGTTGGAGCTGCGGGCATTCATCAGTGTAATGGCTATAATCAGCACAGATTCTGCAAATTCTTTGTGGGACTAGTTGTTGGTTTTGCTGTGGTGGAGGAGCTTGAGCTTGCTGTTGATTCAATTACATCTGCTTCAGCAAGTTGGTCATCTCACATACACTCTGAGCTAGAGCAGCAGTCTCTCTGTTAGAGGATACTTCGGCAACGGCTTTTGAACGGCCTTGCTTTTGCCTATGGTTCCTAGTAGATTCAGCTAAATCACTGATCAATTGCCAAGCCTCATCAGTGGTCTTGTACTTCTTCATAGACCCATTGCTAGCACTTTCTAATGTGGTCTTATCTTGGGGCCTCATGCCCTGTGTGATATAGCTAAGTAACATTATCTTGTCAATCCTGTGGTGGGGGCATGCTTCTAGAAGATTATTGAAGTGCTCCCAGTATTCAAAGAGAGTCTCATTGTCATCCTGAACAATTGTGGAAATATCCTTCCTCAGTTTATCAGTAACTTCAGATGGAAAGAATTTCTCCAAAAACTCCTTTCTGAGTGTATCCCAGTTGGATACATTTGCTAGAGGTTGAGTGTAGTACCACTCTCTTGCCTTTCCCTCGAGAGAAAACGGGAAAGCTTTCAGCAAAATTGAAGTTTCATCAGTACCATCACGCCTGATAGTAGAACAGGCTGCCTGGAAATCTCTCAAGTGCTTGATAGGCTCTTGAGCAGGTAGGCGAAGAAACTTGGGCATCAAATTTAGCAGTGCGGTCTTTATTTCAAAATCTGTAGCTACCGCTGGATGATGCGCTTGAAACAGTTGCATTGTAAAATCAGGGGCTCCTTCCTCCTGGATGGTAACTCTCCTAGCTGCCATGTCTTCTGCACGTAAAACAACCGAATCAGTAGAACGGGGGCTGGTTTCTTCCTCAAGTTCACTTTTAGATCCGCCCTCAGAGAGGACTAACTGACGCTGTTCTCGCCTTATTCGTGAAATAGTCCTTTCAATTTCAAAATCGAATATTAGCAAGCCCGGATCAGGAAGTGAATGCGTCATTTGACGGAAGAAACATGCAGCTCATAGTAGCAAAATAAAATAAAATGTAAATAAATAAATTCTAATTAATAACTTAGCACTCTATTGCAACTCCCCGGCAACGGCGCCAAAAATTGATGAGACACAGAAGTTGGTGAATTAAAAATTATTAAAATAGTTACGTTGCAAGTATAGTTCTTAACTCACCGAAAATCTGCATATCAATTTAGAAATATGTCACAGAGAGTTTAAATTAAAAATTACTGGGAGTTTAAGTCACAGGTCGTCTCCCAATGAGTTGCAGAAAAGCGTGCTATTTTATTAATCAGATGTTCCAAGAAGTTGAGTTAAGTAGATAGAAAATTAAATTGAGAAAATTTAAATAATATGAATAAAAGCCTTGACTGGGAGTTGATTAGTTGGAATCTCTATTATTGATGGAATGATCTCAAGATTAACTTATAATTAATGATTGTTCTGTTTAGTTATCCTTTACTAGGTAAAAGAAAGTCAAACAAGTTGGAATGCTAGATCTATTCACGAGTTGCAACCCACTTAGTTCAAAGGGGTTGGTGTTAGTGATTAGATAACAATCCAACAGTTAACCCAATTACAATTTTTCTTTCAATCCTTCCAACTCAAGAGTTCCTTTCAATCAAATCCCCATCAAGTGAGGGAACTACTCACTCATTGTAAATAATGAATCCATAACACATGAAAGGGAATTAAAAGAAGACATGATTATTGGAATGGAAAAATAAATTAAAATAGAAGAAATAATCCTTGTATTAATTAATCATGAAAGTATTCAAATGACAAAATTGAACAAGCAAAGAACATGGAAGAATAAAACCAAGTTAAGAGAACGAACTAGAATGACGAAGTCTTGATGAGGAAATAACTCTTCTCAATGTTCCAATGCTAAGATCAATTGAAAATTAAAATTCTCAAACCTAGAGAGAAAAACCTAGAGGAGGAAAAACTCGATCTAAAAACTGAAAACTGTGTAGAATAAATGTTGTCTTTTGTTTCTGCATATTCTTTGGCTCTAGTCTACTGTTTCGGGCCGAAAACTGGGTCGAAATAAGGTCCAAAATCGCCCCCAGCGAAGTGTGCAGATTATGCAGATCGCACATGTCACGCGATCGCGTCATCCATGCGGACGCGTCATTCGCGCTTTTCCTAGCCACGCGTTCGCGTCGTCCACGCTACCGCGTCGCCTGAGCTTTTCCAATCCGCGCGGCCGCGTGAGCCATGCGGCCGTGTCACTGCGATTTGCTCTCCTTTGCGCGTTCGCGTTAGCCTTGCGACCGCGTTACTTCTCGCTGGTTATCTCCTCAAATTCTTGTGTTCCTTCCATTTTTGCTAGCTTCCTTTCCAAATCTCCAATTCATTCATGCCCTATAAAGTCTGAAACACTCAACACACAGATCACGGCATCGAATGGAATAAAGGAGAATTAAAAATACATAATTAAAGTCTCTAGGAAGCAGTTTTCAAACATGTTATAAATTCAGGAAGGGATTATAATTTCATGCTAATTTAATGAATAAATGGGTAAGGATCATGATAAAACCACCCAATTAAATACAATATAAACCATAAAATAGTGGTTTATCAACCACTGCAAGCAATTCTTTTTCTGTGGTTGTGTAATTTTCCTGGGCATCATTTAAAACACGGCTAGCATAATAAATGACATGCAGAAGCTTGTCATGCCTCTACCCCAATACTGCACCAATGGCGTGGTCACTGGCATCACACATTAGTTCGAATGGTAATGTCCAGTCTGGTGCAGAAATAACTGGTGCTATGACCAGCTTAGCCTTCAGAGTTTCAAACGCCTGCAGACACTCTGTGTCAAACACAAATGGCATGTCAGCAGCTAGCAGGTTGCTCAGAGGTTTTGCAATTTTCAAAAAATCCTTTATAAACCTCCTATAGAATCCTGCATGCCCCAGAAAGCTTCTAATTGCCTTAACATTGGCAGGTGGTGGTAGTTTTTCAATCACTTCCACTTTAGCTTGATCCACTTCTATTCCCTTGTTTGAAATTTTATGCCTAAGGACAATTCCTTCAGTCACCATAAAGTGACATTTTTCCCAGTTTAAAACCAGGTTGGTCTCTTGGCATCTTTTCAGAACAAGTGCTAAATGGTCAAGGCAGGAGCTGAATGAGTCTCCAAATACTGAAAAGTCATCCATGAAGATTTCCAAGAATTTCTCTACCATATCAGAGAAGATAGAGAGCATGCACCTCTGAAAGGTTGCAGGTGCATTGCACAGACCAAAAGGCATCCTTCTGTAGGCAAACACTCCAGAAGGACATGTGAATGTTGTTTTCTCTTAGTCCTGAGGATCTACTGCAATTTGGTTGTAGCCTGAATAGCCATCCAAAAAGCAGTAATATTCATGATCTGCTAGTCTCTCTAGCATCTGGTCTATGAATGGTAAAGGAAAGTGATCCTTCCTGGTGGCTGTATTGAGCCTTCTGTAGTCAATACACATACGCCACCCTGTAACTGTTCTTGTAGGAACCAGTTCATTTTTTTCATTATGAACCACTGTCATGCCTCCCTTCTTGGGAACAACTTGGATAGGGCTCACCCAGGGGCTATCAGAAATAGGATAAATAATCCCATCCTTCAGTAATTTGGTGACCTCTTTCTGCACCACTTCCTTCATGGCTGGATTTAGCCGCCTCTGTGGTTGAACCACTGGCTTAGCATTGTCCTCCAATAAGATCTTGTGCATGCATCTTACTGGGCTGATGCCCTTAAGATCACTTATGGACCACCCAAGAGCTGTCTTGTGTGTCCTTAGCACTTGAAGTAGTGCTTCCTCTTCCTGTGGATTTAAAGCAGAGCTTATGATCACCGGAAAAGTGTCACCTTCTCCCAGAAATGCATATTTCAGGGATGGTGGTAGTGGTTTGAGCTCGGGTTTAGGAGGTTTTTCCTCTTCCTGAGAAATTTTCAGAGGCTCTTTTATTTCCTCTGAATCCTCCATATCACACTTTTCACAACTCGTACCACTAACCAGCAAGTGCACTAGGTCGTCCAAGTAATACCTTACGTGAGTAAGGGTCGATCCCACGGAGATTGTCGGCTTGAAGCAAGCTATGGTTATTTTGTAATTCTTAGTCAGGAAATCAATAATAAGAGTGATTATATTTATGAAGAGTAAAAAGCATAAATTAAATAGTACTTGTTATGCAATAATGGAGAACAGATTGAGGTTTTGGAGATGCTCTGTCTTCTGAATCTCTGCTTTCCTACTGTCTTCTTCTTCACGAACGCAGGTCTCCTTCCATGGCAAGCTGTATGTTGGTGGATCACCATTTTCAATGGCTACCATCCGTCCTCTCAGTGAAAATGGTCCAAATGCACTGTCACCGTACGGCTAATCATCTATCGGTTCTCACTCATGTTGGAATAGGATCCATTGATCCTTTTGCGTCTGTCACTACACCCATCACTTGTGAGTTTGAAGCTCGTCACAGTCATCCCATCCCAGATCCTACTCGGAATACCACAGACAAGGTTTAGACTTTCCGGATCTCAAGAATGGCCGCCAATAATCCTAGCCTATACCACGAAGACTCTGATCATGAACCAAGAGGCTAAGAGATACACACTCAATCTAAGGTAAAACGAAAGTGGTTGTCAGGCACGCGTTCATAGGTTGAGAATGACAATGATTGTCACGGATCATCACATTCATCACGATTAAGTACAAGCGAGTATCTTAGAATAGAAACAAGCGTGATTGAATAGAAAACAGAAGTAATTGCATTAATTCATCGAGACACAGCAGAGCTCCTCACCCCCAACCATGGGGTTTAAAGACTCATGCCATCAGAAATACAATATTCAAATGTGAAAATGTCATGAGCTACAAAATAATCTCTAAAAGTAGTTTTTATACTAAACTAGTAGCTAGGGTTACAGAAAATAAGTAACTAAGTGCAGATAGTGCAGAAATCCACTTCCGGAGCCCACTTGGTGTGTGCTTGGGCTGAGTATTGAAGCTTTCATGTATAGAGGTCTTCCTTGGAGTTGAACGCCAGTTTGTAACTTGTTTTTGGCGTTTAACTCTGCTTTGCAACTTGTTTCTGGCGTTTAATGCCAGAATAGGGCAAAAAGCTGGCGTTAAACGCCAGTTTGCGTCATCTAAACTCAGGCAAAGTATGGACTATTATATATTGCTGGAAAGCCCTGGATGTCTACTTTCTAACACAATTAAAGGCGCGCCATTTGGACTTTTGTAGCTCCAAAAATTGCATTTCGAGTGCAGGGAGGTCAGAATCTAACAGCATCTGCAGTCCTTTTTCAGCCTCTGAATCAGATTTTTGCTCAGGTCCCTCAATTTCAGCCAGAAAATACCTGAAATCATAAAAAAAAACACAAACTCATAGTAAAGTCCAGAAATTTAAATTTTGCATAAAAACTAATAAAAACATAGTAAAAACTAACTAAATTATACTAAAAACTACTAGAAAATAATGCCAAAAAGCGTATAAATTATCCGCTCGTCAAGTGCTTAATTATTGGTTATGAGATTCACAGCGTGGGTTGATGATAAGACAGGAAATTAAATGGCAAGAAATTTAAATGACAATAAAATAATATAGAAACTAAAGATAACAAATACTAAAGTAGCATTCAATGCAAGGATTGAGAATCAAGGTTTTCTATCATAGTCATTAATAATAACACAATAATTACCAAGAGCTAGGCCTATTACATTATCTCTAACATTGGGAGAAGATCAATTAGGCCTAGTTAATCTCAATCCATAATTAGTGACAATGGAAATAAGATTAACTAACAATTCTAGATCACTAACATAAATTAGGCATCAATGACTCAAGAGTACCACCAAGCTTCTCTTTCCAAGGAAAGAATGCTCAAAATCTAGTCTAAGACTAAGCCAAGCATTTTATCAAACACTTAGTATGCATAAAAAGAAAAGTATGGTAAAATTGCAAAAATAATAAAATCTAAAGCTATCAAACACAAGAAGATAATAATAACAACTCAATTAAGCAACAAGAAAACATAAAACATCAAATTGTATTAAAAGAAATTGAAATTAACAAAAGTATTCATAAAACTAAAGTGGCATAAAAGAGAAATTAACAAGAAGAACTACGAAAATTAAGGCAATAGAACAAGGCAAGGTAAAGAAACTAGATGAAAATAAGAATTAAAACCTAAATCTAAGAGAAAATTAAACTAAAAATCCTAAATTCTAGAGAGAAGAGGGAGCTTCTCTCTCTAGAACTAACCTAAAGCATGATTCCTAAGCTATACTAATTGCTCCCCCCTTGTTCCTTCTTGAATTTAGCTTCAAATACTTCAGAAATGAGTTGGATTTGGGCCTGAGTGAGCTTAGAAATTGCCAGCCACGATTTCTTTAAGTGAGTCACGTGCAGAGTGTCCCATATGCGTACGCGTCGCTTGACGAGATCTCTAGTCACGCATACGCAGAACTAGGCAGATTTCTAAACTTCATTTCTTCATAAATTCTCCACTTTTACATGCTTTTTCTTCATTCCTTCAATCCAATCTTTGCCTTCTAAACCTAAAATCACTTCATCAAACACATCAAGGCTTCGAATGAAATTAAAATGAATTAAATTTAGCAAATTAAGAGCCTAAAAAGCATGTTTTTACTTTTAAGCACAATTTAGGAGAAATTCATAAAACCATGCTATTTCATTGAATAAATGTGAGATACGTTGATAAAATCTTCTAAATTCAACACAAGATAAACCCTAAAATTGGGATTTATCAACCTTCCCACACTTAACCAAGTATGTCTTCATGCCAAACCAAGAAAGATACAAATAGGGATGGAAACGGGTCCCCATGGGGGCGGGAACATGCCCCTTGCCCCCCGCCCCCCGCCTCCAAAAATCATCCACGTCCCCGTGACGGGTAACGGGGACCCCATACCTGCCAGATATTCGAATATCCACGGATAACCACGGATTTGGAAGAAACGAATAAGAAAAAAAGAACAAAAATCCAGTGAATACTGAATAAGAAAAAAAATGAACAAAAATCCAATAAACAGTACATACCAATAACTCAGTATTATAATCCAATATTTCAATTTTACAATATGAATTCAAACCCTAAATTTATTTTCACAGCAAAAAACTCTAACTCTATACCCAAATTTATCAATTAACAGAATCCAAACACTAAACCTAAATCCAATTTCACGTTAAGAGAATCCAAATTCTAAGCCTAAATCCAATTTCACATCAATAGAATTCAAAATTTAATCTCAATTTCATAGCAATTTCATCAAATAAAAATCAAAACATGTATATTCTCAAATTTCAGTTAATAGAAAATCAAAACATCCAACTTATTGAAGAGTCGTTGTCAGCTTTGTTGAGCAGAGGCGATGCAGAGTCCTTGTGGAGCAGAAGTGTCGTGGAGCAAAGGCGTTGCTGAAGTAGAGTTGCCATCGACGACGACGTAGATTTGAGGCTTCGTTGTGAAGTAGAGGCAGAGGCATTGTGAAATAGAGACAGAGGCATCGCAAAGCAGAAAAAAAGGCGGTGTGAAGCTATGAGCAACAAACAATGAGCGACGTAGTGAGAAGAAGAAAGTGAGCAACGGCTGCGATGGAGAAAGGTCAGGGACGATGCTTACGGGTATTAAACGGGTACCCACGGGGTGGGTACCTCTCCCCCTGCCCCCGCCCCATTTACTACACGGGTACCCGTACCCGCCCCCCATGGGGAAAAAATACTCCTCAAACCTGCTCCCTGACGGGTAAATCTCCGCAGATACCCACCCCACCGGGGAGAATTGCCATCCCTAGATACAAGAAAAGGGTATCAACATTTATTCAATGCAAACTATCTAAATGCAACTACTTGGTCAAAATAAATCAATTTCTAAGAAAGCATGTATGAACATAAGGGCCAAAGAAATCACAATCAAATCAAATCCACAATTGAATTGAGTTATTGAAAAGAATTTACAAACTTGCAAGATAAAAAATAATAACTGGTGGAAACATAGAATTGAGCAATCGAACCCCTCACCGGATATGTGTATACGATCTAGTCGCTCAAGTGTATAGGGTTGATTCACTCAATTCTCCTCTAATCATGCTTTTTAAGATTTGTTTTTCATCTAACAATCAACAATTATTCAATGCATGCATACAAATATCATGAGGACTTTTCAAGGGTTGTAACAGGGCTACGGTAAAGGTAAGGATGCATATGGTCAAGTGAACTAGAATTTGAATCTTTGATTAACTTAAGCTCTCACCTAACCTACAACCTATACAATTCAAATGCAGACCTAACTACCCATTATTCACTTTTTTCTACGCACTCATGCATTCCATTCTTAATCACAACACATATGCATTGTTATTATTACTTTACTTTGGGACATTTTGTCCCCTCTTTATTACTTTCTTTTTCTTCCTTCTTTTTATTTTTATTTTTTTTATTTTTTTCGCAATGAAATATATACCAAAGTGTCATTGCATATGGTTTAAACATTTAATGCATGAGTATGTACCCAATTTTCAAAATTTTTAACAAAACTATAAAATACACTTTTATCTCACCCAATGTTTCCAAATTTCCCACACTTGAATGATACACACTCTCACGAGCCTAAGCTAATCAAAGATCTGAATTAAGAATATTTATTTTTTTCACATAGGGGTAGTGATATGCTAAAATAAAGAACAAAGGAGATTAAAATAAGCTCAAAATTGGCTAACAATGGTGGATAAAAGATAGGCTATTTGGGTAAGTGAGCTAAATGGAACAATGCACCCTAAGTTGATCATCTGTTTCAAGCAAACCAAATTCGAGTAGGACAATAAAGCTAAGAGAAAAAAGTTTTACCTACTCAAATGAAGGAGTAGATGGTGACTAAGGTAGAGAAGTTTCCAATGATCTTGACAAAGCAAATTTCACTCCCGTCCATCCTTTTCGAAGGACTTCCACCTTTTGACAAGATTTTTCAGTTTAAATTATTTTCTCACCAAATTCATCAAACTCTTCTCCATAGCTCAAATCATAAACCGGTGGTTGAGAAAAGTCTACCTCAACATTGCTTTCAAATTCACTCGGAGAAGGTTCCTCAAAATCAAAGGAATCATTCGCAGATGCAAATTCATCACTAAGAAGACTTGATACATGATCATCATCTCTAAGGGAACTTGTTTCTTGCTCCATTCCTTCCAATTCTTTATTGGGAACATGCCTTAGAGGTTGTGCACTATCCTCCTCAACATCAATTTCAAGCTTCTTAAAGGAATGTTCTACAACTTTAGATTCTCATAGAGGTTCAGCATTTCCTAAATCTTCAACCACTTTTTCCTCTTCAACAATTATGGCTTTCTTCAATTGTTCCAATACTAAGTCCCATTCCTCATTTTCTACTGGAGTTTCTAATCTCTCCTTCATGCTCCTCTCTTCATTAGATTCTCCACATTCGGCAATGAAAGTACTTTGAGTATCCAAGCTTTGGGAGGCAAAGTTGGTTACTACCTCGGTCAAGGTAGCCATGAATTCTAGTTGCCTCCTTTGATATTCATGTTGCTCATAAAGTAATGAAGTGAGAGAATCATCTATGAGTGTTTGAGGTGGATAGGAGGGTTCATTATTTGGGAGAAAGGGTTCAAAATAGGGAGGTGGTTCATCTTGATATGGATATGGAGATGGTGCATATTGAAGTGATGGTTCTTGGGAGTATTGATGTTGGAATTGTAGTGGCTCTATATATGGTTCATATGGTGGTTGGTATGGTAGATATGGACTAGGGTCATATAGAGGTGTTTGGTGGTAGGGGGCTTGTGAGTATGGTGATTGAGGGCTATGTTGAGGATAAGGCTCAGATGCATATGGTGGTTATAGTTGATAACCACAAGGAGGTCCACCATAACCATTTGATTGGTATGCATCATGGAATGGTTCTTGCTCATAGTACATTGGAGGAGGTTGTTGCCATTAAGATTAATTATATGCTTGAGGCTCCTCCCACCTTTGATTCTTCCATCCTTGATGCATATCCTCATTGAAATTCCTATTTCCTAAACATAGTTAGAACCAAACTCATAGCCAAAGTGGTGATAATTCATAGCAGCAAGAGAAAATAAAAACAAATACTAACAACAAATAAAGAAAACAAACTCCTACAACAAGCAAAAACTAACAAAGAAGTAAAAGGAAAATGTATTCACAATATTCACATATATACAATAACCAATAACAAGCACACATTTGCAATTCCCTAGCAACGACGCCAAAATCTTGATGGAGAGAAATCGTCGGTTAAAAATTTTCACAAAAATAATCTCGTCGAAGTATAGATCCAAACCGACAAACAACCCTCAATCAAAGTTTAATTTTTTTGTCACTTAAGTCAAACCTAATAAAAACCGAGAGTATTTAAATCTCGGGTCGTCTCTCAAGAAATTACAGGGAAGTGTGCATACTATTGGTTATGGGGTTTCTTTTGGGGTTTTTAAGATGATGAACAAAAAATTAAAACTAACAACCAAGAAACTATAAAAGCTAAAAGACACTCGTGGCAAGGACTAAGAGTCAAGGTTTCCTATCTTGGATCATTGACCACAACATGGTAATTACAAAGAGTTCATTCTACTTAGTTTTCCTCTAACATCGGAGGGTTAAGTCAAGTGGAAATTCTTGGTCCTAGAACCAATTAACAATCCTAAATCACCAATGAAACTGGACATCAACGACCTTAAAGGACCTAAATCCTCAATCACAAGCCAAGAGTATAAAAATATACTCTAAAATCTAACCAAGCATTTTATCAAACACTTGGAAGACATGAAAGAAAAACATGGTAAAATTGCAAGAAATAATAAAACCTAAAACTACCAAATGCAAGAGAACAGTAATAACAACTCAATTAAACATTAATAAACATAAAAACATAAATTGCATTAATAGAAATTAAAATCAACAAAGAGTTCATGAACACAAAATCAACAAAATAAAGGAAATATCAAGTAAAACTAAAAGAGCAAAATGTAACAAGAAGAAATTGCAACGAAACTAAATCAAGCAACAATTAAATTCTAAACCTAAGAGAAATATATCCTAAATGTACCCTAATTCTAGAGAGAAAAGAGAGCTTCTCTCTCTAAAATATAACTTAAAGCATGTTTCTACTCTATCCTAATTGCTCTCCCCTTGTTCCATCTTGAATTCTACCTCTAATAGCTTTAGAAATGAGTTGGATTTGGGCCTCCATGAGTTCATAAATCGCCCCCAGCCTGTTTCTTTAATGAGGTCACGTGACAAGTGTCACGCGTACGCGTGGCCTGGCAAATTTCCTTCTTCACACGTACGCGTGGCCTTGAATCCACCAAATCCTTATTTTTCATGAATTCTCTATCTTGCATGCTTTTTCTTCACTTCTTTGATCTAATCCTTGCCTCCTAAGCCTGAAATCACTAACGAACACATCAAGATATCGAGTGGAATCAAAGTTAATTAAATTTAGATAATTAAAAGTCTAAAAAGTATGTTTTCAATCTTAAGCACAATTAGGAGAAATTCACAAAACCATGCTAAATTGGTGAATAAATGTGGGAAAGGTTGATAAAATCTACCAAATTCAATACCATATAAACCATAAAATTGTGGTTTATCAGAGGTATTTTTGCATCACAATTTGCACCCACAGTTTGCTTCTATTATTGAAGCAATCCCAAACCAACTTACTAAGAAGTGTCAGATTAGCACAGTATGTATACACCCAAACCACTTGCCTTTTTAGGAGTAATAACTAGTTCCCACTTAGCCAATGGCAACCCTCTCCCATCATTATGGCCTCTCCATAAGAACTGTCGCATTAGTGAATCAATCTTTTCACATGCATACTTTGGAAGGAGAGTAACTTGTATGTTGTAGACCGGAATAGAAGCCATTATTGACTTAACCAATAAAAGTCTTCCTACCTTATTCAGCAGACACCCATTCCAACTAGCAAGCTTGTTCTGAATTTTCTCAATGACTTCTTGAGTTGTCCTCCTGGAAGACCTTTCATGCCCAATATTAATCCCTAGGTACCTTCCCAAGTTATGAAAACAATGAATACTAGAGACTCCCAAGAGCATCTCTTTCCTTCTCACAGAAATATTCTTTGAATATTAAGCCCTAAACTTACTAAGATTACCCGTAGGCCTGATGCTTTGGAGAATTAGTTCATGCACTTCATAACCTCATCTACCTGGGCTTTCGTAGCTTTACAAAACAACAGTAGATTATCAACAAACATCAAATGGGATAATTTCAAATCATGTCTGGAAACTGACACCGGTATCTACAAGCCTTGAAAAAACCGATGGGCAATAAAATAAGCAAGACACTCCATACAAATCACAAAGAGATAAGGGAATATGGGACCCCCTTATCTCAAACCCCTCTGGGGGGGTTAAAGCTCTCAAGTTCATCACCGTTCCACAAAATAGATAAAGAAGATGACATCACACAAGCCATAATAAGATGAATAGTAGCCCTCAGAAAGTTAAACCGAACCAAAGAAGCTTCAAGAAATCTCCAGTCCACCCTATCATACACTTTCTCCAAATCAATCTTAAAGGCTATAGTCCTTTCCTAGACTTAGTATTCTTCATGAAACTCATAATTTCCTGCGCAATGATGATGTTCTCCATGGTACCTCTTCCCGGGATAAAACCACCCTGAAGTGGACCGATGATCTCTAAAAGAAAGGGTCTAACCCTGTTCACCAGTACTTTTGTAATGATTTTGTAAAGAACATTACATAAATCGATAGGAAAAAAATTTCTCAAGGAAGTAGGAGCTTTAATTTTAGGAATCAAAAGAATGTGTCTCGAAAATTACAGCATTTAGAATTTCTCCCTCAAAGACTCTCTTGATTAAACCCCACACATCATGGCTTAGAGAGTTCTGAAACTCCTTATAAAACAGGGCCTAAAAACCATCTAATCTCGGAGCTTTGAAAGAATTCATGGTCATTACAGCACTTTTCACCTCTTCCAATGCCACAAGTTCAACTAACCTTTGACAGGCCTCATTACTAAGGGAAGGACTGGGGAATTCTCCCATAGCATTTAGATCATATTCTCTCTTGCCAAAAAGAGCTTTTGGAAGAAGGAGTTTATTTCTTTTTCTAGCTCCTATGACTTAATAGCCTAGGTTCCATCTTCCAGAAACAGTCCATGAATCTTGTTCCACTTTCGCCTGATGATTGTTTGCAAGTGAAAAAAATTAGTGTTCTTGTCACCTGGTGCATGAATCCCCACACTTCGTACAACTGTACCAGCAAGTGTATTGGGTCATCCAAGTAATACTTGAGTGAGTTAGGGTCGATCCCACGAGGATTATGGTTTGAAGCAAGCTATGGTTATCTTGCAGGTCTTAGTCAGGCAGATAGAAGGGTTGTTGGATTTGTGAGATCTAAACTAGGTTGACATGTTTAATTGCAAAAAAGGAAATAAAGAAAAAGGGTATAAAATACTTTGTGAATTTGAATGTAAACAGTGATAAGAAGGTGGTTAAGGCTTGGAGATGCTTTGTCCTTCTGGATTAACTCTGGTATTACTGTCTTCTTCAGTTGTGAATGATTTCTTCTCTGGCATGCTGTATGTGATTAACGCTGGTTTGACAGCCACCAATACTCCTCCAGATCTGAACCCCAGGGTTAGTGTGGATCCATTCTGATTAAGGATGAAGTTCCTACAGTTCATTCTCCTTAATGATCCTATTCAAAACGCCATAGACAAGGTCGAATCTTCCGGATTAGAGAATGTTGTGCCTTTGGGTTCTAGCCTCTACCACAGATACCCTAATCTCTCCATACCTCGGTTGAACTGGTGTCTCGAGAAGTCCCCAACAAAGTCGTGGATTAGCCGTCTAAGAGATGTATAATCAAGCTGGCAGTTTAATGCTTTCCACTAAAGTATTCACACGAACACAAGAAGAACACGAGTGGTTGTCAGGCACGCGGTCTTAGTATGAAGATCGAAGATGATTATCACGGGTCACCCCTTTCATCATGTTGAAGAACGAAAATACATCTTAGAATTAAATCAAACACAGATTGAAGAGAAATAGTAATACTTTTATTAATTCATAAAACTCAGCAAGGCTCCTCCCCTCAACCTAGGAGGTTTAGAAACACATATTGATAGGAAATACAGTGATGAACAAAAATATGGCACAAAGGTTTGGAAGAAGATCCTAAACAAGGGTGATCTTCTCCTTTAAATATTAAACTAATGACTAGTAAGGGTAAAACAGTCTTTTTAGTGCTAAAATCCACTTCTGGGGCCCACTTGGTGAGTGTTTGGGCTAAGCTTTGATGAGATCCACATGCTATGTGGCCTTTAGGGCATTGAACGCTGGCTAGGGGGTCCTCTTTGGGCGTTTGGACGCTGGTCTCTTCTCCTTGGGCGCTGGACGCCTGAAAGGGGGCAAGAGGCTGGCGTTGGACACTAGTTTTGGGCCTTCTATTCTGAAGCAAAGTATAGACTATTATACATTGTTGGAAAGTTCTGGAAGTCAGATTTCTGTAGCCGTTGAGAGCGCTCTATTTGGACTTCTGTAGCTCCAGAAAACTCTTCCGAGTGCAAGGAGGTCAGATCCGGACAGCATCTGTAGTGCTTTCTCTGTCTCTGAATCAGACTTTTGCTACAGCTCCTCAATTTCAGCCAAAAAATGCCTGAAATTGCATAAAAACACACAAACTCAAAGTAGAATCCAAGAATGTGATTTTTTCACTAAAACCTACGAAAACTTAATAAAAATTAAACAAAACATACTAAAAACTATATGAAAATGATGCCAAAAAGCGTATAGAATATCTGCTCATCATCACCACGCCGAACCTACTACTCTCTCGATTTCTGATTCCACATAAACTCTTCTTGGAGAAAGATAGTATTTAGCTCATCATGAGTACCTTGTTCTTTCACCATCAACCTGATGAACGAAAATTATTGGTCGGTATAGAATTTCACAAATAAATTCTCGTTGCAAGTATAGTTTCTAAACCAACAAATAATCCTCAATTAAAAACTTGTTTGTCACAAGTACAAACCCCAATAAAAATAACTGAAGTATTCAAACCTCGGGTTGTCTCTCAAAGGAATTACAGGGAAGTGTTCTCGTTATTGGTTATGGGACAAGCGTTTTGGGGTATCAATCACTTGGACATTAGCAACACAAGTTCACCTAAATTATCATCCCAAGCCAAGAACACTAAAATCTACTCTAACATCCTTCCAAGCATTTATCAAACACTTGGAAGGCAAAAAAGGAAAGCATGATAAAACTGCAAGAATATTAAATCTATAACTACCCACTTATGAAGAAACAATAACAACAACTCAATTAAACAATAAGGGAAAATAAAACATGAACTGCATTAAAAGTAAATCCAAATCCAATAATAGTGCATTAACATAAAAGAGAAATCAAAGGGAAAATTGACAAGAAAACTAAGAGAGCATAGGTGTAACAATAAGAAATTGAAATAGAAACAAGATGAAAATAGGAAATTAAACCTAAATCTAAGAAGAATTAACCTAATCCTAACCTAATTTTAGAGAGAAGAGGGAGCTTCTCTCTCTAGAAACTAACTAAAGGCTCCCCATCATCCATCAAGTGCTCTCCCCTTGACTCCTCTTGAATTCTGCATGTAATAGGCTCAGAAAATGAGTTGGATTTGGGTCTAGGAAGCTCAAAAATTGCCCCCAGCGTTTTCACTTTAATGAGGTCACGTGCGAGCTACGACGTGTACGCATGGGTCACGCGTACGCGTCGCTTGGCATTTTCGCTTTCCACGCATACGCGTCATATCACGCGTACGCGTCGCCATGCAAATTCGTATCCACGCGTGCGCGTCGTTCCACGCATGCGCGTCGATAAATGCACCCCAAATCCTTGATTTTTCATGATTTCTCCACTTTGCATGCTTTTCTCTTCACTCCTTTGATCCATTCCTAGCCTTTTCAACCTGAATTCACTAACAAACACATCAAGGCATCTAGTGGAATTAAAGGTGAATTAAAATTAGCTATTTTGAGGCCTAAAAAGCATGTTTTCACTCTTAAGCACAAATTAGGAGAAAATTACAAATCCATGCTATTCCATTGAATAAATGTGAGAATAGTGGATAAAATCCACTAAATTAAGCACAAAATGTACCATGAAATAGTGGTGCATCACAACCTCGAATCCTTCAAACTCTCAAGAGAGATCTGAACATCATTTAATTGCCTCTCCAACTCCTTCTTTTTAACAAACACATTACCAAAGGTTTCCTTATTGAAAAGAAGAGCATCCCTCTGCACCTCGATCAAATTTTTAACAACATCACAGACCCCTTTATTCCAAGCTGCACGAACAACATTGCTAAAAAGCGTATGAGTCATCCAAGAAGCTTGGAATCTAAATGGTCTCAAACCCTTCTTAGCTTTCACAATCAGCATACATTTGACGAGCAAATGACAGTGATCAGAATGAAGACACGCCAAAACCTCATTATAAGCCTCAGGAAACAGCAATCACTACTCTTGATTAATAACAGCTCTATCTAGTTTTTTCGCAACCTGCAAACCCCCTCTAACCTTCCTGTACCAAGTAAAACTTCTTCCAATAGCCTCCATATCAAACAAATGGTAGTTTGTCAGAGTCTCCACAAAAACCTCCGCCCTATCCTAACTAAAAGCACCCCCTTTAACCTCACTCAATAAAGTTCCCTAACACCATCCAGAGGCCCTGAATTATATTTGAAATACTGATCAAATCATTCCACAAACCCATTCACCTATGAACATGTGGATTAGCATATATAGCACTACAATAATGAGAAACACTGCCCGTAGAGATTTCAAAATTAATATGTTGGTCAACCATATCTACCATTTGATGCACGGAAAACTTGTCTCGCAACAAATTCCCCTTCGGCAAGTGTACCGAATTGTCGTCAAGTAAAACTCACAATAGAGTGGGGTCGAATCCCACAGAGATTAACGGATTAAGCAATCAATAGTTAATTGATTATCCTAGTTAGACGATTCAGATTTGGATGATAAGCAGTAGGAATTGTAAATTGACATAAAAGTAAAGAAAGCTATAAAGTGCAGAAAAGTAAAATGGCAAGAAAAGTAAGTGTAAGAAAAAATAAAATGAACATTGGGATCAAGAGATATTGCAATCCTCCGGATCAAGTTCATTCTCATCTCTTCCTCAATCAATGCATTCATTGATCTCCTTGGCAATCTTAAGTGATCGAATTACAATTCCTTGTAATTCGATCTCTCAAATCTTGATCAATAGCCAATTCCTTGGTCAATTGCTCATGAGAAGAGATGAAGTATGGTCACTGATTATACCACATGCATTTCACAAATCAAGTGTTGGAAGGATTATAGTCACATATCTATCCACACCCAATTTGGTCCAGCATGAGAAAGCATTTCTAGAATGATCTCTTCATTCCTCTTTCAAGGTTCCGAAGAGATCCAAGTATGAATAGTTTCTTTTGCAAGATAACTACCCAATTGGATGAAGATCGAAAGCTCTCTAGTAAAATCAAGAGGAAAGAAAGAAGAAGAAGAATAAAAACTACACTTAATCTATTGAATCACAATAGAGCTCTCTAACCCAATGTAAAGAGTTAGTTGATCATTGCTCTACAAAAATAGAAAAGAAAGAAAGTGCAGAAAAGTAAAGATGAAGATAAAAACTGAAAATAAAACTTCAAAATTCATAAATGAAAAGTACAAAGAAAGAAAAGAAAAAGTGTGTGAGGGAAGGGAGTCCGAAGACCCCTCTTCCATCCCTCAATTCCCCCAATTTCCAGACTTCTCGAGTATATCCCCGATGTTTTCAATTAAAAGACTAAGGCCTTTATATAGGCTCTCCTAAATTACAAAATGAAATGAAAAACAAATTACAATTAAATAAAAATTCCTATTCTAGATGCTTCTTGTGGCCTTGATTGGTTGACAATTGTGGGCCTGCTTGCTTGAGCTTGGAAGTGGACTTGAGAGAGAAGTGAGTTAAGTTGAGGTCCAGGTGCTAAAGTTAGTGCTAAAGTTAGCCACACTAATGCTACAAGTGTGGCGTTAGTGCTGAAGTTATTGTGGCTAACGTTGCACTTGCTGCCCAGTTGGTATTTTTGGGGCTTAAAAGATGCCTCTTGTTTATGCTCAAATTTCATGCCCATTATAGAGTATTATATACCGTTGGAAAGTTCTGAATGTCAGCTTTCTAACGCAACTAGAATCACCTCAATTGGAGCTCTTTAGCTCAAGTTATGCTCCTTTGAAATGGACATGGTCGCTGGCATATATGCCAACGTTACTAGAAATGTTGATTGCCAATAACGCTAGCGATTTCCCATTTCTGATGCTCAAACTTAGTGTCCACCCCATACTATTATATATTTTTGGAAATCCCTGGATGTCTACTTTCCAATGCCTTTGGAAGCGCATCATTTGGAGCTCTACAACTCGAGTTATACTTCTTGGAAGGTGAAGAGGTCAGTTGGCCTAAATACAGGCTGATACCATGTTCATTATTGCACTTTTGGGGCAGGTTTTCTCCCTCAAATTTAGTGTCAACCATATAGTACCATATATGTTTGGAAAGCTCTGGAATCCTACTTTCCAATGCCACTAGAATCACCTCATTTGGAGCTTTGTGGCTCAAGTTATGCGTGTTTAAAGAAGGCATGGTCAGGCTGCCAGGTGGGACTTTTGCCCACGTTAACTACCACGTTAACTAAGTTAACGTGGGAGTTAACGTGGCTTATTGGGGGCTTGTGAGTTCACTCCAACGTCAGTGAGAATGTTTGGTATCACTAACGTTGTCGATCACCACCTTTCTCCACGTTAGCTTCCACGTTAACTTACTAAGTTAACGTGGGAGATTCTAAGTTAACGTGGCAACTAACGTGCCCACTTATGAGCTTGGTCCAACGTTAGTGATAATGTTAAGTGTCACTAACGTTGGCTCCATTTCCTTTCTTCAAAGTTAATGCCACTAACTTTTCCCACTAACGTTGGGGCTTTCCTTCCTTCCACGTTAGTGTCTACGTTAGTATAACTAACGTAGCCACTAACATGGCTCTTCTCTTCTTCTTTTGGCCTGAAATCAATCAAACAAAGTGCATCAAAGTCTTGCTCTTAATCATGGATCATGCATCATCCAATTTATCATATAATTCATGCAAAATCCTGATGAAATCATGTAAAATGCACAATGTATGCTTGAATCAAGATGTAAGTGAATATCCACCCAAAACTAGCTTATTTCCTAAGAAAATGTATGAAACTACCTTAAAAACAGTAAAGAAAAGGTCAGTGAAACTGGCCAAGATGCCCTGGCATTACCATTCTGACAGTCAGCATAGAATTAGAGCACATCACCAAGATTCTCCCACTGTGACCTCTAACCTCCATAATCCCAACATCATGATAACCAAGTTTACTCCAAAAGAGTTTCATTCGTTCAAAAGGTACATGAGTTTCATAAAGAATAAAAAAAGTTGGACTAAATTTACGAACTAACTCTTTGCAATGCACACAGGCCATTTTTTTAGAAGCTTCTCTAATGTTCCAAGATGAGAAATTCATATATAAACGATTCATAAAAATTAATGGGTATAAATTGAATCAACCTCAGCAGTGGACCCTTAGTGAACCGATGAAGGACCAACAACCTTCTGTGTTCCTTGCCGTTCTGACACAAATGGCTGCTCAGGAACACTCCACACCGCAACGGAAGCCACCATCGATGTGTTATCTTGCTGCTGCTATTTCATTGCACCGTCACTGTCCTGGTGCACTGGCGAGTTTTGCAGCGATGCCGGTTTGCACCTCTTGTGGCCATTCTTAAGCGTGGGGGTAGTCGAAAACCCAGCTGCAAACACACCGTTGAGCTTTCCCCTTGATGGAGTTTGGCAAGAAAAAGAAGACAACCCGCTAGTCAACCCAGCCTTCTCGCGAGTCTCTCTCCCCTCCTTCGGGCCACCCACCCGACCCAACTGGTGTAAAAAAGGGGGGTGTTGAGCCTTTAGCCACCGCAGCCTTAGCTTTCTCACCCAATTTTCCTCTAAACTTTCCAACAACTATGGTCCATTCCCCTTCTCTGTCCAATGGCTCCTTCATATCTGCTTTCCCATGCAACGTAGTTGCCTACATCTTCTTTGCAGAATCTGTTACTGCCATGGCATTAATGGGTGCAATTCCAAATTCAAACATCTGCTGATTCTGGTTCATTGGATGGCTCTCATGAACAACTGGTCCTGCCTATACATCCACAACCACCGAAGGAACCATGGGTGTGCTACTTTTCCCTGCTCTATGCCTGAAATAATTACACTTCTCATATATCAATGGCATACATTCATACTCCACACTATATTCAAAGTCGTCGACAACCACTCGCCGAACAACTAACAGCCCCAGATTCACTAGTACACAAACCCTAGGAAACGTTTCCCTCTCTGCTGACATGGTTGAAAGATCCACCTTGACGGGTTTGCCTATAGCCGAAGCAATCCGTATTATGGCCTTTTCATGATAATACCATATGTCGAACCCTATAATCCGTATCCAAACCATTGTGTCTCTAAACGATGCCTCACGTGGTTTAAAATCCGGAGTTCATGGCTTGATCGTAATGTAATGCCATAACATCATCCATGAACCCCATAATAACACCTTCTCCTTGTCCTCCTTGAGATAAAATTTAACTAAGAAGTAATCGAAGCCAACATCCAAGATTTTACAGCCTCCTTTAAACCTCCATAGACATTTTAGTTTATGCACCAAGGCTATATAACTAAAATGCTTCCCAAGGATCTTAATCACGATGACCTCCTTGTAGGGTTCAGATAGAGCATGTCTAGCCTCCTCAGAAAACCTGACCTTTGGAGGCACTGGGTCGCCTTGTTTTTTAGTGACAACCGCCATTGAATCCCCATATAAGGCATCAACCCTAATAAGCTCCAAGAATTCAGAGGAACTAACTATCTTACAATGGAATGAAACATTTGGAGCCACCCTAAAATTATCCTATTGGAAACTCTCTTTGTCACCTGATGCAGCTCCTGCAGCCCCCTTCCCTCAATTTCCTTGATTAGAAAAAGCGTCACTATGTGCTGTCTTTGAACACTCCACTCGATTTTCACCACTTACTTCTCCCTCGTTCATTTTAATTAAATATTACGTAGGAATAATATATTATCACATAAGTGTAATTAAAATATTATTTTAATATAAAAATTTAATTGAATAATAATGTGAATCTATTAATATCTAATAGGAGAGTAGTAGAGTGGTCTGCGAGCGACAAGTGGAGCGTTTTATTGCCGACACGTGGAGCTGTGTGTGATTGACAAGTACTTGCTCTCAAAGTTGGGCACCTGGAAGTTCTCAAATAAAGAAGTAATTGGGCGAGATTTTGATTCAAATTCAAATTGGAAATGGTTTTGTTGCAGCTGCATTTCTATTGTTAACAAGAAGAGAAGATGAGAGAGTACGCTGCAAGTTTTGAAAGGGGGAGTAGTTGGCACTAGCAAGGGAAAGACTTCCTCTTTCGATGTCACAGAGAAGAGAAGAAGAAAACAACGGTAAAGAAACAAAGAACGATGGAAGAAGGAGAAGAGGGTGGCGTCGACAACAATGATCACAGAAAAGGATACTAGATCCACAGAGAAAAGAAGAGAAATGAGGCGACCGCGGTAATGGATGCCACCACCACTGTTGGATCCGTAAAACTGTGTCCATTTACCTATCAAGTAGCATTCTGTAGAGTGATCCATTTGAGGTTAGTTGTGTAACATTTAAATGCATATTTTAAAAATCATATCATTACTTGATTTCTTTTATCTTTCTTTTTCTCTCTCTCCTTTTGATTGAGGCAAATGTGGAGTATACACAAAATAATTTGTGGTTCAAAATACCTAGACATATCACCGGTGAAAAAGTAGGAAGAATTCACTGGTGATGGAAGCAGTAACTGATAGAGAAGATAGAGAATGTGTAATTCGGACCTGCAGAAAGTCCTAGCCCTAACCTTACCCAGTTTGCCCTTCTTCAGAGATGGTGTCAAGCTTTGGATGGAATAAATTGAAAAATCTAAATTAGCTCTGTCTAAGAATGAGGCTGAGCTTTCAAAATTGAAAAAAGAAGAAAGCACACTTAAAGATAATATGCAACAGCTACGCGGTATCCTTTTTCTTTCATGCTGCTCATGACTAACTCTGAACTTGAATGTAATGAAAAATGGCTGCCAGAAGCACCAGACAGGACACCGACTGCCAATATTGAAGGTGGCTGAAGCATTGATACTTTTTTTTCTTTGTTATTTATTATTCTTTCTACTTTTAAATGATCCCACTATACATTAAGCTTCTCAATAACTAAGCAGAATATTATTTTGATGGGCACCAACACAGGCACTGTCTAAGTCTCTAAGACATTAACTATAGACGAACTGCTTTATTTAAAGGAGGAGTTTACACATTTGGAGCCAAAAAAAAATGGAACCATTAGCCTAGAAAACATCAAAGCGGTTAGTTTTGTTTCAAATTCTTTTTATATACTTGGTTAAGATGATGGTGTTTGCCATCTCACAAATTTGACATGGTCAGGCCTCGATGAAAAAAGCAACAAATGCTATGGAATCACGCATTCTTGACTTTTCTGGATCAGTAAGTTCTATGATTTAATAGTACCAATGCTTCCACACATTATATAAATAGCATTTGCACCAATAGTGCTCGCTGATTAAAATGAATTTGGGTTGCATCTTAATGCATTGCAATATAGAAGGATAGATTTTGATGAGTTATGTGCAGCTACACTCAGTGTTCATCAACTTGAAGCACTTGATAGGTTGGAGCAACATGCACGGTGTTCTTATGAGCTTTTTGAAAAGGACGGAAACAACTCTATAATCATTGAGGAACTAGGTTTGGTATACTTAATTTGACTACGGTCATAGCTTATGCATACATAACTTTATACAAATAATATGAACATGCTGATGATTTTACAAGTCCATTTACTGTACCCAAAATATTTTATGGGGCAGTGATTTTGTATTTTGAATCTACTTTGTAAATTCATACATGTAATGAATTGTGATCTATTCCTTTATGCAGATGTAAAATGATAGATTTTTTAATCAGTGGGCTTGTTAATGGACATGTATATAGTGAGAAAGTATAAAGTAAGGAATTAAAATTAATTTTTGTTAATATTTCTGCTTAGCCTATTTGATGTATCTAATGAACATGAATTGGTGAATTAATTTGAATTCTAGATTCTGCAAGAGTATGCATAGAGTATAATAGATCAAGTAGCTAAATCAAGAATGTAGTAGTCAAATAAACTTTTTAACTAGCACACTATCATAATCAATTCTTTGCTAGATTCTCTCTATCTCTCTTCCTCTTCTTTCTTTCTCGCACTCTCTTTCTCTCTGATTGTTTGTATTAACAAATGGATTGTCATTTAGTTAACTGCTTTGGTATGAAGAATGCCTCGAGATGAAGACTAATTACTTTGTGTTTTAATGTGTTTGAATTAAGAAACAACAGGTTGAAAGTAATATTTTCTGATTGAAATTGTCCATGATTCCTTTAAAAGAAGAGGTTAGTTTAGTAATTTTATCTCTCTAGCGGGTTCCAAGCTTGGTAGTTTTGATGGAATTATTGATGTTCTTAATGCTGTTGCAAAGGTTTAGGATTTAGAATTTTCTGAATAGAAATGTAATTTAGAATTGCATATCAATTCTCATATCAATTTTGTATAATTTATCAGACGAGACTGTTCTTTTATTTGCATTTACTTGATAGAGAAATACAAATCTTTGTTAAAAAAGTTTCAGTATATATGTTACTCTAACATAGTGGTACCAATAAGATGTGGGTTGGAAGGATGATTTTCTTTTCTTTTATCTGAAACAGTATGTTGAGCTTTTTCATTATGATTCTTTGTTTCCTGGATTACAGCATTAGCTTGCTCTTTTTTCTCTTCTGTTTAGATGCTCATCTAGGGATTCTGTATATTAATATTTTGTTGAGCCTCTTAATTCTTATAAAGGCAATTTCATTGAACTTTGGTTTTCACAATGATTAATTGTTGGTTTCACACTAACTTTAGCAGTGGCTTAGATGGTAAAAAGGTGTTATTTGTTCTTGTATACGGTTAATTTGATAACTTTCTTTTAAAAGCTTGCGACATTGATGTTAACAAACTCACGACATTGTTGTTCGGCAAATCTTCTGTGAAAAATTGAAACTCTTCAACAATGAATACGATTCTTAGCAAAAATAAAGCTGATTTTTTATATATGTTCTTAAACTGGGTGAAATTCTGAATGCTGATATGAGACAAATGGCAAGCTAATGCTAACAATGTTAAGGTAAACTTAGGTAAATTGAATTTTGATGAACAGAAGCAGTTTATTTTTTGTTTGAAGCTTAAAAATACGATGGTTTGATGAGATGGTTTCATTGTGATAATGTGATTTTAGGGTTTGTATATTGAATTTTAGGAAATTTATGTGATCTTTTATTTATTCTTTTTTTTGCAGTGGTAGAAGATAACTAGGAGTTAAAATCATGTTTATGAAATTCACTGAATGTTGCTGTTGTCAGTGAATATGGTTGTGAATGAACTAGAAAAGACCTTGCACCACCAAAGAAGAAGCCACTTTCTGAAGGTGAGAAGAGGTATATATCTTTGGTTCACTTTGTTTTATTTGATTTTTTGTGATGATTGCATTCTAAATATTGTTTTGTTATCGGAAAATAAAGGAAGAAAAAAATTGTGCCTGGGAGTTTAATGAAAGCAGTTGTGAGGGCTGGTGGCAATGATGAAGTTATTTTTGTCATCTGTGGATATGCATTTTCTCTAATATATAATTGGAAAAATAAAAATGCTTGCCTTATATAGCCCATGATTAAATTGCCGAGTGTTAGTTTAGTTGGAAATATGCTAGAGAAGTTCCATGCTGGGAAAATATAGCCCTAGAGAAGTTCACTTGGAAATATGCTATTTTTTCCATCTCTAAATGGAAATAATTGAATTATCACAGCTTCAATTTTAAATCATTCCATGCTGGAATTTATATATGAATTATGTCAGAAATACTACTATAGTTATAGCATTTTGTTTAGGATGCCATCTAATTAATATGTTTTCTTTTTTGGTGAGCATTATCTATTAATATCTCATAGGAGAGTGGTAGAGTGGTCTATGAGCGACAAGTGGAGCATTTTATTACCGACACGTGGAGCTGTGTGTGATTGACAAGTACTTGCTCTCAAAGTTGGGCAGTTGGCAGTTCTCAAATAAAGAAGTAATTGGGCGAGATTTTGATTTAAATTTAAATTGGAAATGGTTTTGTTGCAGTTGTATTTTTATTGTTAACAAGAACAGAAGATGAGAGAGAGTGCGCTGCAAGTTTGAAAGGGGGAGTAGTTGGCACCAGCAAGGGAAAGACTTCCTCTTTCGATGTTGCAGAGAAGAGAAGAAGAAAATAACGGTAAAGAAACAAAGAACGACGAAAGAAGGAGAAGAGGGTGGCGTCGACAATGACGGTCACAGAGAATGATGCTAGATCCACAGAGAAAAGAGGTGAAATGAGGCAACCACGATAATGGATGCCACCGCCGCTGTTGGATCCGTAAAACTGTGTCCATTTACCTATCAAGCAGCATTCTACAGAGTGATCCATTTGAGGTTAGTTGTGTAACGTTTAAATGCATATTTTAAAAATCAGATCATTACTTGATTTCTTTTATCTTTCTTTTTCTCTCTCTCCCTGTGATTGAGGTAGATGTGAAGTATACACAAATCAATTTGTGGTTCAAAATACCTAGACATATCACCGGTGAAAAAGTAGGAAGAATTCGCTGGTGATGAAAGCAGTAACTGACAGAAAAGATAGAGAATGTGTAATTCGGACCTGCAGAAAGTTCTAGCTCTAACCTTGCACAGTTTGCCCTTCTTTAGAGATGATGTCAAGCTTTGGATGGAATAAATTGCAAAAGCTAAATTAGCTCTGTCTAAGGATGAGGCTGAGCTTTCAAAATTGAAAAAAGAAGAAAACACACTTAAAGATATTGTGCAACAGCTACGCGGTATCCTTTTTCTTTCATGCTGCTCATGACTAACTCTGAACTTGAATGTAATGAAAAATGGCTGCCAGATGCACCAGACAGAACACCGGCTGCCAATATTGAAGGTGACCGAAGCATTGCCTTTTTAGGTACTTTTTTTTCTTTGTTATTTATTATTCTTTCTGCTTTTAAGTGATCCCACTATATATTAAGCTTCTCAATAACTAAGCAGAATATTATTTTGAAGGGCACCAACACAGGCACTATCTAAGTCTCTAAGACATTAACTATATACGAACTGCTTTATTTAAAGGAGGAGTTTACACTTTTGGAGCCAAACAAAAATGGAACCATTAGCCTAGAAAACATCAAAGCGATTAGTTTTTGTTCCGAGGGTTACCTGAAACAGTAGGTCGATCTTGGACGAGATCGTCTATGCTGGTCGGTGCTGACGTGTCAGGCTGGTGAGTGGCGGCCGGAGCTGCCGTGTCCGACTTGTTGGACTGGTTGCACTGCTGATCCTTCATCACCGGAAGGTGGGGGGTACCTGCAAGGGACTCCGATGCTTAAGTTAGCAAGGGTATTAAGAAGGTTTTTTTAGTAGAATCAGAGTATGAGTTATACCTGGGTGCTCCAGTGTATTTATAATGGTGTAGAGTGACCTTTTAAGATAAGTTAGTTATCCTATCATATCTTATCTTTGAGTTGAGGTCAGCTTATCTTTTTAGGGGAACCGACCTTATCTCTATAGGCTTGGACTGCCTTTGGATTTGGGTCGTACTCTTCTATTTAGGCCCCTTACTGGGCTTTCCTGTCGATTCGACCGACCTCTTTGAGAAGAGGTCGGATAGCCTGACCTGAAGAGGTCGGTCGCTTTATTACTGAACATCCCAGATAGCTCGACCCAGGGTATGAACAGTGCCCCTGCTTGAGCTCGGTCTTTGGCTTTGAGGTCGAATCTTTGACTTCGATCTTTCTCTAGTGAAGCCGAACTCGAGCATTTTGTCGATTCTTTTGTAGAACCTTTTTTTTTAATGTGGAACGTTTTCCTCTAAAAGTGCGCACTTTTTATATCAGCGCTTTGTTCTTGGGAACGTGTGAGGGTTTAATACCTTCATTAATTGGTATTAATTGCCCCATTTCCCTTGGATTTTGTTTTGAATTTCTGCAATCAGAAAACGGTTTCTCTCCTTCATTTTCTTTCTTACTTCTCCCTCCGTTCTCTCGCTACGAATTTTTCGTCTACATTTTGCTTTTTCTTGTGTTGCGGCGTCACTCAGCGATTTTTTCGGTGATTCCGTCTTTCCATCTTCAACTCTTCTGAAGCTTTCCGCTTTTTTCCAGGTTGGTTCCATTTACAGTTTCTTCACTTTTTTGTTGCTTTGTTTTTGGTTTTTTGGTGACTCTTTGATATTTGAATGTATGCCGAAAAATGCTTGGACCTTTCTATGATCTTGTGTTTGCTTGTCACTGTAATGTATTATCTCTGACTTTCTTTTTCGTTCTTATGCCTACTCCTGGTATTTCTGTTTGAGGCTTCTTAGGGCTTTGCATGTTCTATTGTCATTTCTGGTTGAAAAAACTGTATCTTGCTCATAATTTCAAAAGATTGCCCCTTAATTTCTGCCCTGTTTGGTGGCTTTCCTTGTTGCTGTACCTTTGTAGGGGATGACGATACTCATAATTTGATTTTCGCCTTTTGTTCGGAGTGCGTTTTCTTGACTTCCTCTTGATGATTTTATTTGCTTGTTAGTTTCGTCTGAGACTTGTGAATTTTGGGAGGTAATTATTTTGATGATTTTTGATTTGTAACTCGTGACTTTCTTCTCGGAATGTTATCTTCCTGTTAAGGCGTGTAGAGATGTAAGCTTGTAGGTTTCCTTGATTCCTTGCTTCCTAACTTGCCCCCAAAAGGATGCCCCTGGATCTTTAGTACGGGTCCTGGGGTTTCCTTTTTGTTTGTATTGCTCTGTGTCGTGCTTGTCCGAGCTGTTCAGAGATGTTTTATTTTTTATTCAAGATGTTTTGGGTTAGTAATTTATTTTCTTCTCTTCTTGCTGTAGGACTAGTTGACCTCATGTCTTCTCGCAAGAACATTGTTGAGACATCTTCCCAGGTCCCTGAGGGCATGGCCGATTGGGTGGATTCAATGGTTCTTTTGTGTGTTTCTTTGGTTGATGCTAAATTTTGTCAGCAGCTTAGGCAATTTCATAGGATTTGTAGTAGTGTTGGTGAGGAAGAATTACGAACTTGTACCTCCCACTTCTGAAGAGAGAGTTTGTTTCTCTACTTGGGTTGCTAGAGATCGCCCTTTTTTCTATGCTTACGATTTCTTTTTTGGCCAGATGAGTATCACCCTTCCTTTTACTGATTTTGAGACCAACCTGTTATGGTCCTGTAATGTTGCTCCTTCCCAATTTCACCCCAATTCCTGGGGTTTCATAAAAATCTTTCAATTGTTGTGTCATGGATTCGGTATTCCTACTTCGCAATCCCTTTTCTTCTATCTCTTTGTTTTGACAAAACCTGGGGTAGTTAAGAAGAAAGCCGCTTGGGTTTCTTTCTGAGCTTCCCAAGGAAAAAAGGTCTTCTCTATGTTTGATAAATCTTTCCATGATTTTAAAAATTACTTTTTTAAAGTCTGAGCTGTTGAAGGAGCTCGGCCGTTTTTCCTGGATGAAAATGACGAGCCCGCCTTTCCCTTGGAATGGCAAAAGGACATGAGGGTATCTAGATATTCATGGGAAATATTGGATGAGGCTGAGCAAGCTTTCGTGACTGTTCTGGAAGAGACCTGGGGCCAGTCTCCCCATCTCGACACAAAGAAGTTTTTAACCAATCCCTCTCTCCTCCGAACTGAGCTGGGTATTTAATTTTTGATTTTCCTCTTTCATCAGCTCCTATATTGTTTGCAAGCTCTTTTCTGATTTGTTAATTAATTCCTTACTCTTTGTGTTTTGCTTGCAGAGATGATTAAGGATAATGAATCTATGAAGGCCTTCAAAAGGGCGAAGAAAGCTACCGCAGCCAAAAACATCTCGGCCAAGGCGGCCGGGGAGGGATCATCCCAAGCTCAGTTGAAGCTGGCCATTCCGAGCTCACCTGGGGCGAGGAAGGTAATCCCGAATCCCCGGGTTTGTTTGATTGATCCTCCCTAAGCCTCTGTTGCTACTTCTGGTGCTCCTTCTAACAAAAAGCAAAAAACCATTGAGCCTTTCAATCTTGATGCCCCTGATTTTGATGTGGTCGAGTTCGTAGATCAGCAGATCGGTCCTTACGGTGTCCTCCCTATGGATGATGTATCGTTCCTTCGCCATTTGGACTTTATAACTCGGAGTAGTGTTAAGATGGCGCACATGGGGGCTGCCTTGTACCGAACTGCCCAAAATCTTCCTCTTCATGCCACCAAAGCCTTCATGGAGGAGGCTAAGCAGGAGTTTGATCGAATGAAGGGCTTGAAGGAGGGGCTCGAAGTGAAAATGTCCAAACTGGAGAAGGAGCTGGAGAGCAAGAAGGCTAGCTCCCTTGCCTTGGCGGCTTCTGTGAGGTTGGCCAAGGATACGGCATTGAGGCATAAAGACAGCTATGTTACATCCTATCGGGAGGTAATGCATCTGAGGGAGGAGTTGGAGTCTGTCGGAGCTGATTACTCTGAGCTCCAAGGTCACCTTGTCGGCAGCGTGAATGCTGCTTATGAGAACCTGAAGGAGCAGGTTTGAATTCTGGCTCCTGAGGTCGATCTGTCTCTCTTCATCCTGGACAATGTTGTGAGGGATGGTAAGATTGTCCCTGACGACTCAGATGATGATGATGTTGAACCTCCCCCTACGCCTGCCGCTAAAGTGTCAACCTCTTTAGTTCCTTCAGTTGAGGTCGGTCATCCCGTAGCCGATCCGGACTGTCAAATCCTGAATCGAGACGATGGGACCGTGGATGCTGTGCCCATTCAGACTCGCCCTCCTTCTCTCCATGCTGATGCTACCGGGAAGGCTTCTGATGTTTAACTGAACTATTTTATCTTGATTATGTAGATAGCGCGGCTTGTGGGCTTTTAAACTCTTCATTTTTTAAATTTTATTTTGCTGACTGTTAACACTTGTTTAGTTTCTTGTTTAGCAACCTTAGGCTGAAAAACAAAAAATAGCTTCCAAGTTCTTAGGGTTGATTTTGGTAGCCCCTTTGAATTTGTTTTTATCACAACTTCGCGCCTTTAGTATCATATCGACCTTTTTCTCGTCTAGGCACTTTTTCTAGGCTTTTGGTAGTTCTTGGAGTCTTGTCGCTCGATTTCTTTGGCTTTTGTGCTTTTGGCTTTGATTCCTTTTGAGGCAAAAAATCCTGTTATTTTGGGCCTTTGGTGAGGTCTCTGCCAAGTATTACTTTTTGCAGCCTTTGCACTTTATGTGGATCGACTTTGTCATGTCGGATCAAGTTATTTTGTAATCCTCTTTATTAGACTTTGTTCAAGTCTCTTTTAGGGATTATTTGTATAATTTTGTGTTTTGGACCGACTTCGTCATGTCGGATCAAGTTATTTTGCAATCTTCTTTCTTGGACTTTGTTCAAGTCTCTTTCAGGGATTACTTCTATAACTTTATGTTTTGGACCGACTTCGTCATGTCGGGCCCTTCTAAGTTACTTTTGTAATCCTCTTTTTTGGACCTTGTTCAGGTCTCTTTCAGGGATTGCTTCAATAACTTTGTGTTTTGGGCCAACTTCGTCATGTCGGGCCCTTCTAAGTTACTTTTGTAATCCTCTTTCTTGGACCTTGTTCAGGTCTCTTTCAGGGATTGCTTCTATAACTTTGTGCTTGGGGCCGACTTTGTCATGTCGGGCCCTTCTGATGCCAGGGCATTTTGGCCAGTTTCACTGACCTTTTCTTTACTATTTTTAAGGTAGTTTCATGCATTTTCTTAGGAAATAAGCTAGTTTTGGGTATATATTCACTTACATCTTGATTCAAGCAAACATTGTGAACTTTGAATGATTTCATGAGAATTTTGCATGAATTATATGATAAATTGGCCAACATTGTCACTAACGTTGGAATGAGCCACACAAGCCACTATGAGCCACGTTAACTCCCACGTTAACTTAGTTAACGTGGGCAAAAGTCCCACCTGGCAGCCTGACCATGCCTTCTTCAAACACGCATAACTTAAGTCACAAAGCTCCAAATGAGGTGATTCCAGTGGCATTAGAAAGTAGGATTCCAGAGCTTTCCAAGCATATATGGCACTATATGGTTGACACTAAATTTGAGAGAGAAAATCTGCCCCGAAAGTTCAAAGATGAACATGGTATCAACCTGTAGTAAGGCCAGCTGACCTCTTCACCTTCCAAGAAGTGTAACTCGAGTTGTAGAGCTCCAAATGATGCGCTTTTAAAAGCATTGGAAAGTAGACACCCAGGGCTTTCCAACAATATATAATAGTATGGGGTGGACACTAAGTTTGAGCTTCAGAAACTTGCAATAATGAAGCCCTGATCGCTAGCATTATTGGCACTCAAGTTTTCCATTAATGCTGGCAACTATGCCAGCGACCATGTCCACTTCAAAGGAGCATAACTTGAGCTACAGAGGTCCAATTGAGGTGATTCTAGTTGCGTTAGAAATCTGACATTTAGAGCTTTCCAACGATATATAATACTTTATAGTGGGCATGAAATTGGAGTACAAACAAGAGGCATCTTTTAAGCCCCAAAAACACCAACTGGGCAGCAAGTGCAACGTTAGCCACAATAACTTTAGCACTAACGCCACACTTGTAGCGTTAGTGTGGCTAACTTTAGCACTAACTTTAGTACCTGGACCTCAACTTGACCCACTTCTCTCTCAAGTCCACTTCAAAGCTCAAGCAAGCAAGCCCACAATTGTCAACCAATCAAGACCACAAGAAGCATCTAGAATAGGAATTTTCATTTAATTGTAATTTACTTTTAATTTCATTTTGTAATTTAGGAGAGCCAATATAAAGGCCTTAGTTTTTACATTGAAAGGATACTCGGGAAGTCTGGAAATTGGGGAATTAAGGGATGAAAGAGGGGTCTTCGGACCCCCTTCCCTCACACACTTTTCCTTTTCTTTCTTTGTACTTTTCATTTATGAATTTTGATGTTTTATTTTCAGTTTCAATCTTCATCTTTACTTTTCTGCACTTTCTTTCTTTTCTATTTTGGTAGAGCAATGATCAACTAACTCTTTACATTGGGTTAGAGAGCTCTATTGTGATTCAATGGATTAAGTGTAGTTCTTATTCTTCTTCTTCTTTCTTTCCTCTTGATTTTACTAGAGAGCTTTCGATCTTCATCCAATTGGGTAGTTATCTTGGAAAAGAAACTATTCATACTTGGATCTCTTCTGAACCTTGAAAGAGGAATGAAGAGATCGTGTTAGAAATACTTTCTCATGGTGGACCAAATTGGGTGTGGATGGATATGTGACTATAATCCTTCCAACACTTGATTTGGGAAATGCATGTGGTATAATCAGTGACCATACTTCATCTCTTCTCATGAGCAATTGACCAAGGAATTGGCTATTGATCAAGGTTTGATAGATTGAATTCCAAGAAATTGGAATTAGATCAATTAAGATTGCCAAGGAGATCAATGAATGCATTGATTGAGGAAGAGATGAGAATGAACTTGATCCGGAGGATTGCAATATCTCTTGATCCCAATGTTCATTTTATTTTTTAGTTCTTACATTTTATTTTGTCTTTGTTTTCTTTTGTTTCTTATTTTCTTGTGCTAACTAACTGTTTGTGATATTGCCTCACTGGGAATTTCCTAATCTGTGACAATGGAGATTCCAATTTCTTTTGGTGATTATTGTTTGAGACAGAGCTTTCTGCAGGAAAGAAAGGAGCATCCATCATATTTTAGTCAATCAAATTTCATGGAAAACTCTCCACCACCACATAATGATTCACTTTACTATGCTCATGGTGGGTGGGAGTATCAAAAACATGAAATGGGGTACTTTCCAGAGCCACAAAATGGTCCATATTTTGGTGAAATTGATCACTACTCAAGTTGTGGCTTGGAAGATTATAATCAAAGAGATTTCACTTATTCACACCCCATTCATCAAGAGCCATCATCCTTTAATTATTCAACCTCACCTCTGAGCCTTTCGCATCAAAACCCCTCACCACTTGGATATGCCTCAACACAAAATTCCTTTCCACATCCATATAATTCATCTCACCATTCACACAATGCATTCCAGTACACACAAAATTCTTCTCACAGTCTACAAAACCCATATCATTACCCACAAAGGTCATACCACTCTCAAAACATAAAACCACAAAACAACCAATTCCATTCACAAAGTAGCCACCCTCAACCTCCAAATTTCACCCCAGCTGCACACCCTCCCCTCGAGGATAAGCTATCAAGGATAGAGAACCTACTAACAATGCTCTTGGAAGAATCTAAGGACACAAGGACTTTCCAAGAGGAAGTAAAAACCATTATGCAGAACCGGTAGGTTGCCATTAAGAAGCTTGAGGCACAAGTTGGACATCTATCAAAGCAAATCACTACCCACAATTCTCTCAGTGATACCATGGCAAACCCAAGGGAGGAATCAGAAGAACAAGAAAAAGAGGCACCCATACCAAGTGAGATTTCTATGAAGAAGGAGGAGGTTGAGAGTATATAAGCCTAAGGCTCCATACCCACAGAGGTTACTAGTGGTGACAAAGGAACATGCAAACTCACTCCCAAAAGACTCAATGCAACATCATGTAGAAGAAAGGGAGGAAGTCAATCAAGGGAATCCACACTCCAAGGAAACAGAGAGTTGCATAGAGGGTGAGTTCATTGAAACACCAATTCAAGAAGTTCTTGATGAAGAGGATGCTCCAACCATCATACAATACCCAAGTCCTGAAATCAAGGTGGTAAAGGCAATCAACATGAACACTAACAAAAGGATGGTGACCAAGAAAAGAAGGACAATATTCATGAAGAAGAAAAGGTCAACCAAAAGCCATCCCACCCTTACCCCAACAAGCAAGTTTACTCAAGCTAACAACAGAAGAAGGCTTGCTGGAAGAAAAGGTCAACCAAAAGCCATCTCACCCCTACCCCAACAAGCATGTTTACTCAAGCTAACAACAGAAGAAGGTTTGCTGGGGAGAGGCACTCAAAACAAGGGGCATTAACTGGCTCCTCTTTCCTCTTGAGGTCATTCCTCTTAACAAATTGGAAGAAGAGGAAGAAAGTCGTGAACAACATGTCAAGCTAATGACATTAAAAGAGCGCTTGTTGGGAGGCAACCCAACCGTAGGTAATATTTCCTTGCTAATGAGTGTTTTATAAAAGACCAGAGTAGAGTTCATACTATGGAGTAAGTTCCTGAGTTTGTGGTGTGGTCATAAGTTAGCTAAGTTGGTTCAACCACAAGGTGGGAAAACAACTATCTGTCCTGAATCATATGCTTTGAACACACCCTATGAGACTAGCTAAATAAGAAGATCCTAATAAGAAAAAGGTAAAGAACAATAAAGGTTAAAAAATAAAAGAAAAAAAGAGTAAGCAGTAAGGCTAGGCACCAATGGTTTTAATCTTGAGGCATGTGTCTGTGGTGCTCCTGTGTGAGGGATCTACTTGGATGAATAAGCTCTTAGGGGTGCCTTATCACTTGGTAACTTGGGTTAACTAACTCGGGATTATCAGCTGAAAGTCCACTATCAAGAGTAACCCTCACTACAGAGCATTTAGTAACCCAAAGAGGTGCTGGACACCAAGGTCTCAAGAAAAGAAAATAAATAAACCATATGCCTGTGGTGTGTATGTATGGGGGAGAGACTTGAGCAAGTAAGTCTTTAGGGGTGCTTCAACACCTAGCACCTTGAACCAACTGGTTCGGGAGTGTTGGCTGAAAGCTTATTTTAAAGAGTTGCCCCCCTACAGAGCACTTAGCTTAACGAACACAAATAAGCCCTGAAATGACAACAAAAGGATCAATGAATAAAAGTCTCATGAGATGCAATCACAGTGAGTATTCTAGGACTCCAACGTTAGTGACACCCAACATTGTCACTAACGTTGGAATGAGCCACACAAGCCACTATGAGCCACGTTAACTCCCACGTTAACGTGGAAGTTAACGTGGACAAAAGTCCCACCTGGCAGCCTGACCATGCCTTCTTCAAATACGCATAACTTGATCCACAAAGCTCCAAATGAATTGATTCCAGTGGCATTGGAAAGTAGGATTCCCGAGCTTTCCAAGCATATATGGCACTATATGGTTGACACTAAATTTGAGGGAAAAAACCTGCCCCGAAAGTGTAAAGATGAACATGGTATCAACCTGTAGTAAGGCCAGCTGACCTCTTCACCTTCCAAGAAGTGTAACTCGAGTTGTAGAGCTCCAAATGATGCGCTTCCAAAAGCATTGGAAAGTAGACACCCAGGGCTTTCCAACAATATATAATAGTATGGGGTGGACACTAAGTTTGAGCTTCAGAAACTGGCAATAATGAAGCCCTGATCGCTAGCGTTATTGGCACTCAAGTTTTCCATTAACGCTGGCAACTATGCCAGTGACCATGTCCACTTCAAAGGAGCATAACTTGAGATACAAAGGTCCAATTGAGGTGATTCCAGTTGCGTTAAAAAGCTGACATTTAGAGCTTTCCAACGATATATAATACTCTACAGTGGGCATAAAATTGGAGCACAAACAAGAGGCATCTTTTAACCGCCAAAAATACCAAATGGGCAGCAAGTGCAACGTTAGCCACAATAACTTTAGCACTAACGCCACACTTGTAGCATTAGTGTGGCTAACTTTAGCACTAACTTTAGCACCTGGACCTCAACTTGACCCACTTCTCTCTCAAGTCCACTTCAAAGCTCAAGCAAGCAAGCCCACAATTGTCAACCAATCAAGACCACAAGAAGCATCTAGAATAGGAATTTTCATTTAATTGTAATTTGCTTTTAATTTCATTTTGTAATTTAGGAGAGCCTATATAAAGGTCTTAGTTTTTACATTGAAAAGATACTCGGAAAGTTTGGAAATTGGGGAATTGAGGGATGGAAGAGGGGTCTTCGGACTCCCTTCCCTCACACACTTTTCCTTTTCTTTCTTTGTACTTTTTATTTATGAATTTTGAAGTTTTATTTTCAGTTTCAATCTTCATCTTTACTTTTCTGCACTTTCTTTCTTTTCTATTTTGGTAGAGCAATGATCAACTAACTCTTTACATTGGGTTAGAGAGCTCTATTGTGATTCAATGGATTAAGTGTAGTTCTTATTCTTCTTCTTCTTTCTTTCCTCTTGATTTTACTAGAGAGCTTTCGATCTTCATCCAATTGGGTAGTTATCTTGGAAAAGAAACTATTCATACTTGGATCTCTTCTGAACCTTGAAAGAGGAATGAAGAGATCATGTTAGAAATGCTTTCTCATGCTGGACCAAATTGGGTGTGGATGGATATGTGACTATAATCCTTCCAACACTTGATTTGGGAAATGCATGTGGTATAATCAGTGACCATACTTCATCTCTTCTCATGAGCAATTGACCAAGGAATTGGCTATTGATCAAGATTTGAGAGATTGAATTCCAAAATAATTGGAATTCGATCAATTAAGATTGCCAAGGAGATCAATGAATGCATTGATTGAGGAAGAGATGAGAATGAACTTGATCCGGAAGATTGCAATATCTCTTGATCCCAATGTTCATTTTATTTTTTAGTTCTTACATTTTATTTTCTTGCCATCTTACTTTTCTGCACTTTATCGCTTTCTTTACTTTTATGCCATTTACAATTCCTTGTTACTCATCATCCAAATCTGAACCGTCTAACTAGGATAATCAATTAACCATTGATTGCTTAATCCGTTAATCTCTGTGGGATTCGACCTCACTCTATTGTGAGTTTTACTTGACGACAATTCGGTACACTTGCTGAAGGGAAATTTGTTGCGAGACAAGTTTTCCGTGCATCAAGTTTATGGCGCCGTTGCCGGGGATTAATCGTGATTAACAAACTACCGGTTGATTGATTTACTAGATTAGACACTTTTCTTTTGTCTTTGTTTTCTTTTGTTTCTTATTTTCTTGTGCTAACTAACTGTTTGTGATATTGCCTCACTGGGAATTTCCTAATCTGTGACAATGGAGATTCCAATTTCTTTTGGTGATTATTGTTTGAGACAGAGCTTTCTGCAGGAAAGAAAGGAGCATCCATCATATTTTAGTCAATTAAATTTCATGGGAAACTCTCCACCACCACATAATGATTCACTTTACTATGCTCATGGTGGGTGGGAGTATCAAAAACATGAAATGGGGGTACTTTTCAGAGCCACAAAATGGTCCATATTTTGGTGAAATTGATCACTACTCAAGTAATGGCTGAGAAGATCATAATCAAAGAGATTTCACTTATTCACACCCCATTCATCAAGAGCCATCATCCTTTAATTATTCAACCTCACCTCTGAGCCTTTCGCATCAAAACCCCTCACCACTTGGATATGCCTCAACACAAAATTCCTTTCCACATCCATATAATTCATCTCACCATTCACACAATGCATTCCAGTACACAAAATTCTTCTCCCAGTCCACAAAACTCATATCATTACCCACAAAGGTCATACCACTCTCAGAACATAAAACCACAAAATAACCAATTCCATTCACAAAGTAGCCACCCTCAACCTCCAAATTTCACCCCAGCTGCACACCCTCCCCTCGAGGATAAGCTATCAAGGATAGAGAACCTACTGGCAATGCTCTTGGAATAATCTAAGGACACAAGGACTTTCCAAGAGGAAGTAAAAACCATTATGCAGAACCGGTGGTTTGCCATTAAGAAGCTTGAGGCACAAGTTGGATATCTATCAAAGCAAATCACTACCCACAATTCTCTCAGTGATACCATGGCAAACCCAAGGGAGGAATCAGAAGAACAAGAAAAAGAGGCACCCATACTAAGTGAGATTTCTATAAAGAAGGAGGAGGTTATGAGAGTATATAAGCCTAAGGCTCCATACCCACAGAGGTTACTAGTGGTGACAAAGGAACATGCAAACTCACTCCCAAAAGACTCAATGCAACATTATGTAGAAGAAAGGGAGGAAGTCAATCAAGGGAATCCACACTCCAAGGAAACAGAGAGTTGCATAGAGGGTGAGTTCTTTGAACCACCAATTCAAGAAGTTTTTGATGAAGAGGATGCTCCAACCATCATACAATACCCAAGTCCTGAAATCAAGGTGGTAAAGGCAATCAACATGAACACTAACAAAAGGATGGTGACCAAGAAAAGAAGGACAATATTCATGAAGAAGAAAAGGTCAACCAAAAGCCATCCCACCCCTACCCCAACAAGCAAGTTTACTCAAGCTAACAACAGAAGAAGGCTTGCTGGGGAGAGGCACTCAAAACAAGGGGCATTAACTGGCTCCTCTTTCCTCTTGAGATCATTCCTCTTAACAAACTGGAAGAAGAGGAAGAAAGTCGTGAACAACATGTCAAGCTAATGACATTAAAAGAGCGCTTGTTGGGAGGCAACCCAACCGTAGGTAACACTTCCTTGCTTTGCTTAGTTTACTTTCAATAATTTGGCAAATGATTGCACTCTAAGTTTGGTGTTGCCATGCAACAATTTGATTTTCAATCTTCACTGGGTACTTGCAACATTCTAGATTGACAGTGGCACACTAAGTTTGGTGTTGCCACTTACCATGCCAACACCACTCATTAATGCAATCACATTGTCTCTGTTTTACTTCTTGTGCTTTTGTTGTGATCCATAATCTTGCTTGCTGAAACACATGCATACTCACACTTTATTTTAAGACATTCATGATCCATCATAAACCCCGTCACCACTGTTTTAATTGTTGCTTGAGTATAAGCAATCATTCTATGTCTGGTGTGGGAAGGGGAAGAATAGGAGGAAAAGGGCAACAACAATGAAGATAAAATACAAGGTGGTAAAGTTCCTTTCTCCTCTTACTTATTTCCAGCACTTTAATTTGCATGATTGTCTTCTATGTTCTTTGTATGTATGTGTGCTTTCTCCTTGTGAATAAGCATGTCAATTCTGTCTTTTAAACTTTTTTTGATTAAGGCTGTGTTTTCTAGTCTGAATGTCATTACTGCATCCTTACTTTGCTTACTAGTATGCTTGTCCCTTTTGAATCAAATAAAAAGAGAATGAGTGTTTTATAAAAGACCAGAGTAGAGTTCATACTACGGAGTAAGTTCCTGAGTTTGTGGTGTGGTCATAAGTTAGCTAAGTTGGTTCAACCACAAGGTGGGAAGACAACTATCTGTCCTGAATCATATGCTTTGAACACACCCCATGAGACTAGCTAAATAAGAAGATCCTAATAAGAAAAAGGAAAAGAACAATAAAGGTTGAAAAATAAAAGAAAAAAAGAGTAAGCAGTAAGGCTAGGCACCAATGGTTTTAATCTTGAGGCATGTGTCTGTGGTGCTCCTGTGTGAGGGATCTACTTGGATGAATAAGCTCTTAGGGGTGCCTTATCACTTGGTAACTTGGGTTAACTAACTCAGGATTATCAGCTGAAAGTCCACTATCAAGAGTAACCCTCACTACAGATCATTTAGTAACCCAAAGAGGTGCTGGACACCAAGGTCTCAAGAAAAGAAAATAAATAAACCATATGCCTGTGGTGTGTATGTATGGGGGAGACACTTGAGCAAGTAAGTCTTTAGGGGTGCTTCAACACCTAGCACCTTGAACCAACTGGTTCGGGAGTGTTGGCTGAAAGCTTATTTTAAAGAGTTGCCCCCTTACAGAGCACTTAGCTTAAAGAACACAAATAAGCCCTGAAATGACAACAAAAGGATCAATGAATAAAAGTCTCATGAGATGCAATCACAGTGAGTATTCTAGGACATGATATAGGTCTGAAAGCCAGGAATGAACCTAAGTTGCTATGCATGAAACCACCATAAAACCAGTGACATGACTTCCACAAGAATGACTCATTTCTCTTGGCATTCCATTCATCATTCTCTTGTTCCAGTACTTGCTTAGGGACAAGCAAGCTTTAAGTTTGGTATTGTGATGCCAGGGCATTTTGGCCAGTTTTACTGACCTTTTCTTTACTGTTTTTAAGGTAGTTTTATGCATTTTCTTAGAAAATAAGCTAGTTTTGGGTAGATATTCACTTACATCTTGATTCAAGCAAACATTGTGAACTTTGAATGATTTCATGAGAATTTTGCATGATTTATATGATAAATTGGATGATGCATGATCCCATGATTAAGAGCAAGACTTTGACGCACTTTGTTTGATTAATTTCAGGCCAAAAGAAGAAGAGAAGAGCCACGTTAGT
>NC_029785.2:57745357-57778739 GCF_000816755.2 Arachis ipaensis
CGTTAACCCCCACGTTAACCTAGTTAACGTGGAAGCTAACGTGAAGAAACAAGGTGGTCGACAACGTTAGTGACACCAAACATTGTCACTAACGTTGGAAGGAACCCACACAAGCCCTAATGAGCCACGTTAACTCCCACGTTAACTTAGTTAACGTGGAAGCTAACGTGAAGAAACAAGGTGGTCGACAACGTTAGTGACACCAAACATTGTCACTAACGTTGGAAGGAACCCACACAAGCCCTAATGAGCCACGTTAACTCCCACGTTAACTTAGTTAACGTGGAAGCTAACGTGCAGAAGGGAGGTGATCGCCAACGTTAGTGACACCCAACATTGTCACTAACGTTGGAATGAGCCACACAAGCCACTATGAGCCACGTTAACTCCCACGTTAACTTAGTTAACGTGGAAGTTAACGTGGGCAAAAGTCCCACCTGGCAGCCTGACCATGCCTTCTTCAAACACGCATAGCTTGAGCCACAAAGCTCCAAATGAGGTGATTCCTGTGGCACTGTACGGTTGACAGCCTGACCAGAGCTTTCCAAGAATATATCGCACTATATGGTTGACACTAAATTTGAGGGAGAAAAATTGCCCCGAAAGTGCAACGATGAACATGGTATCAACCTGTAGTAAGGCCAGCTGACCTCTTCACCTTCCAAGAAGTGTAACTCGAGTTGTAGAGCTCCAAATGATGCGCTTCCAAAAGCATTGGAAAGTAGACACCCAGGGCTTTCCAACAATATATAATAGTATGTGGTGGACACTAAGTTTGAGCTTCAGAAACTGGCAATAATGAAGCCCTGATCGCTAGCATTATTGGCACTCAAGTTTTCCATTAATGCTGGCAACTATGCCAGCGACCATGTCCACTTCAAAGGAGCATAACTTGAGCTACAGAGGTCCAATTGAGGTGATTCTAGTTGCGTTAGAAATCTGACATTTAGAGCTTTCCAACGATATATAATACTTTATAGTGGGCATGAAATTAGAGTACAAACAAGAGGCATCTTTTAAGCCCCAAAAACACCAACTGGGCAGCAAGTGCAACGTTAGCCACAATAACTTTAGCACTAACGCCACACTTGTAGCGTTAGTGTGGCTAACTTTAGCACTAACTTTAGTACCTGGACCTCAACTTGACCCACTTCTCTCTCAAGTCCACTTCAAAGCTCAAGCAAGCAAGCCCACAATTGTCAACCAATCAAGACCACAAGAAGCATCTAGAATAGGAATTTTCATTTAATTGTAATTTACTTTTAATTTCATTTTGTAATTTAGGAGAGCCTATATAAAGGCCTTAGTTTTTACATTGAAAGGATACTCGGGAAGTCTGGAAATTGGGGAATTAAGGGATGAAAGAGGGGTCTTCGGACCCCCTTCCCTCACACACTTTTCCTTTTCTTTCTTTACTTCATCTCTTCTCATGAGCAATTGACCAAGGAATTGGCTATTGATCAAGGTTTGAGAGATTGAATTCCAAGAAATTGGAATTCGATCAATTAAGATTGCCAAGGAGATCAATGAATGCATTGATTGAGGAAGAGATGAGAATGAACTTGATCCGGAGGATTGCAATATCTCTTGATCCCAATGTCTCTTACATTTTATTTTCTTGCCATCTTACTTTTCTGTACTTTATCGCTTTCTTTACTTTTATGCCATTTACAATTCCTTGTTACTCATCATCCAAATCTGAACCGTCTAACTAGGATAATCAATTAACCATTGATTGCTTAATCCGTTAATCTCTGTGGGATTCGACCTCACTCTATTGTGAGTTTTACTTGACGACAATTCGGTACACTTGCCCAAGGAAAATTTGTTGCGAGACAAGTTTTCCGTGCATCACCTTCTAAGTTACTTTTGTAATCCTCTTTCTTGGACCTTGTTCAGGTCTCTTTCAGAGATTACTTCTATAACTTTGTGTTTTGGGCCGACTTTGTCATGTCGAGCCCTTCTAAGTTAAAGTAATCCTCTTTTATAGGGTTGGCTAGACCTCTTTTCAGGGTTTACTTATAACTTGGTTTGACTTGGTCCGACTTCTTAACGTCGGCCAGTCTTTTAAGTTATTATTTCGCAATCCATCAGGACCTCGTCAGGTCCTTTTTCCGGATCACTTTCGATAACTTCTTGCATTATTCTGTTTTCATCTTTGCCGATTTGTTGAAAGTGGATTAAATCCTTGTTTAGTCGACCTTTAGATGAATTTGGTTTTCATCTTTGTTGGTCTTTATCGTGATCGTGCAGTGAATTTGTTTTTCACTTTCTGCCAATCTGTCGCTTTATAATCGGACGATGAATGTTTCAGATTAATGCGTCTTGAAAACTTTATAGAACATCTAATATATTTTATTTAGAAGAAAATGAAAATATGTACATATAGAGTTTTTATCCTCTGAATCTCAACTTGGTGCCTCATTAAAAAACCTTTTCAGGAAAAAGAGTGCATCCTATGATGAGATCTTTTACCTTCTCTAGCTATAGTACCTTCTTAGGTTGCAGGCGTGCCATGATCTAGGAAGTTCTCGCCCGTCGAGTTCGGATAGTCTGTAGTAACCCTTCCCAAGTACTTCTATGACTCGGTAGGGTCCTTTCCAGTTTGCTGCTAGCTTTCCTTCCCCGGGTCGAGTTGTTCCAATGTCATTTCAGATGAGGATGAGATCGTTCTCAGTGAAACCTCTTGGCACTGACTTTTGATTATATCTGGAAGCCATTCGACGTTTTAGTGCTTCTTCCCTGATCCGAGCTCTTTCTTGAATTTCAGGAAGTAGGTCGAGCTCTTCCCTTTGAAGTTGGGAGTTGGCTTCTTCGTTGTAATGGACCACTCTAGGCGACCCTTCCTCGATCTCTACCGGGATCATTGCCTCCGTTCCGTATGCTAATCGGAAGGGTGATTCCTTTGTGGTGGAATGTGGCATTGTTCGATATGCCCATAGGACTTGTGGAAGTTCTTCAGCCCAAGCTCCCTTTGCATCTTGTAATCTCCGTTTTAGCCCGGCCAATATGACTTTATTAGCAGCTTCGGCTTGTCTATTGGCTTGAGGATGCTCGATGGAGGTGAACTGGTGCTTTATATTTAAGTCGGCTACTAATTTTTTGAAGCCTGCATCTGTGAATTGGGTGCCATTGTCTGTGGTGATGGAGTATGGAACCCCGAACCTTGTGACAATGCTCCTATATAGGAATTTTTGACTTCTTTGAGCAGTGGCGTTAGCTAGGGGTTCTGCCTCGATCCACTTTGTGAAATAGTCTACCCTTACTATGAGAAATTTAACTTGTCCCGATCCCTGGAGAAAGGGTCCGAGAAGATCGAGTCCCCATTTAGCAAATGGCCAAGGTGAGGTTCCACTGATGAGCTCCTCTGGCGGGGCGATGTGAAAGTTGGCATGTTTTTGACATGGTGGACATGTCTTTACAAATTCTGTGGCCTTCTTTTGTAGAGTTGGCCAATAAAATCCCGTCCGGAGTACTTTTTTTGGTGAGAGCTTGTGCTCCGAGATGATTGCCACAAATGTCACTGTGCACTTCCTCTAAAACTTCCCTTGTGTTGGAGGTCGGCACACATTTTAATAATGGTATTGAAATCCCTCTTTTGTATAGGATGTTGTTTATGATAGTGTAGTATTGTGCCTCCCGTTTTAACCTCTTTGCCTCCTTTTCATCTGTGGGGAGTGTTTCTGTTTTGAGGTAGTTAATTATGGGGGTCATCCATCCTTGATCCTGACCTGTTATGGCTAGGACTTTTTCTTCTTCCGAGATTGACGGGTTCTATAGTATTTCCTGGATAAGGCTTCTATTGTTGCCCCCTGGTTTGGTGCTGGCTAATTTTGAGAGTGCATCAGCTCGGGCGTTTTGTTCGCGGGGTATGTGGCGGATCTCATATTTCCCGAGTTGTCCGAGCTGTTCCCTAGTTTTATCCAAATACCTTTTCATGATAGGATCTTTGGCATGGTAGCTCCCTGTTATTTATGAGGTGACTACTTGTGAGTCGCTGAAGATGATGAGTTTTTGGGCTCCAACTTCCTTAGCCAGCTTCAAACCAGCTAGTAGTGCTTCATATTCCGCCTGGTTGTTTGTGGCAGGAAACCCGAATTTGAGGGAAAGCTCAATTTGGGTTTCTTGGTTGCTTTCAATTATCACACCTACGCCGCTTCCGGTTTTATTCGAGGAATCGTCCACGTAAATATTCCATTCTATGGGGGTCTCCGGGGTGTCTATAAATTCTGCAATGAAGTCGGCTAACTATTGTGATTTAATGGCTATCCGAGCTTCATATTGAAGGTCAAATTCGGACAACTCGACTGCCCATTGTACAATTTGCCTGCTAGATCTGTTTTCTGTAATATCCCTTTTATGGGCTGGTTGGTCCGAACCTTAATGGTGTGAGTTTGGAAGTACGGGCGGAGACGTCGAGATGTTAGTTTGAGCGCATAGGCAAATTTTTCTATTTTTTGGTAGTTGAGCTCGGATCCCTGTAGCGCTTTACTAATAAAGTATACATGTTGTTGCCCTTTGTCGTCCTCTCGAACCAGTGCTGAGGCTATTGCCTGACTTCCTACCGCGAGGTATAATACGAGTGGCTCTTCCCCTCGTGGTCGAGTTAGGATAGGTGGTTGCCCCAGAAAACTTTTGAAATCCTGAAAAGCTTGCTCGCACTCTGTTGTCCATTCGAACTTTTTTCCTTTCCTTAGAGTGGCGTAGAAGGGGAGAGACCTTATTGCTGATCCTGCTAGGAATCTGGACAAGGCTGCCAACCTCCCGTTGAGTTGTTGTACCTCTTTGACACAAGTTGGGCTCTTCATGTTGAGTATAGCCTAGCATTTATCTGGATTTGCTTCGACTCCTCTTTGTGTGAGCATAAAACCCAACAACTTGCCAGCTTCTACTGCAAAGGTGCATTTTGCAGGATTGAGTGGCATGCCATGCTTCCTTATAATGTCGAACACTTGGACCAAGTCGGACAATAATGTCTCTTCACTTTGTGTCTTTATCAACATGTCGTCCACATAGACTTCCATGGTTTTTCTGATATGGTCTGAAAAGGCTTTGTTCATTAGCCTTTGATAAGTTGCCCCCGCGTTTTTAAGACCAAAAGGCATTACAATGTAGCAATAGTTTGCTTTTGGTGTTAGAAACGAGGTTTTTTCCTGATCAGGTGAATACATTAGAATTTTATTGTATCCAGAATATGCATCCATAAACGAGAGATATTAATATTCGGATGAGGCATCCACCAATGCGTCGATACTTGGGAGTGGATAAGGATCTTTTGGGAAGGCCTTGTTGAGATCAGTGTAGTCGGTGTACATTTGCCACTTCCCATTAGATTTTTTCACCAAGACGACGTTGGCTAGCCATAGTGGGTACTTGACTTCTCTTATGAATCCTGCCTCCAGTAGTGCTTGTATCTGTTCTTCCACAGCTTAAGATCATTCTGGCCCAAGTTTTCTTCGTCTCTGCTGTATTGGCCAAGATCCTAAATAGACCGCCAACTTGTGGCACATTAGTTTGGGGTCTATGCCTGGCATGTCTACAGCTTTCCATACGAAGAGATCGAAATTATCTCGTAAGAACTGAATCAGTGATTCTTTTGCGTCTCTTTTTAGGATCGTGCCAATATTAGTTGTTTTGTTCGAGGTGTTTCCGATCTAAACTTTCTCTACTTCACCTTCGGGCTGTGGACGGAGTTTTTCTCGTCTCTAAACTCCACCGAGCTCAATTGTGTGGAATTCTTCTCCTCTGCCTCTGAGGTTTAGACTTTCGTTGTAACAGCGGCGTGCCATCTTTTGATCTGCCTTTATTGTAGCTATCCCTTCTGCGGTTGAAAATTTCATGCATAGATGTGGAGTTGAGACTATTGCGCCGAGTTGATTTAAGGTTGTCCGTCCTATTAAGGCATTGTAGGCTGAACTCACGTCGACCACGATGTAGTCTATTTTGAGTGTTCTAGATTGGTTTCCTTTTCCGAAGGTTGTATGTAGTGGCACGTATCCCAATGGTTGTACCGGGGTATCTTCCAATCCGAACAGACTGTTCGGGTATGCTTTAAGCTCTTTTTCTTCTAAGCCGAGCTTGTCGAAGGCAGTTTTGAATAAGATGTCGGCGGAGCTCCCTTAGTCTATTAATGTGCGGTGGAGATTGGCGTTTGCTAGTATGATGGTGATGACCATGGGATCATCGTGTCCCAAGATGATACCGGATGCATCTTCCTTGGTGAACGTAATTGCAAGTATGTCGGGCGCTTCCTCCTTTCCTTCGACATGATATACTTCTTTAAGATATCTTTTGCGGGATGATTTGGAGATTCCTCCTCCTGCAAATCCTCTGTGTATCATATGAACATGTCTTTCTGGCGTACGAAGTGATCGCTCGGTTCGTCCGACCTCCTCATCCCTCCTCCTTTTTCTTTGTTCATCATCTCGGGTGGCCAAATACCGATCTAGTTTTCCTTCTTTTACGAGCTTTTCTATGACATTTTTTAGATCGAAGCATTCGTTGGTGGAATGTCCACGAACACGATGGTATTCGCAATACTCGTTTCGGTTTCCTCCTCCTCTCTTGCCTTTGAGTGGTCGAGCTTGGGGTATTTTTTCTGTGTGGCAGACTTCCTTGTACACATCCACAAGAGATACCCGAAGGGGGTGTAATTATGATATTTTTTAATTTTTCCCCTTTTCGATCTTCCTTCTTTTTGGACTCTTTATCTTTATCCCGGTAGGTGAATCCAGATTTTGAGGTTTCTCCTAGTCGAGAATTTTCTTCCATGTTGATGTATTTCTCCGCTCGTTCTTGCACTTCGTCCAGAGATTTGAGGTACTTCTTCGATATGGATTGGCTGAAAGGTCCCTCTCGTAGGCCATTAATGAGGCCCATGATGGCGGCCTCTGTTGGTAAGCTTTGTATGTCTAGGCATGTTTTGTTGAATCTCTCCATGTAGTTGCAAAGACTTTCCCGATCTCCTTGCTTGATTCCTAGTAGACTGGGGGCGTGCTTAGCTTTGTCTTTTTGGATGGAGAATCTGGCCTAGAAATTTTTGGCTAGATCATCGAAACTTGAGATGGACTTTGGAGGTAGGTTGTCGAACCATCTGATTGCTGTCTTTGTGAGAGTTGTTGGAAAAGCTTTGCAACGAACTGCATCTGAGGCGTCGGTGAGGTACATTCTACTTCTGAAATTGCTGAGGTGATGGTTGGGGTCTGTAGTGACATCGTACAAGGTCATGTCTGGAAGTTTAAAGTTCTTAGGAATTTTGGTCTTCATGATTTCCCTAGTGAATGGATCTTGATCTTTGCGTGAGTTATACTCAGGGGTGGATCGAGTATCTTTGGCTTTGAGATCGGCTTCGAGTTTTAGAAGTTTATCTTCTAATTCTCGACGTCGCCTTACTTCTCTCTGTAGATCCTTCCCGACTTCCCGTTGATGATGGGTTTCTTTTTCAAGTTACTTTAAACGATCTTGAAGTGCTTCTATCACTCCCGGATTTGATGAATTTTTGTCCCCGTTGGATTCCGGAGTATCTTTTAGCGTAGTGTTTGCGTTTTTGTGCGGTGTTCTATCCTCTAGATACGAATCATGGTCATTGTCATGATCGTCCGCCATGGTGATGGGATGACATCCAAGTTCCCCGGCAACGGCGCCAATGTTCCGAGGGTTACCTGAAACAGTAGGTTGATCTCGAACGAGATCGTTTATGCTGGTCGGTGCTGACGTGTCTGGCTGGTGAGTGGCGGCCGGAGCTACCGTGTCTGACTTGTTGGACTGGCTGCACTGCTGATCTTTCGTCACCGGAAGGTGGGGGGTACCTGCAAGGGACTCCGATGCTTAAGTTAGTAAGGGTATTAAGCAGGTTTTTTAGTAGAATCAGAGTATGAGTTATACCTGGGTGCTCCAGTGTATTTATAATGGTGTAGAGTGATCATTTAAGATAAGTTAGTTATCCTATCTTATCTTATCTTTGAGTTGAGGTCAGCTTATCTTTTTAGGGAAACCGACCTTATCTCTATAGGCTTGGACTGCCTTTGGATTTGGGTCGTACTCCTCTATTTGGGCCCCTTACTGGGCTTTCCTATCGATTCGACCGACCTCTTTGAGAAGAGGTCGGATAGCCTGACCTGAAGAGGTCGGTCGCTTTATTACTGAACATCCCGGATCGGATAGCTCGACCCAGGGTATGAATAGTGTTGTTTCAAATTCTTTTTATATACTTAGTTAAGATGATGGTGTTTGCCATCTCAAAAATTTGACATGGTCAGACCTTGATGAAAAAGGCAACAAATGCTATGGAATCACGCATTCTTGACTTTTCTGGATCAGTAAGTTCTATGATTTAACTGTACCAATACTTCCACACATTATATAAATAGCATTTGCACCAATAGTGCTCGCTGATTAAAATGAATTTGGGTTACAGCTTAAATGCATTGCAATATAGAAGGATAGATTTTGATGAGTTTTCTGCAGCTACACTCAGTGTTCATCAACTTGAAGCACTTGATAGGTTGGAGCAACAGGCACGGTGTTCTTATGAACATTTTGAAAAGGACGAAAACAGCTCTATAATCATTGAGGAACTAGCTTTGGTATACTTAATTTGACTACGGTCTTAGCTTATGCATACATAACTTTATACAAATAATATGAACATGCTGATGATTTTACAAGTCTATTTACTGTATCCAAAATATTTTATGGGGTAGTGATTTTGTATTTTGAATCTACTTTGTAAGTTCATACATGTTATGAATTGTGATCTATTCCTTTATGCATATGTAAAATGATAGATTTTTCAATCAGTGTGCTTGGTAATGGACATGTATATAGTGAGAAAGTATAAAGTAAGGAATTGAAATTAATTTTTGTTAATGTTTCTGTTTAGTTTATTTGATGTATTTGATGAACATGAATTGGTGAATTAATTTGAATTGGTGAATTAACTTGAATTCTGGATTCTGCAGGAGTATGCATAAAGTATAATGGATCAAGTAGCTAAATCAAGAATGTAGTAGTCAAATAAACTTTTTAACTAGCACACTATCATAATCAATTCTTTGCTAGATTCTCTCTATCTCTCTTCCTCTTCTTTCTTTCTCGTGCTCTCTTTCTCTCTGCTTTTTGTATGAACAAATGGATTGTCATTTAGTTAACTGCTTTGGTATGAAGAATGCCTCGAGATGAAGACTAATTACTTTGTGTTTTAATGTGTTTGAATTAAGAAACAACAGGTTGAAAGTAATATTTTCTGATTGAAATTGTCCATGATTCCTTTAAAACAAGAGGTTAGTTTAGTAATTTTATCTCTCTGGTGGGTTCCAAGCTTAGTAGTTTTGATGCAATTATTTATGTTCTTAATGCTTCGTTGCAAAAGTTTAGGATTCAGAATTTTCTGAATAGAAATGTAATTTAGAATTGCATATCAATTCTGTTCTGAGGGTTACCTGAAACTGTTAGGTCGATCTCGGATGAGATCTGTTGAGGTAGCCGGAGTTGATGTGTCCAGCTTGTTGATCTTGGTGATGTCGCTGATCCTTGATCATCGGAGGGGGGTGGTACCTGCAAGGGACTCCGATGCCTAAGTTAGCATGGGTTTAAAGCAGGTATTTAGTGGAATCAGAGTATGAGTTATACCTGGGTACTCCAGTGTATTTATAATGATGTGGAGTGATCTTCTCTTGAGATAAGCTTGGTCTTTCTTTAGATTTGGGTCGTGTTCCTCTGTTTGGGCCTTCTTGCGCCTCTGTAGTGATTTGGCTGAGCTCTTTTGAGAGGAGCTCGGGTAATCCTGACCTGAAGAGGTCGGTCGACTTGTCTTTCCTCAGCCCGGGACGTACAGCTCGACCCAGGGGATGAACAGTGCCCCTGCTTGAGCGTGGTCTTTCTTTTGAGGTCGAGCCTTTTTTATCTCCCTTGGGAAGCTGAGCTCGACCATCTTGATCTTTTGTAGAATTTTCATTTAGTGGCTTGAATGCGGAGCATTTTTTCTTACCCCTTTTTAATTAGAACGCGCGTTTTGCGTTTTCCTTGGGAATGTGCAAAGTTTTAAATACTCACTTAACTCCTTGCCGTTTCCTCTTGTTTCCCTCTTTGTATCTTCATTTGAATTTCACAGCCTCTCTTTTCAGTTTCCTTTCTCTGTGTTTACTATAACTTCTCCTTTTCTCTTTGCTCTTCTGTTTCTGGTTCATCCTGTGATTTTCTTCATTCTCTTGACCCTAAGTTTTCTTGTCTTTGTGCTCTCCTTGCTTTCGGAAGTGATCGTCGATATGGGCTCGCTATTTGTTTTGATATTCATCGTCTTCTTTACAGGTTGGTCTTCCTTTTTGTTTTTACTATTTCCGTGCTATATATATTTTGAGAAGTTTTTATCTTTGTTTGACTTCGTGTTGGAAAGTTTGGATCTTTTTCTGAATTTGTTGCATCTGATCATTGCTGTACTGTGTGATGTGAGGGTTTCTTTGCTTTTCTGCTAGAGGAGGATTTTGATCTTTCTTCTATTCATCGCTTGAAGTATTGAACTGTTTTGTTAAAAGGTTGTATCTTTGAGGGTTTGATGTTGCCATTTATTGAAAAGATGGTAACTTTGATGTCTCTTTTTGATTTGTGAGTTTTCTCTTCGAAGTTTCACTGTTGAAGGAGGGTTGTTTTCTTGTTTGATAGATGTCGAAACGTAGTCTTTAGATTTTTCCTGAATCCTTATTCTGTTACTGCCTCCAAAGGATGCCCCTGGACCTTGGTGTCGGTCTTGGGGTTTCCTTTCGCTGCTGTATCTGACTTTTAACATTTGTATGCTTTAGTCCGAGTTATCTTCGTATTTGTCCAAGATGTTTTCTGTTTTGTCCGAGCTGTTTGATTAGTAACCTACTCTTTCCTTTTCTCACTGTAGGATTAGTTGGCCTTATGTCTTCTCGCAAAAATATTGTCGAGACATCTTCCAGAGTCCCCGAGGGCATGTCTGACTGGCTGGACTCCCTTTTCTTGATGTGCATTTCTGTGGTTAATTCTGAGTATTGCGTGCAACTTAGGAGGCATCACCGACTTTGTAGTAATAAAGATCAAGAGAAAATTTATGAAGTAGTAGCAGCTGACCCTGAGGAGAGGGTTTGTTTTCCTTCGCTGACTCAGGGAGAACGTCCCTTCTTTTATGCTTATGACTACTTTTTTAGCCAAATGAACATCACCATTCCCTTTACTTCCTTTGAGACCGACTTGTTGTAGACCTGTAATATAATGTTACCCCATCTCAGCTTCACCCGAACTCGTGGGGCTTCATAAAGATCTTCCAACTATTGTGTCAAGAACTGGATGTCCGACCTTCTCAAACTCTCTTTCTTTATCTTTTTGTTTTGACGAAGCCTGGGGTAGCTAAGAAGAAGGCTTCCTGGGTTTCTTTCCGAGCTGTCCAAGGAAAGAAAGTTTTTTCAATGTACGACGAGTCTTTTAGGGATTTCAAAAACTATTATTTTAAGGTCCGAGCTGTTGAAGGATCTCGGCCTTTCTTTTTGGAGCAAAATGATGAGCTTGCCTTCCCCCTATCCTGGCAACAGAATGTAGTAGTGTCTAGGTATACTTGGGAGATGTTGGATGAGGTTGACCAGGCTTTTGTACATGTTCTAGAGGAGAATTGGGGGGAGCCTCTTCATCTTGATACGAAGAGGTTCTTGGGGGATCCCTCCCTTCTTCGAGCTGAATTGGGTAGCTGCCGATTTCTTTGCTTGTTTTATCTTTGTTATTTTGTTGGTTTTGTCGATCTCTCTTTGTCTAACTTGTAATTTTGGTTTTGCTGTTTCCTTTTTTCAGAGATGGTAAAGACTACTGATGGTATGAAGGCTTTTAAGAGGGCTAGGAAGGTGACTGCTGCTCAGAACATTTTGACCAAAGGTCCTGGGGAGGGATCTTCTAATGTTACGCTAAGGAGGTCGACCTCGGACACTTCCAGACCGAGGAAGATCATCCCAACTCCCCAGGTCCGCTTGGCTCCTTCTGATCCTCTCCAGCCGACCTCTGGTGCCGCCTCTCCCTCTGCTACTGGTCCTGCCCCCAAGAAGCAGAGGACTACTATACCCTATAATCTGGATGCCCCTGACTTTGACGCTGTAGGGTTTGCTGATAACCAGATTGCTCCCTATGGCCGACTTCCTATGGACGATGTGTCCATCCTGCACCACCTGAATTTTATCACCAGAAGTAGGGTTCGGATGGCGCACATGGGTGCGGCTTTGTTTCGCTAGATCCAAGACTCTCCCGTCCATGCGATGAAGGAGTTTATGCTAGAAGCCAAGTCGGAGTATGATCAGATCAAGGGTCTGAAGGACGAGCTAGACGCTAGAGTTATTAAGCTGGAGCTAGATCTAGAAAAGGAGAAAGCCCGAGCTACTGCCGCTGTGGCTTCTGCTAAGCTGTCCGAGGAGACGGCACTGCAGCATAAGGAGAGCTATGTCCGTACTTATGGCGAGTTGTTGGAGGCAAGTGAGAGTTTGGAGAATGCTCATGCTAATTATGCTGAGCTTCAGAGTCATCTGGTGGGTAGCGTGACTGACGCATATGAGAACTTAAAGGCTCAGGTTCGAGTTCTTGCTCCCGAGCTCGACTTGAGTCTTTTTAGTTTGGACAATATTGTTAAAGATGGTAAAATTGTTCCTGGCCCCGATGATGATGATGATGTAGATCCTCCTCCTGCACCATCAACCAAAGCTTCTGCTGCTTTGACTTTTCCAACTCCTACAGCTGAGGTCGCCCGTCCCCAACCCAAGCCAGATTGTAAAATACTTAATCGTGAGGATGGGACTGTGGATGCTGTTCCTGTGAATATTATTCTTCCGCCTTTTGACGCTGCTACTGGGGAAACCTTGCACCCTTTTTGAGTTGTGTGTTTATCTCTTCAGCCCAGCTTGTGGGCTTTTTGAACTCTGCTTCTTGTAATTTATGGTTTGTTTGACTTGGATATTTTAGTTGCTTTCTTTAGCAACTCTATTTAGAAAAACAACTGCTTTTAAACTCTTGAGGTCGACTTTCGGATGGCCTTCTGAGTTTTGATTACAGTAGCTTTGTTTCTTCATGATATGGTTGTTTGCAGCTTTTTTGCACTTTCAGGAATCTTTAGAGTGTTGGAGTCTTGCTGTTTGACCTCTTTTGATTGCCTTTGTGTTTGTTTGTTTTGCTGCTTCTGGCCGAAGTGGCTTTTGAGGCTAGCTTCGTTTATTCTTTTTAGTATTCTCATGGAATACTTGTAAATTTCTTTTGGTGAGGTCGTGGCCTTTTAGGTTGAGTTGTGTCCCTTCTAACGCATGCCTTCTGTTGGTCGGTTTCTTTTGTCGGTCCTTCTCGAGTTATTTCTTGCAATCCATTTAGACCTCGATGGATCTTCTTTTTATGGATTTTACTTTTTATAACTCTGTCGCTTTACTTGGCCTGGGCTGACTTCTTCCTGTCGGACCCTTCTAAGCTATTTCTAGTAATCCATTTTTAGTTAGGGCTGGCCAGGCCTCTTGCTATGGATTACTTTTTTATAACTTTTTTGTCACTTTGATCAATCTGGTCCGACTTCTTCATGTCGGTCCATCCCAAGTTATTTCCAGCAATTCATTTTTTCTTTAGACCTCGTCAGGCCTCTTCTATGGATTACTTCTTATAACTTTTTTGTAGTTTTGGGGGATGGGTCCGGCTTCTTCATACCGGTCCTTCCCAAGTTATTTTTAGCAATCCATTTTTTCTCAAATTTCGTCGAGCCTCTTTCCATGGATAGCTTTTTATAACTTTTTGTAGTTTTGGGGGATGGGTCCGGCTTCTTCATACCGGTCCTTCCCAAGTTATTTTTAGCAATCCATTTTTTCTCAGACCTCATCGGGCCTCTTTCCATGGATAGCTTTTATAACTTTTCATATTTTTGGGGGATGGGTCTGGCTTCTTCATACCGGTCCTTCCCAAGTTATTTTTAGCAATCCATTTTAGACCTCGTTGGGCCTCTTTTCATGGATAGCTTTTTATAACTTTTCGTAGCTTTGGGGGATGGGTCCGGCTTCTTCATACCGATCCTTCCCAAGTTATTTTTAGCAATCCATTTTTTCTCAGACCCCGTCGGGCCTCTTTCCATGCATAGCTTTTATAACTTTTTATAGTTTTAGGGGATGGGTCCGGCTTCTTCATACCGGTCCTTCCCAAGTAATTTTTAGCAATCCATTTTAGACCTCATTGGGCCTCTTTTCATGGATAGCTTTTTATAACTTTTCGTAGCTTTCGGGGATGGGTCCGGCTTCTTCATACCGGTTCTTCCCAAGTTATTTTTAGCAATCCATTTTTTCTCAGACCTCGTCGGGCCTCTTTCCATGGATAGCTTTTATAACTTTTCGTAGTTTTGGGGGATGGGTCCAGCTTCTTCATACCGGTCCTTCCCAAGTTATTTTTAGCAATCCATTTTAGACCTTGTTCTGAGGGTTACCTGAAACTGTAGGTTGATCTCGGATGAGATCTCTTGTACTGGTCGAAGATGACGTGTCCGGCTGGCTGGTGGCGGCCGGAGCTGTTGTGTCCGACTTATTGGACTGGCTGTACTTCTGATCCTTGGTCACCGGAAGGTGGGGGGTACCTGCAAGAGACTCCGATGCTTAAGTTAGCACGGGTATTAAGCAGGTTTATTGTAGAATCAGAGTATGAGTTATACCTGGGGGCTCCAGTGTATTTATAGTAGTGTGGGCTGACCTTTCTGATAAGATAAGTTAGTTATCTTATCTTATCTTATCTCGAGTGAAGTCAGCTTATCTTTAAGGGAACCGCCTTTATCTCTATAGGCTTGGATTGCCTTTGGATGTGGGTCGTGTTCCTCTATTTGAGCCCTTTACTGGGCTTTCCTGTTGATTTGGCCAATCCCTTTAAGAAGAGGTGGGATAGCCTGACCTAAATAGGTCGGTCGCTTTATCATCGAACATCTCGGGTCGGACAGCTCAACCCAGGGTATGAACAGTGCCCCTGCTTGAGCTCGGTCTTCTTTTGTTTTGGGGGCGAGTCCTTGACTTCGGTCCTTCCCTAATGAAGCCAAACTCAAGCATTTCGTCGATTCCTTTGTAGTGACTTTTGAATGTGGAACGTTTTCCTCTAAAAGCGCGTGCTTTTATATCAGCGCTTTGGGAATGTGTGAGGGTTTAATACTTTCATTAATTAGTATTAATTGCCCCGTTTTCCTTTGGCTCTTTATTTTGATTTTCGAAAACCCATAAACGGTTTCTCTTCTTCGCTCTTTTCGCAATTTCTTCCTTTGTTCTCTCGCTCTCTGTCTTTCGCCCACATTTCTGCTTTTCTTGCGTTGCGGCGTCACTAGGCGATTTTTCTGGGCAGCTTTCATTTTCACGTCTCCTTTTTTCCCTTGAAGCTTCTTCCCTTTCCAGGTTAGTTCCATTCGTATTTTCTTTTTCTTTTCGTTGTTTTGGCTATGTGATGAGGTTTTGATTTTTCTTTAAAGAAAGTTTGGATCTTTCTATTTTTGTCGCACCTAATTGTTGTTAAAATATGTGTTCTAAGAGTTTCTTCATCTTCTGCATGATCCTTTTTGCCTTTCCTGTTGCTTGATACTTTTTAGGGCTTTTTGCATGTTCTGTTGTTTCTATCTGATACCAATACCCAAAAAATCTGCATCTTTTCCTCGCTTTGTTTGAAGGTTGCTTTTTTGTCTGATTCCAAAAAAGGTTGCGCCTTTGATGGTTTCTGTTTGGCGTGTTTGATGTTGTCAAAGCTTTTTTGCTGATAGACTGTAAAAAGATAGTGGCTTTGATGACTTTTTAAACTTTTATGCTTGCTGTTTGAAAATATTCTTTTCTTGTTTGGGGGAAGCCGAGGCGTAAGCTGTAGATTTTTCCAGAAACCTTGCTTTGTTACTGCCTCCAAAGGATGCCCCAGGACTTTGGTTTGAGTCTTGGGGTTTTCCTTTTCTGTTTGTTCTTCTGTATCATATTGGTCGAGTTGTTTCGCCCTTTGCCCGAGATACTTTTTAGTAATCCAATCTTCTTTTCTTATTGTAGGATTAGTTGGCCTCATGTCTTCTCGCAATAACATTGTAGAGATGTCTTCCAGAGTTCCCGAGGGGATGTCCGATTGGCTGGACTCCCTTATCTTGATGTGTGTTTCTGTTTTGGATGATGAATTTTGCATAGAGCTGAGAAAGCGTCATAGGATTTGTGGTAACAGTGCCTGGGAGAGGGATTATGAGCTTGTTGCTCCTGATTCTGATGAGATGGTTTGTTTTCCGACTTCCATCGAGGGGGAGCGTCCCTTCTTCTATGCCTACGAATATTTCTTCAGTCAACTGGACATTATTTTTCCTTTTACTGCTTTTGAGACCGACCTGTTGTGGTCGTGTAATATTGCCCCGTCCCAGCTTCACCCGAATTCCTGGGGTTTTATCAAAATTTTTCAGCTACTTTGCCAAGAGTTAGGTGTAACACCTTCTCAGGCTCTCTTCCTTTACCTGTTTGTTTCTACCAAGCCTGGTGGCTCTTCGAAAAAGAAAGCTTCCTGGGTTTCTTTCAGATCTGCCCAGGGCCATAAAGTGTTTGCTATGTATGATGAGTCCTTTAAGGATTTCAAGAATTACTTCTTTAAAGTTCGTGCTGTCAAGAGGGCCCGCCCTTTTTTCTTGATGAAAATGATGAGCCTTCTTTCCCTCTAGAGTGGCAGAAGGAGGTGAGAGTGTCTCGCTATTCCTAGGATATGCTTGACGATGTTGAGCGTGCCTTTGTTGTTGTTCTTGAGGATTTATGGGGAGCACCACCCCATCTTGATACAAAATGGTTTTTGAATGACCTATCCCTGGTCCGGGCTATTTTGGGTATTTGCCTGACTTGTTTCTATACTTGTTTCTTAGTTTGGCTTCCTCATCTTGTGATTGTAACCCTTTATTGTGGCTGATTTTGTGTTTGCAGAGATGTCAAAAAACAATGAATCCATGAAGGCCTTCAAAAGGGCAAAGAAGGCGACTGCTGCTCGGAACATTTCGGCCAAGACGGCCGGGGAGGGATCTTCCCAAGTGCAAGTAAAGCCACCTGTGCCGAGTTCTCCTGGACCGAGGAAGGTGTTCCCTACTCCTCGGGTTCGTCTGGTTGACCCTCCACTGACTTCTGCCTCTAGTTCTGGTGCTCCTCCCCACAAGAAACAAAAAATAGCTAAGCCTTTCAACCTTGATGCTCCTGACTTTAATGTAATTGAATTTGTGGATCAACAAATCGGTCCCTACGGTGCCTTCCTATGGACGATGTGTCGCTCCTTCACCATCTGGACATTATAACTCGAAGTAGTGTTAGAATGGCGTATATGGGGGCTGCCCTATACCGGACTGCTCAAAATCTTCCTCTCCACGCCACCAAAGCCTTTATGGAGGAGGCTAAACAGGAGTTTGATCGGATGAAGGGCCTGAAGGAGGAGCTTGAAGTAAAGGTAGCCAAGTTGGAGAAGGATCTGGAGAACGAGAAGGCGAGTTCACTTTATCTGGTGGCTTCTGTAAGGCTGGCCGAGGACACGGCACTGAGGCATAAAGACAGCTATGTTACATCCTATCGGGAGGGAATGCGTCTGAAGGCGGAGTTAGAGAACGCCCGAGCTGATTACTCCGAGCTCCAGGGTCATCTTGTTGGCAGCGTAACTGCTGGTTATGAGAACCTGAAAGAGCAAGTTCGGATTATTGCTCCCGAGGCCGACCTTACTCTCTTCAGCTTGGATAATGTTGTCAGGGATGGTAAGATTGTCCTTGATGACAAGGATGATGATGATGTCGATCCCCTCCCTGTGTCTTCTGCCAAGGTGTCAGCTCCTGCTGTTCCTCCTGCCGAGATCGGCTCTCCCGCTTCTGATCCTGACTGCCAGATCTTAAATCGGGACGATGGTACTGTAGATGCTGTTCCTCTCCAGGCTCGCCCTCCTTCTCCTCAGACTGATGCTGCTGAAAAGTCTTCTAATCTTTAGCTGATTTATTTTGGATATTTGTGTAGTTGGCCCGGCTTGTGGGCTTTAAAACTCTTTATTTCGTGGTTGGTTTATTTTGCTGACACTCTTTTTGGTTTCTTGTTTAGCAACCCATTATTTTGAAAAACACAACGAGTATCTTCTAAGCTTTTGGGTCTGACCCTGAAGCTTTGTTATTTTATGTCATGCTTGCTTTCGCCTGTCTTAGCTTTTATATGTTTCGAGAATGTTGAAGCCTTGTTGCTCACCCTCTTTGAACTGCTTTGTACTTAGAGGTTGTAGATGCGTGGATCCAACTAGCAATCCATGACCGACTTCTTTGTCCTTTTCCAAGTAGTTGACTGACGTCATCATGTCGATCTTTTCTCGGTTATTTTTAGTAATCTTCTTTTTGGACCTTGGTCAGGTCTCTTTTAGAGATTACTTTTATAACTTGTTTGTTGTAGGAAACCGACTTCGTTATGTCGATCTCTTCTAAGTTATTTTTGTAATCCTCTTTCTTGGATCTTTGTCAGATCTCTTTCAGGGATTACTTTTATAACTTGTTTGATGTAGGAGACCGACTTCATTATGTCGATCTCTTCTAAGTTATTTTTGTAATCCTCTTTCTTGGATCTTTGTCGGATCTCTTTCAAGGATTACTTTTATAACTTGTTTGTTGTAGGGGACCGAGTTCGTTATGTCGATCTCTTCTAAGTTATTTTTATAATCCTCTTTCTTGGATCTTTGTCAGATCTCTTTCAGGGATTACTTTTATAACTTGTTTGATGTAGGAGACCGACTTCATTATGTCGATCTCTTCTAAGTTATTTTTGTAATCCTCTTTCTTCGATCTTTGTCAGATCTCTTTCAGGGATTACTTTTATAACTTGTTTGTAGGAGGTCGACTTCTTTGCGTCGTCCTCTTTCTAAGTTATTTTTGTAGTCCTCTTTTTTGGACCTTTGTCAGGTCTCTTTCAGGGACTACTTTTATAACTTTTCATTTTGGGCAGACTTTGTCATGTCGGGCCCTTCTAAGTTAAAGTAATTCTCTTTAATAGGGTTGGCCAGACCTCTTTCCAGGGTTTACTTATAACTTGGGTTGACTTGGTCCGACTTCTTAACGTCGGCCAGTCTTTTAAGTTATTATTTAGCAATCCATAAGACCTCGTCAGGTTCTTTTTCGGATCACTTTCGATAACTTCTTACATTATTCTGTGTTCATCTTTGCCGATTTGTAGAAGGTGGTTGCTATCTTTAGATCGTCTTTTAGGTGAATCACGTTTTCACCTTTATCGGACGATTGTCTTTATCATGATCGTGCAGTGAAATTGGTTTTCACTTTATGCCGATCTGTTGCTTTATAATCGGACGATGAATGCTTCAGATTAATGCGTCTTGGAAACTTGTAGAATATCTAAAATATATATTTTATTCAAAGGAAAGTGCAAATATATACATGTGGGAATTTTTCATCCCTTTAAGTCGGATAGTGTCTGAGTCTCAACTTGGTGCCTCATTAAAAAACCCTTTCAGGAAAAAGAGTGCATCTAATAGTGAGATCTTTTACTTTTTCTAGCTGTAGTACCTTCTTAGGTTGCAGGCGTGCCATGATCTGGGAAGCTCTCGTCCATCGAGTTCGGACAGTCTGTAGTAGTGATGAGCGGATAATTTATACGCTTTTTGGCATTGTTTTTAGTATATTTTAATTAATTTTTATTATATTTTTATTAGTTTTTATTTAAAAATCACTCTTCTGGACTTTAATATGAGTTTGTGTATTTTCTATGATTTCAGGTATTTTCTGGCTGAAATTGAGGGACCTGAGCAAAAATCTGATTCAGAGGCTGAAAAAGGACTGCAGATGCTGTTGGATTCTGACCTCCCTGCACTCAAAGTGGATTTTCTAGAGCTACAGATACCAAAATCCGCGCACTCTCAATTGCGTTGGAAAGTAGACATCTTGAGCTTTCCAGCAATATATAATAGTCCATACTTTGCCCGAGATTTGATGGCCCAAACAGGCGTTCCAAGTCAGCTCAAGAATTCTGGCGTTTAACTCCAAAACTGGCACAAAAGTTGGAGTTAAACGCCCAAACTGGCACAAAAGCTGGCGTTTAACTCCAAAAAAAGTCTCTACACGAAAATGCTTCAATGCTCAGCCCAAGCACACACCAAGTGGGCCCAGAAGAAGATTTCTGCATTAATTACTGATTTCTGTAACCCTAGGCTACTAGTTCTCTATAAATAGGACCTTTTGCTATTGTATTTTCATCTTGGAATCTTTGATAAGTCTTATACTATCTATCATATACTCATACTTTTGATAGACCTTTTCACGTTTGGGGCTGGCCTCACGGCCATGCCTAGACCTTGTTCTTATGTATTTTCAACGGTGGAGTTTCTACACACCATAGATTAAGGTGTGGAGCTCTACTGTTCTTCATGAATTAATACAAAGTACTATTATTTTTCTAATAAACTCAAGTCTATTTCTTCTCCAAGATATTCATTCATTCTTCAACTTGATGAATGTGATGATCCGTGACACTCATCATCATTCTCACCTAGGAACATGTGCCTGACAACCACCTCTGTTCTACTAGCAATGGCTTGAATGCGTATCTCTTGGGTTTCTAATCTAAGATTGGAACATTCGTCGTATAGGCTAGAATTATTGGCGGCCATTCCTGAGATCTGGAACGTCTAAACCTTGTCTGTGGTATTCTGAGTAGGATCTGGGAAGGGATGACTATGACGAGCTTCAAACTCGCGATTGTGGGGCGTGTGACAGACGCAAAAGGATCAATGGATCCTATTCCGACATGATCGAGAACCGACAGCTGATTGGCCGATGTTGTGACAAAGCATCAGGACCATTTTCACTGAGAGGACGGGATGTAGCCATTGACAATGGTGATGCCCAACATAAAGCTCATTCTGAGACCATAGAGATTCCATTGATATTACTTCTGCCTTTCATAAGCTCTGATGAATATTCTTCCTCTGCAAGAATTTGTTATTTTATGTTTTCTGTAGGTTGATGATCATGTGAAGTCACAAAAACAATTGAAAAAGCAAAAACAAAGTGAAAAATAGAATGAAAAACAGAACACCCTGGAGGAGATAGTTACTGGCATTTAAACGCCAGTAAAGTGCACCAGACTGGCGTTTAATGCCAGAAAAGGGCAAGAAGCTGGCGTTAAATGCCAGAAATGGGCAGCAGCCTGGCGTTTAACGCTAGGATTGGCAGAAAGGGGCATTTTGCACGCCACTTGGTGCAGGGATGAGATATCCTTGACACCTCAGGATCTATGGACCCCACAGGATCCCCACCTACCCCACCACTCTCTCTCTTCTTCACCCATCCACCAATCACCTCAAAACCTCTTCCCCAAAAACCTTTCACCAATCAAATCCCACCATTCTCTTCACCACTCACATCCATCCTTCATAAAACCCCACCTACCTCACCATTCAAATTCAAACCACTTTCCCTCCCAAATTCACCCTCTATAGCTGAACCATACACACCCCTCTCACCTCTATATAAACCCATCTTCACTCCTTCATTTTCACACAACCTAAACACCACTTCTTCCCCTTGGCCAAAACACAATCCCCACTCCATCTCCTCTATTTCTTCTTCTTCTACTCTCTTCTTTCTTCTTTTGCTCGAGGATGAGCAACCTTTTAAGTTTGGTGTGGTAAAAGCTAAAGCTTTTTGTTTTTCCATAACCATTTATGGCACCAAAGGCCGGAGAAACCTCTAGAAAGAGGAAAGGGAAGGCAAAAGCTTCCATCTCCGAGTCATGGGAGATGGAGAGATTCCTCTCAAGGGTGCATCAAGACCACTTCTATGAAGTTGTGGCCAAGAAGAAAGTGATCCCCGAGGTTCCTTTTAAGCTCAAAAAGGGCGAATATCCGGAGATCCGACATGAGATCCGAAGAAGAGGTTGGGAAGTTCTCACCAACCCCATTCAACAAGTTATAATCTTAATGGTTCAAGAGTTCTATGCCAATGCATGGATCACCAAGAACCATGATCAAAGTGTGAACCCGGACCCTAAGAATTGGCTTACAATGGTCCGCGGGAAATACTTAGATTTTAGTCCGGAAAATGTAAGGTTGGCATTCAACTTGCCCATGATGCAAGGAGATGCACACCCCTACACTAGAAGGGTCAACTTTGATCAAAGGTTGGACCAAGTCCTCATGGACATATGTGAAGAGGGCGCTCAATGGAAGAGAGATTCAAGAGGGAAGACGGTTCAACTAAGAAGGCATGACCTCAAGCCCGTGGCTAGGGGATGGTTGGAGTTCATCCAACGCTCAATCATTCCCACTAGCAACTGGTCCGAAGCTACTATGGACCGGGCTATCATGATACATAGCATCATGATTGGAGAGGAAGTGGAAGTTAATGAGGTTATATCCCAAGAACTCTACAAGGTGGCGGACAAGTCCTCTCCTTTGGCAAGGTTAGCCTTCTCTCATCTCATTTGTCACCTTTACAATTCGGTTGGAATTGACATAGAGGGAGACATTCTCATTGATGAGGACAAACCCATCACTAAGAAAAGGATGGAGAAAACAAGAGAACATCATCAAGAGCATGAGGAAATTCCTCATCATGAAATCCCTGAGATGCCTCAAGGGATGCAGCTTCCTCCACAAAACTATTGGGAGCAAATCAACACCTCCCTAAGAGAATTAAGTTCCAACATAGGACAACTAAGGGTGGAGCACCAAGAGCATTCCATCCTCCTCCATGAAATTAGAGAAGATCAAAGAACCATGAGAGAGGAACAACAAAGGCAAGGAAGAGACATTGAGGAGCTCAAGCACTCCATAAGTTCTTCAAGAGGAAGAACAAGCCGACATCGCTAAGGTGGACCTGTTCTTTAATTTCCTTGTTCTTTATTTTCTATTTTTCGAAAATTGTGCTTTATGTTTACTTATGTTTGTGTCTTTATTACATGATCATTAATGTCTTAGTGTCTATGCGTTAAAGCTATGAAAATGAATCCATCACCTTTCTTAAATGAAAAATGTTTTTAATTGAAAAAGAAAAAAAAGTGCATGAATTTCAAATTTTAAAACAGTTTAATTCTTTTGATGTGGCGGCAATACTATTGTCTTTCTAAATGAATGCTTGAACAGTGCATATTTTTGAATGTGATTGTTTATGAATGTTAAAATTATTGGCTCTTGAAAGAATGAAAGGAAAAGGAGAAATGTTATCTGATGATCTGAAAAATCATAAAATTGATTCTTGAAGCAAGAAAAATCAGTGAAAAACTTGCAAAAAAAAAAAGCAAGCAGAAAAAGCCAATATCCCTTTAAACCAAAAGCCAAGGGTGATAAAAAGGATCCAAGGCTTTGAGCATCAGTGGATAGAAGGGCCCACAGGAATAAAATCCTGGCCTAAGCGGCTAAACCAAGCTGTCCCTAACCATGTGCTTGTGGCGTGAAGGTGTCAAGTGAAAACTTGAGACTGAGTAGTTAAAGTCGAGGTACAAAGCAAAAAAGAAGAGTGTGCTTAAGAACCCTGGACACCTCTAATTGGGGACTCTAGCAAAGCTGAGTCACAATCTGAAAAGGTTCACCCAGTTATGTGTCTGTGGCATTTATGTATCCGGTGGTAATACTGGAAAACAAAGTGCTTAGGGCCACGGCCAAGACTCATAAAGTAGCTGTGTTCAAGAATTAACATACTTAACTAGGAGAATCAATAACACTATCTGGATTCTGAGTTCCTATAGATGCCAATCATTCTGAACTTCAAAGGATAAAGTGAGATGCCAAAACTGTTCAGAAGCAAAAAGCTAAAAGCCCCGCTCATCTAATTAATACTGATCTTCATAGATGTTTTTGGAATTCATTTTATATTCTCTTCTTTTTTATCCTATTTGATTTTCAGTTGCTTGGGGACAAGCAACAATTTAAGTTTGGTGTTGTGATGAGCGGATAATTTATACGCTTTTTGGCATTGTTTTTAGTATGTTTTAGTATATTTTAATTAGTTTTTATTATATTTTTATTAGTTTTTATTTAAAAATCACTCTTCTGGACTTTACTATGAGTTTGTGTATTTTTCTGTGATTTCAGGTATTTTCTGGCTGAAATTGAGGGACCTGAGCAAAAATCTGATTCAGAGGCTGAAAAAGGACTGCAGATGCTGTTGAATTCTGACCTCCCTGCACGCAAAGTGGATTTTCTTGAGCTACAGAAGTCCAACTGGCACGCTTTCAATTGCGTTGGAAAGTAGACATCTTGAGCTTTCCAGCAATATATAATAGTCTATACTTTGCTCGAGATTTGATGGACCAAACAGGCGTTCCAAGTCAGCTCAAGAATTTTGGCGTTTAACTCCAAAACTGGCACAAAAGCTGGAGTTAAACGCCCAAACTGGCACAAAAGCTGGCGTTTAACCAAGAAAAGTCTCTACAGGAAAATGCTTCAATGCTCAGCCCAAGCACACAACAAGTGGGCCCGGAAGAAGATTTCTGCATTAATTACTGATTTCTGTAACCCTAGGCTACTAGTTCTCTAAAAATAGGACCTTTTGCTATTGTATTTTCATCTTGGAATCTTTGATAAGTCTTATACTATCTATCATATACTCATACTTCTGATAGACCTTTTCATGTTTGGGACTGGCCTCACGGCCATGCCTAGACCTTGTTCTTATGTATTTTCAACGGTAGAGTTTCTACACACCATAGATTAAGGTGTGGAGCTCTGCTGTTCTTCATGAATTAATACAAAGTACTATTGTTTTTCTAATCAACTCAAGTCTATTTCTTCTCCAAGATATTCATTCGTTCTTCAACTTGATGAATGTGATGATCCATGACACTCATCATCATTCTCACCTAGGAACATGTGCTTGACAACCACCTCTGTTCTACTAGCAATGGCTTGAATGCGTATCTCTTGGGTTTCTAATCTAAGATTGGAACCTTCGTGGTATAGGCTAGAATTATTGGCGGCCATTCCTGAGATCCGGAACATCTAAACCTTGTCTGTGGTATTCTGAGTAGGATCTGGGAAGGGATGACTGTGACGAGCTTCAAACTCGCGATTATGGGGCGTGTGACAGACGCAAAAGGATCAATGGATCCTATTCCGACATGATCGAGAACCGACAGCTGATTAGCCAATGTTGTGACAAAGCATCATGACCATTTTCACTGAGAGGACGGGATGTAGCCATTGACAATGGTGATGCCCAACATAAAGCTTTCCATGGAAAGGAGTATGAATGATTGGAAGAAGGCAATAGGAAAGCAGAGGTTCAAGGGGAACAAAGCATCTTCATACGCTTATCTGAAATCCACCAATGAATTACATAAGTATCTCTATCTTTATTTTATGTTTTATTCATCTTTTAATTATCAACCCTCCATCACCATTTGAATCTACCTGACTAAGATTTACAAAATGACCATAGCTTGCTTCAAGCCGACAATCTCCGTGGGATCGACCCTTACTCACGTAAGGTTTATTACTTGGACGACCCAGTGCACTTGCTGGTTAGTTGTGCGGAATTATGACAAAGTGTGATTCACATTTGAGAGCTCCAAGTCTTTGGCGCCATTGTTGATGATCACAATTTCGTGCACCAAGTAGCCCTTTCCAAGTACTTCTACAACTCGGTAGGGTCTTTTCCAGTTTGCTGCCAACTTTCCTTCTCCTAGTCGAGTTGTTCCAATATCATTTCGGATTAGGATGAGATCATTCTCTGCGAAACTTCTCGGAACTACCCTTTGGTTATATCTGGAAGCCATTCGACGTTTTAGTGCTTCTTTCCTGATCCAAGCTCTTTCATGGATTTCAGGTAGTAGGTCGAGCTCTTCCCTCTGAAGTTAGGAGTTTGCTCCCTCATTGTAATGAACCACTCTGGGTGATCCTTCCTCAATCTCTACTGGAATCATCGCCTCTATTCCGTATGCTAACCGGAAGGGGGATTCCTTTATGGTGGAGTGTGGCGTCGTTCGATATGCCCATAGAACTTGTGGAAGCTCTTCTGCCCAAGCTCCCTTTGCGTCTTGTAATCTCCGTTTTAACCCGGCCAATATGACTTTGTTGGCAGCTTTAGCCTGTCCATTGGCTTGCGGATGTTTCACGGAGGTGTACTGGTGCTTTATGTTCAAGTCGGCTACTAATTTTCTGAAGCCTGCATCTATGAATTGAGTGCCATTGTCTGTGGTGATGGAGTGTGGAACCCCGAACCTTGTGACAATATTTCTATATAGGAATTTTCGGCTTCTTTGAGCAGTGGCGTTGGCTAGGGGCTCTGCCTTGATCCACTTTGTGAAATAGTCTACCCCTACTATGAGGAATTTAACTTGTCCTGATCCCTGAGGGAAGGGTCCGAGAAGATCAAGTCCCCATTTTGCAAACGGCCAAGGCGAAGTTACGCTAATGAGCTCTTCTGGCGGGGCGATGTGAAAGTTGGCATGTTTCTGACATGGTGGACATGTCTTTACAAATTCTGTAGCTTCTTTCTATAGAGTTGGCCAGTAAAATCCCGCCCGGAGAACTTTTTTGGCGAGAACTCATGCTCCGAGATGATTTTCGCAGATGCCGCCGTGTACTTCTTCTAGCACTTTCTTTGTGTTGTTGGTCGGCGCACATTTTAGTAATGGTATTGAGATCCCTCTTTTGTACAGGATGTTGTTTATGATAGTGTAGTACTGTGCCTCCCTTTTTAACCTCTTTGCCTCTTTTTCTTCTGTGGGGAGTGTTTTTGCTTTGAGGTAGTTAATTATGGGGGTCATTGATAAACCACTATTTTATGGTTTATCTTGTGCTCAATTGAGTGGTTTTTATCTACTCTTTACCCACTTATTCATACTATTTGCATGGTTTTACATTTGCCTTCCTAATTATGTGCTTTAATTGAAAACATGTTTCTTTGGACTTATCTTTGCTAATATTAATCCTCTCTTATTACCATTAGATGCCTTGATATGTGTGTTAAGTGCTTTCAGAGATTACAGGGCAGGAATGGCTCAGAGGATGGAAAGGAAGCATGCAAAAGTGGAAGGAATACAAAAAGTTGAAGGAACTGCAAAGCTGTCAGCCTGACCCTCTTGCACTAAAACAGCTGTAACTTTAGCTACAGAGGTCCAAACGACGCGGTTCCAGTTGCATTGAAAAGCTAACGTCCAGGGCTTCGATTTGATATATAATATGCCATTTTTGCTCTGATGCTAGGTGACACGAACGCGTGATCCACGCGGACGCATCGCAGTGACGAAAAACCAGTGTGGCAGATTTCTCCTCCAACAATTTCTGGGCTATTTCCGACCCAGTTTGCGACCCAGAAAACACAGATTAGAGGCTATAAAGTGGAGGAATGCATCCATTCAAAAACAAGCTTTCATAATTCACAATTTGAGGAGTAGATATAGTTTTTAGAGAGAGAGGTTCTATCCTCTCTCTTAGAATTTAGTTTTAGGATTTAGGATTATTTCTTCTTCATCACAGGTTCAATGTTCCTTTTATTTATTTTCCTAATTTAATTTATGAACTCTTCCATGTTATATTTGATATCTTTATTAGTGCTAATTGAGGTATTTCAGATTTATGATTGTTCTCTCTATTATTTATAATTTGAATTTTTCCCTTTTGGCTTCGGTTGAGTCATTGGAGACACTTGAGTTATCAAACTCATTGTTGATTGAAAATTGGAATTCTTCAAGAATTAATTCGGGTTCCAATAACTCTAACTTTTCCCAAGGAAAGACTAGGACTTGAGGAATAAGAATTAATTCATCCACTTAACTTACCTTCATAGTTAGAGGTTAACAAATGAGAGAAGAATCCAATTCTCATTACAATTGATAAGGATAACCAGGATAGGACTTCCAGTTCTCATACCTTGCCAAGAGTTTATTTTATATTTATTTATTTATTTTTATTGCTTTGAAAATATACCTGTGCCCATTGCCCAAACTCCAAAACCCCCCAATTTACAAACTCATAACCAATAATAAGAACATACCTCCCTGCAATTCCTTGAGAAGACGACCCGAGATTTGAATACTTCGGTTATCAATTTATTAAGGGGTTTGTTACTTGTCACAACCAAAACGTTTGCAAGAAAGGTTGATTGCTTGGTTTAGTAACTATACTTGCAACGAGTATTTACTATAACTTCTAAACCATCAATTTTCAGTTATTCAAAATGGCGTCGTTGCCAGGGAATTGCAAACGTGTGCCTTATTATTGGTTATTGTAAATATTTTATTTTTGCTTGTTTATTTGTTTTTATTTTTTGTTTTTATTTTTGCTTTTTTCTTAAGTTAAGAGGTTATTGGTTTTTATTTTAAAATTTTTATTTTATCTTATCTTATTTCAAAATTCAAATTTAAAAATTTTCTAAATTCAAATTCAAAAATTTTCAAATTTCAAATTTCAAAAATTCAAAATTCAAAAATTTAAAATTCAAAATTTCAAAATTTAATTTTCAAATTCAAAATTTAAATAACCTTTTAATTTAAATTTATTTTTATTTTTGTTTTTAATTTTTTTTATTAGCTACTATGAATTCTCACCCCTCTCGCTTCAAGTTTGATTCCAATGTTGTTGTTAGGAATGGAAACTATGATGAGAACTGGCATCAAGGTTGGAAGAATCAAAGATGGGAGGAGCCACAAGGATTTAATCAACCCTCATGGCAACAACCACCTCCAATGGACTATCAACAACCATTCTGTGATGCATATCAAGGCAATGACTATGGTGAGCGCTCTTTTGATTATCAACAACCACCACCATACGCCTATGAACCCCCTCCTCAACATAACTTTGGACCACCAAACTCACAAGCCCCTTTCCGCCATTCACCACCATACCAACCACCTTATGAGCCATATGAACCATATATAGAACCACCCCAATTCCAACCCAATTACTCACAAGAACCACCACTTCAATATTCACCATCTCCATATCCATCAATCCAAGAGCACTATGATCCTATTTATGAAAGCCGAGCGCTTCAAGAGTCAAAGGATCGTTTCAAGGAAACAGTGGATCGATTTCAGGCAACCATTCGTCAATTGGAGCAAGCGATAAATCAATTAGCTTCCCGACGTTCGGACACCCAAGGAACCCCCAGGGCTTCATGTGGACAATCTAATGAAGAAAGTAGCATGAAGGAGATACTAGAAACTCCAGTGAACAGTATGGAGCATGACTTTGTACTGGAACAAGTAGAGGAAGCCGGAATTATTGAAGAAGAAGAAGTGGTTGAAGACTTAGGAGATGCAGAACCTCCATGGGAAAGTCCAGTCATAGAACCCCCTTCCAAGACGTTTGAAATTGATGCTGAGGAGGATGTACAACCTCCAAGGCATATCATAGTTGAAGACTTGGAAGAGGTTGATCAAGAGGTGGAGATTCAAGAAGAAGAAGCACAACCTCCCATGCCCTTGGAAAGCAATGAAGAGGAGATTGAATTGGAAGAAAGCTACCAAGAGGAAGAGGTTGAAATTGAAGAAGCTTGCAAAGAGGTGGTAATTATCAGAGAAGAGCACAAGGGAGTGGAGCTTGCAATTTCATTAAAAATACCTCCCCCTAAGTTGCCATCATCCTTCACAACATTCAAGTGGGTAAAATTCATATCCCTTAGCTTTCTAATTCCACTTGAATATGGGATACTAGAGACGGATGGTCAACTTAGAGCTCTTTGTAACATTCAGAGTAAGAGGAAGATGGCCAGTAGTAAGAATTATCCTGCAAGGTTCATTATGGTTGGAAGTTTTAAGTTTAAACGCAAAAGTTCTCTCATCAAAGGTTGGTGTAGAGCTCAACTGAATGGGTCTAGGAAGCTGTTTGGTAGCTGCAGTGAGAATTCAAATTACTTATCACCCAGCTGGAAAAATACGGATCCCGACAAAAATGGGTGTAAAAGCAAGATTTGGGATCCTGGAATCTGCTCTGACATCTGTCACCCCGAGAGCCTAAGAATCTGTTTGAAGCTTCTTAAGGGCTTTACATGCCTAGTTTGGGACCCCGGAGGTTACTGGAGATACAAACATTGGTGGAGATTCCTGGATGAGTTCAAACATGAGCCACCATAACAGGGAGCTCACCAAATGTCCAACTTAAGGACTTTAACTAAAAGTGCTAGGTGGGAGACTACCCACCATGGTATGATCGTTCCTTCTTCATTTTTATTTAGTTTTATTTGTTTTCGAGTTTTATTTTATTTTATTATTATTGAACCTGGAGTTTTGCATTACATTCATATTAACACTGCATTCTGCATTTTTCATGCGTAAAAAAAAAAGAAGCACGCATGCGACGCGGCAGCGTCGCTGACGCGTCCGCATCATGTGGGAAAAATGGCTCCCACACGACCGCATCACTCACGCGGCCGCGTGAGCTGGAAATCGACGTACGAAGTGTGCACGACCAAAAGTTGTGCGAGAGTGGTGCTGGACTGGTGCTGACTGCACACGCCTTACCACGCGGACGCACAGCTCACGCGTCCGCGTCATATCCCATGATGGCCACTCACGCGATCGCGTCAACCACGCGACCGCGTCACCCTGGATTTTGGCAATACCAAGTTTCGAACAGAGAGTTGTGCGACCGCGAGGCTGCACTCGTGCCACTAGCACAAATCCTGTCACGCGATTGCGTGTCCCATGCGTCTGCGTCGCCTGACCTTATTGCGCACCACGCGACCGTGTCACCCACGCGACTGCGTCGCCAGCGTCCACAACCTATCCAGATTAGTGACAATTTTCTTATCTTTTCTTCGCTAATCATAATTTCTTCTATCTTTTCTTCTTTCTTCTTTCTTACTTTATTTCTTTCCCTTCTCATTCTTCTTATCTTTTATTTTATTTTATTTATTTGCATACTTTCATTCATTGCATATTTTTATTTTTCTAAATTTATTATTTTACCGTTGGTGTTCAAATGTTCTTATTCAATTGTTACATCTTTTCTGGTATTTTCTTGGTGCTTAATGACTTGTTTAATTCTGATTGAGTAATATTATTTAAATCAATGCCAATCTTTTATATCTGTATTACTTTTGCATTGACATGAATTTATATTATCTCTCCTTCCCCACACTCTTCCCATTGTTGTACATTTTGTACCACTGGCATGCCATGGCTTCTATTGTTTTCTCACTTGCATGTTATAGCTACCATGTAATTGAGACCCTTATTATTTGGCATTAACCCACCCATACTGTATTTATTTTCCTATCCTTATTTCTGGGTTACTCTTCTTCCCTTTTTCTTTCAAGATGGCCACCCGGAAGAGAACCGGAAGACGTTTACATGGGGAGACAGGCAAGTCAATCTGCACAATCTATAGAGAAAAGCATCAATTAAAGCCACCCGTCCACTTGCCCATCTTAGCATGAACCGAGGACGGTGCAATCTTTAAGTGTGGGGAGGTCGATACCGATCTCCATGGGTTAGTACCTTTCTGTTTCAAGCCCAATGTTTAAATTTTCTTTGTTAAATTAGTTATTGCATTTGCATATTTGTTTGATTTTATGCATTTAGTTACTACTTGGTTAAAGTAATAAAATTCTTTTAAGACCCTATCTTTGAAAAAATTTCACTAATTTAAATTGAAAAAATTTTTATGTTAAAACTTGTTTGAAGTTGTATGTGGAACATGGTTTTTGAGCCAAAGAACACACAACCTGTGAGATTTTGAGCTTATTTATATGGTTACATTATTTAACCATAAATATTTTATTCTTGTGTGTTTTCTTCTCTATAATTTCAATCTTTGCTTTGTTCCATTCTATATGTCCATTATTTAGTATATTTACATGCTTGCACATGATTGAGGCTATTGTTTGATTTTAGCTCACTTATCCCAAATAAGCCTACCCTTTAAATCACCCTTGTCAGCCACTTTGAGCCTTTTAATCCCGATTTGTTCTATATTTTACCACATCACTAGCCTTAAGCGAAAAACAAATTAATTATCCCAATTGAATCTTTGGTTAGCTTAAGATAGAGATTGTGTATCAAATAAGTGTGGGAAAATTGTGGGAACATGGGTTGATAAGGGAATGTATCATGTTTTTCATTTATTTGAATATGGGAAATTTGGGATCCTATGATGCCAGGGCATCTTGGCCAGTTTCACTGACCTTTTCTTTACTATTTTTAGGTTAGTTTCGTGCATTTCCTTAGGAAATAAGCCAGTTTTGGGTAGATATTCATTTACACCTTGATTCAAGCATACATTGTGCATTTTACATTATTTCATGAGGATTTTGCATGAGTTTAGTTACAAATTGTATGTTGCATTACCCATGACTTGGACTAGAACTTTGATGCACTCTATTGCTTGATTTCAGGACCAAAGGAAGCAAGGAATGGGAGGTAACTTGCAAAGTTAATGAGAAAAGTGATTGCCAATAACGCTCTCGAAGCCATCATTGACCACGTTAGGAGTCACGTTGAACTCTAACGTGGAGAAGGGAAGTTGAGCCAACGTTAGTGACACTTAACATTGTCACTTAGTTAACGTGGCCTCTAACGCTAAAGAGGGGAAGAAACGCCAACGTTAGTGACATTCAACATTGTCACTAACATTGGCCTAAGGAGAAATGTACCACGTTAACTTCCACGTTAACTTGGTTAACGTGGGAGCTAACGTAAGAAGCAAGAGTGGTCGACAATGTTAGTGACACCCAACATTGTCACTAACGTTGGAAGCAACCACACAACCCCCAAGGAGCCACGTTAACTTCCATGTTAACTTAGTTAACGTGGAAGCTAACGTTAATGAGTGAAAGAATGGCCAACGTTAGTGACACTCAACATTGTCACTAACGTTGGGGATGGCTAAGCATGGCCACGTTAGAAGCCACGTTAACTTAGTTAACGTGGACTCTAACGTGAGGCATAGGGGCACCTTGGAACGTTAGTGACAATGTTGAGTGTCACTAACGTCCTCGAAGGATGGCAAACCCACGTTAAAGAGCCACGTTAACTAAGTTAACGTGGGCTCTAACGTGGGAACAAAGGGGGCTTTTCAAAGTTATTGGAAATGTTAAGTCTCAATAACGTGTGCAAAGGACTTAGAGGCAACGTTAGTAGCAACGTTTATGCCACTAACGTTGAAGTTAACATGGCTTTTACTTAGTAACGTTAGTGAGAAAGTTGATTGTCACTAACGTTCTCGAACTTATATTTTCACTAAACGTTAACACCCCTAACGTCCTGAGCTAAAGTCTCTGCCCACTTCACATTTTCTCTCTGCAAGTAAAGCCAAGCCCAAATGAAGAAGAGAACTGCTTCAAACTCAAGATCCAAAGGCCCAAGACTTGAAGAGCCAACTAGAAGCTGAGAGAAGTAGTATATATAGGAGTAGCTTTGAATTGTTAAGAGTGCAGGAAGTTGGAAAAAGAGAATTACTCTCTGTATTTTACTTTCTCTGCAATTTCTAGTTC
>NC_029785.2:57778764-57787750 GCF_000816755.2 Arachis ipaensis
TGCATGTGGTATAATCAGTGACCATACTTCATCTCTTCTCATGAGCAATTGACCAAGGAATTGGCTATTGATCAAGATTTGAGAGATTGAATTACAAGAAATTGTAATTCAATCACTTAAGATTGCCAAGGAGATCAATGAGTGCATTGATTGAGGAAGAGATGAAAATGAACTTGATTTGGAGAATTGTAACATCTCCTAAGCCCATTGAACTCCCCATCTCTGATCTTACCCATTCTCTTTAATTTCTGCCATTTACTTTTATGAGCAAATCCCCCATTCCCATTTACAATTCTGCAATTTATTTTCAGTCATTTACTTCCAATCCTTAATTCTAGCATTTACTTTTCTGTTATTTACATTCCCGCTATTTTATTTTCTGTAACTCTCAACCCAAATTCTGGATTCGCTCAACTAGAACATTCTTCTAATTAAAGTTGCTTGATCAATCAATCCCTGTGGGATTCGACCTCACTCTATTGTGAGTTTTTACTTGATGATAAATTCGGTACACTTGCCGAAGGGAGATTTGTTGTGAGACAAGTTTTCCGTGCATCAAGTTTATGGCGCCGTTGCCGGGGATTGATTGTGCATCAACAATGATTAAATTGGAAGATCACTAGATTGAGCATTTTTATTTTGTGAATTTCAATTTCTGTTTGAGTGATTTACTTTTTGTTTTAGTTAAACTTCTTCCCTTCCCCCTCTACTCTTTTGTTTTTCTTTGTTATTTTCAATTTTGTTTGCTAACCCACTAACTGTTTGATATATTGCATCAGCCACAACTAACAGTAATTCTGACACAAATACTTTCTGCACCTATCTTTTCTTGCTTGCACTTGATGGTTGTATGACAGGGAGAAGAAGCTGGGCTTCAACTTCCTTCGATTCTGAACCTGAGAGGACCTTCCTTAGATTAAGGAGGGAGGCAAGAGGAAAGAAAGTGGTTAGTGCTGAGGAAGAAGAGGAATTCTTTGAACCAAACATGGAAGACAACATGGAAAACCATCATGAAGAAGAGAATCACAACCATGGGGGAGGAGGTAGAGCAAATCATGCTGGGGAGGATAGAAGAGTTTTGGGTTGTTACATCAATCCAAACCCAGGCAATTGTGGAAGTAGCATCCAAAAGCCAATAATCCATGCCAACAACTTTGAACTTAAACCACAGCTCATCACCCTTGTTCAGAACAACTATTTGTTTGGAGGAGGTGTTCAAGAAGACCCCAATCAACATTTAACCACCTTCCTGAGAATATATGACACAGTAAAGTCTAATGGTGTTCATCCTGATGCCTATAGACTGCTCCTATTTCCATTCTCACTTAGGGACAAAGCAGCCAAGTGGCTGGAATCTTTCCCAAGGGAAAGCTTGACAACTTGGGAAGACGTGGTGAACAAATTTTTAGCAAGATTTTACCCTCCTCAACGAATCAATAGGCTGAGAGCTGAGGTCCAAACTTTCAGGCAACAAGATGGTGAGACTCTATATGAAGCATGGGAAAGGTTTAAAGACCTAACAAGGAGGTGCCCACCAAATATGTTCAACGAATGGGTGCAGCTGCACATTTTCTATGAAGGACTCTCTTATGAGTCAAAGAAGGCCGTAGACCATTCATCCGGAGGATCTTTGAACAAGAAGAAGACTATTGAGGAAAACATAGATGTTATTGAAACAGTAGCAGAGAACGACTACTTCTATGCTTCCGAAAGAGGGAACACAAGAGGAGTGATGGAGCTGAACAATGTAGATGCTCTGTTGGCCCAAAACAAGCTCATTACCCAGCAGCTGGCTGACCTCACCAAGAAGATGGAGATGAACCAAGTAGCAGCAATCTCAACTTCATCAATAACCCAAGAAGGAGTGAATGAAGAAGCAGAAGGGAGTCAGGAGCAAGCCAACTACATTGGAAATTCACCAAGGAAAAACTATGATCTATACTCCAAGACCTACAACCTTGGATGGAGAAACCACCCAAACTTTGGGTGGGAAAGTGAGCAAGATCAAAACCAAGACCAGAGACGTTACAACTCCAACAACAATGCAGCTCACCAGCAATTCACACAGAGGACATCTCAACACCCCCACAACAACACTTCTCCGCATGCTTATCAAAACCAAAACAGCACATCTGCTCCGAATCACCCATCAATTGATGACAAGCTCTCTAAGATCGAAACTTTAATTGAAGAAGTATGCAAAGACATTCGAAACAGTAAAGCATTCAGAGAGGAAGTGCAGTCAAACATGCAGAATCAAAATGCTGCCATCAAGAAACTGGAGACACAAATCAGCTATCTATTTAAGTAGCTTCCTAACCACAACCTTTGCTATGATGCCAGTTCAAGCAAAAGGGAGGAGTGTCAAGCTATCACACTTAGGAGTGGGAAGGAACTGAAGGAACTGCCTCAAAAACCACAAGAAGAAGGCTCAAATGAAAAGGGAGAAGAGCAAGATGGATTTCAACCTCCCACGCCAAGTCCGCAGAAAGAAAAAGGGATGCCACAACTGAACATCTCAAGAGCTCCATATCCCCAGCTATTGAAGAAAAGGGAAGATGACAACCAATTCTTGAGATTTTTGGAAATCTTCAAGAAACTACAAATCAACATACCCTTTGCTGAAGCCATAGAACAAATGCCACTCTATGCCAAGTTTTTGAAAGAGCTAATGACTAAGAAGAGAAGCTGGAAGAACAATGAGACTGTGACACTAACCGAAGAGTGTAGTGCTATCATTCAGCATAAAATACCCCAGAAACTGAAGGATCCTGGGAGTTTTCAGATCCCTTGTATTATAGGAAAAATCACAGTAAAGAAGGCTCTTTGTGACTTAGGGGCCAGCATCAATTTGATGTCAGTAGCTATGATGAGAAAGATGAAAATTGAGGAGGCTAAACCAACAAAAATGGCCCTACAACTGGCAGACCGATCGTTCAAATTCCCTCACGGGATAGTAGAGGATTTGCTGGTAAAAGTGGAAGATTTCATATTTCCAGCAGATTTTGTGGTGCTGGACATGCAAAAGGACGCCAAGACCTCCATCATTTTCGGAAGGCCATTCTTGGCCACTGCTGGAGCTGTCATTGATGTTCAGAAGGGTGACCTCACCCTAAGATTACACAATGAAAAGATGACATTCAATGTGTTCAAGGCCATGAGTTACCCACCAGAACAATTGGGGGAATGCATGAGGTTAGATGCACTTGAAGATGAAGTGCAGGAGAATTTTGAAGAAGAAGAACCTGAAGAGGACGAGAGATTGGTGGAGGAAGAATCTGAATCAAGTGAAGAGGTGGCCACAGCAGAAATACATATACCAGATGCACCAAAGGAAGGGAACAAAAAGTCAGAAGCACCCAAACTTGAACTCAAAGCACTGCCACCCACTCTCAAATATGCATATCTAGGAGAAAATGAAAACTACCCAGTGATCATAAATTCATCCCTCAGTCAAGATCAAGAGGACGAGTTACTCAAGGTACTGCGGGAGTATAAGGATGCCATTGGATGGACCCTTGCTGACTTGAAGGGAATCAGTTCAGCCATATGCATGCATAAAATACTGTTGGAAGATGATGCTAAGCCATCCATTCAATCCCAAAGAAGGATGAACCCAATCATGAAGGAAGTGGTACAGAAAGAGGGTATGAAGCTTTGGCAAAGAGGGGTCATATACCCAATTTCGGACAGCCCTTGGGTTAGCCCCATACATGTTGTGCCCAAGAAGGGAGGAATCACTGTGGTTACCAATGAGAAGAACGAGCTCATACCTACAAGGACTGTCACAGGATGGCGGATGTGCATAGACTATAGAAAACTCAATGAGGCTACACGAAAAGACCATTTTCCTCTTCCATTCATGGATCAGATGTTGGAAAGACTTGCAAGGCACGCATATTATTGTTTTCTCGACGGTTATTTAGGATATAACCAGATAGTGGTTGATCTCAGAGACCAAGAGAAAACCTCATTTACTTGTCTGTATGGAGTGTTTGCCTATAGGCGTATGCCATTTGGGCTATGTAATGCACCTGCAACTTTCCAACGCTGCATGCTTTCTATCTTTTCAGATATGATAGAAAAATTCATTGAAGTTTTTATGGATGATTTCTCGGTATTCGAAGATTCCTTTCCTAGTTGCCTACATCACCTCGCCTTGGTATTAAAAAGATGCCAAGAGACCAATTTGGTCTTGAACTGGGAAAAATGCCACTTCATGGTGACAGGAGGAATAGTCCTTGGTCACAAGGTCTCTCACCAAGGCATTGAGGTTGATAGAGTTAAAGTAGAACTTATTGAAAAACTACCCCCACCCAGTGATGTCAAGGCAATTAGGAGTTTTTTAGGGCATGCTGGTTTTTACAGAAGATTCATTAAAGATTTTTCAAAGATAGCCAAGCCCTTAAGCAATCTCCTTGTATCTGATACACCATTTATCTTTGATGAAACATGCATGCTAGCATTTGCACATTTAAAAATGAGGTTATCCTCTGCTCCTATCATTTCCCCACCTGATTGGAATCTACCATTTGAATTGATGTGTGATACATCTGATTTTGCAGTTGGGGCAGTATTAGGACAAAGGAAAGATAACTTAGTTCGTGTGATATACTATGCTAGCAAAGTCCTTAATGAAACTCAAAGAAATTATACCACTACTGAAAAGGAGTTGCTAGCAATAGTTTTTGCATTTGACAAATTTAGATCATACCTCATTGGTGCTAAAGTGATTGTCTTTACAGATCACACAGCACTTAAATATTTGTTTGCCAAGCAAGAATCAAAGCCAAGACTAATAAGGTGGATCTTACTGTTGCAGGAATTTGATATTGAAATCAGAGACAAGAAAGGAGTGGAGAACAAGGTGGCAGATCACCTATCCAGAATCCCTCATGATCAAGGTGGAGGAAATGATACAAATGTGAACGAGCTCTTCCCTGATGAGCAGTTGATGACAGTTCACAAAGCACCATGGTTTGCAGACATTGCAAATTTCAAAGCAACTGGGGCATTACCCCCAGGGATCAATAAACATCAAAAAATGAAGCTCATGAATGATGCAAAATACTTTGTCTGGGACGAGCCATATCTCTTCAAGAAATGTTCAGATGGAATCCTTAGAAGATGTGTTTCGGAAGAAGAAGGAAGAGAAGTCCTGTGGAATTGCCACGGTTCATGTTATGGCAGGCACTTTGGAGGGGACAGTACTGCAGCAAAGGTGTTACAAAGCGGATTCTTTTGGCCCACTCTTTTCAAGGATGCCAAGGAACTAGTAAAAAGCTGAAATGAATGCCAAAGATCTGGAAACTTGCCCAAAAGAAACGCCATGCCACAAAATTTCATCTTGGAACTGGAACTGTTTGATGTGTGCGGAATAGATTTCATGGGACCATTCCCAACCTCATATGCAAACAAGTACATCCTGGTAGCAGTGGATTATGTTTCCAAGTGGGTAGAGGCTATTGCAACCCCAACTAATGATAACAAGGTAGTCATGAACTTCCTCAGGAAGAATATCTTTAGCCGGTTTGGAGTCCCAAGAGCCCTCATCAGTGATGGAGGGAGCCACTTTTGTAACAAACCACTAGAAGCTCTCCTCCTACGGTATGGGGTAAAACACAAAGTGGCCACACCTTACCATCCTCAAACAAGTGGGCAAACTGAGATATCCAACAGAGAGCTGAAGAGGATCCTGGAAAAGACTGTGGGTGCATCTAGAAAGGATTGGTAGAAGAAGCTGGATGATGCTCTTTGGGCATACAGAACAGCATTCAAAACTCCACTTGGAATGTCTCCATATCAACTGGTCTATGGGAAGGCTTGTCATTTACCACTGGAGCTGGAACACAAAGCTCTCTGGGCTATCAAGATACTAAATTTTGACAGCATTGCTGCTGGTGTAAAAAGGATCTTGCAGCTGCAAGAGATGGAGGAATTCAGGTCACAAGCCTATGAAAATACTAAGATGTATAAAAAGAAGGCAAAGAGAAAACATGACATGCATCTTGCGCCCAGGAGTTTCGAAAAGGGGCAGCGAGTACTCCTTTACAATTCTAAATTAAGGCTGTTCCCAGGAAAACTCAAGTCAAGGTGGTCCGGACCTTTCATGGTTACGAAAGTATCACCATATGGCCACATGGAAATCACGGATGAAGGTTCAGAGAGGACTTTTACAGTGAATGGACAAAGACTCAAGTATTATCTGGGCAACATGGGGGAAAGCCCCAGAGTAAAATACCATCTCAAGTAATTAAAGACTCGTTGAGCTAGCGACAATAAAAGAGCGCTCTGTTGGGAGGCAACCCAACCTCAAGTAGTTTCACTTTCATCCTTATTTCAATAAAAAAGAAAAAAAAATTCACAAGTCGTTTCCCCTGTATTGTAAGGAGCTAAGTTTGGTGTTCCACACCAGAACAATCCAAGAGTGATGGTGTAATTCTAAGTTTGGTGTTCCACCAAAGGACATTGGTTAGAATTACACTCCACTCCAAAAGAACATTGCTAGCTCCATCCAATCAAGAGAAACCACTTAGATGTAGTTAGACTATAGGTGATCATTGCTTTGTTGACAATAAGATATGGGGTTCTCTGCATATGTGCAATGTTTGCACTGGGCAAAGAACTAAGTTTGGTGTTCACACACCAAATTAAGTTCAAAAAGCACCAGCATACATGCAAGCTAAATATGTCTCAAGTGCTTTGGGAACAAGCAACTTCCAGTAACCTTGCAGGAATCTTATACCCAAAGAAGCGAGGCAGCAAAAACTAGGATGATGACAAAGAGAAAGGGCAACCAGAAATCATCACCCGAAGGTTGTATTGTTACTTTAGCTAAGTTTGTTCAACCATAAGGTGGGATGACAACTATCTGGCCTGAATACTTTGCTTTGAATATACTCATGAGACTAAGTATATGACAAGATCATAATAAGAGAAAGAGAAAAGAATAATGAAAGTGGAAAAACAAAGAAAAAGAGTAAGCAATAAGGCTAGGCACCAATGGTTTTGATCTTAAGATATGTGTTTGTGGTGTTCCTGTGTGAGGGATCTACTTGGATGAATAAGCTCTTAGGGGTGCTTTATCACCTGGTAACTTGGGTTAACGAACCCGGGATTATCAGCTGAAAGTCCATTATCAAGAGTAACCCTCACCACAGAGCATTTAGTAACCCAAAGAGGTGCTGGACACCAAGGTCTCAAGAAGGAAAATAAATGAACCATATGCCTGTGGTGTGCATGTATGGGGGAGAGACTTGAGGGAGTAAGTCCTTAGGGGTGCTTCAACACCTAGCACCTTGAACCAACTAGTTTGGGAGTGTTGGCTGAAAGCTTATCTTAAAGAGTTGCCCCCTTACAGAGCGCTTAGCCTGAGAACACCAATAAGCTCTGAAATGACAATAAAGGGATCAATGAATAAAAGTCTCATGGGATGTAAGCAAAGTGAGTGTTTAAGACATGATAAAGGTCTGAAAGCCAAGAATGAACCTAAGTTGCTATGCATGAAACCACCATAAAATCAGTGATATGACTTCCACAAGAATGACTCATTGCTCTTGGCATTCCATTCATCATTCTCTTGTTTCAGTACTTGCTTAGGGACAAGCAAGCTTTAAGTTTGGTGTTGTGATGCCAGGGCATCTTGGCCAGTTTCACTGACCTTTTTTTTTATTGTTTTTAGGTTAGTTTCATGCATTTCCTTAGGAAATAAGCCAGTTTTGGGTAGATATTCATTTACACCTTGATTCAAGCATACATTGTGCATTTTACATTATTTCATGAGGATTTTGCATGAGTTTAGTGACAAATTGTATGTTGCATTACCCATGACTTGGACTAGAACTTTGATGCACTCTATTGTTTGATTTCAGGACCAAAGGAAGCAAGGAATGGGAGGTAACTTGCAAAGTTAATGAGAAAAGTGATTGCCAATAATGCTCTCGAAGCCATCATTGACCACGTTAAGAGTCACGTTAACTAAGTTAACGTGAACTCTAACGTGGAGAAAGGAAGTTGAGCCAACGTTAGTGACACTTAACATTGTCACTAACGTTGGCAAATGCTCATAAGTGGCCACGTTAGAGTCCACGTTAACTTAGTTAACGTGGCCTCTAACGCTAAAGAGGGGAAGAAACGCCAATGTTAGTGACATTCAACATTGTCACTAACGTTGGCCTAAGGAGAAATGTACCACGTTAACTCCCACGTTAACTTGGTTAACGTGGGAGCTAATGTAAGAAGCAAGAGTGGTCGACAACGTTAGTGACACCGAATATTGTCACTAACGTTAGAAGCAACCACACAACCCCCAAGGAGCCACCTTAACTTCCACGTTAACTTAGTTAACGTGGAAGCTAACGTTAATGAGTGAAAGAATGACCAACGTTAGTGACACTCAACATTGTCACTAACGTTGGGGATGGCTAAGCATGGCCACGTTAGAAGCCACGTTAACCTAGTTAACGTGGACTCTAACGTGAGGCATAGGGGCACCTTGGAACGTTAGTGACAATGTTGAGTGTCACTAACGTCCTCGAAGGATGGCAAACCCACGTTAAAGAGCCACGTTAACTAAGTTAACGTGGGTCTAACGTGGGAACAAAGGGGGCTTTTCAAAGTTATTGGAAATGTTAAGTCTCAATAACGTGTGCGAAGGACTTAGAGGCAACGTTAGTAGCAACGTTTATGCCACTAACATTGAAGTTAACGTGGCTTTTACTTAGTAACGTTAGTGAGAAAGTTGATTGTCACTAACATTCTCGAACTTATATTTTCACTAAACGTTAACACCCCTAATGTCCTGAGCTAAAGTCTCTGCCCACTTCACATTTTCTCTCTGCAAGTAAATCCAAGCCCAAATGAAGAAGAGAACTGCTTCAAACTCAAGATCCAAAGGCCTAAGACTTGAAGAGCCAACTAGAAGCTGAGAGAAGTAGTATATATAGGAGTAGCTTTGAATTGTTAAGAGTGCAGGAAGTTGGAAAAA
>NC_029785.2:57788327-57788655 GCF_000816755.2 Arachis ipaensis
TGGTATAATTGGTATAATCAATGACCATACTTCATCTCTTCTCATGAGAAATTGACCAAGGAATTAGCTATTGATCAAGATTTGAGAGATTGAATTACAAGAAATTGTAATTCAATCACTTAAGATTGCCAAGGAGAACAATGAGTGCATTGATTGAGGAAGAGATGAAAATGAACTTGATCCGGAGAATTGTAACATCTCCTAAGCCCAATGAACTCCCCATCTCTGATCTTACCCATTCTCTTTAATTTCTGCCATTTACTTTTATGAGCAAATCCCCCATTCCCATTTACAATTCTGCAATTTATTTTCAGTCATTTACTTCTAA
>NC_029785.2:57788827-57798193 GCF_000816755.2 Arachis ipaensis
GAATCTTGGGTAGCTAGGCATGAATTAGAATTATATAGAGTATATGTATGTTAGGTGAAAGTTTAGGTTAATTAAAGATTCTTATTATAGCTCACTTGGCCATACATATATCCTTACCTTTACCTTAGCCCCATTACAACCCTTAAAAGACCTCATGATGTTTGCATTGCTACATTAAATAATGTTGATTGGTTAGATGAAGAACAAAGTTTAGAAAGCATGATTAGAGAAGAGTAGAGTGATTGACCCTAGACACTTGAGAGTTAGAGTAATATACACTACCAGTAAGGGTTCAGTGCAAAATTCTATGTTCCCTGCTTTCATGAGCTATTTTCTTACGAGTTTACTTGTACCTTATTTTGTATGATTTGAATTAGTGGAATCTGATTTATATTTGTCTTGGAGAATTTATTTATTTTTAACCAAGTAGGTAGAAATATTTTGCATGTAGTTGCATTCATATAGATAGGTTGCATTTCATACATTCTACCATTCCTCTTCATCTTTTTTAGCTTCTCTTGAGCTTAGCATGAGGACATGCTAATGTTTAAGTGTGGGGAGGTTGATAAACCACTATTTTATGGTTTATTTTATGCTCAATTGAGTGGTTTTTATCTACTCTTTACCCACTTATTCATACTATTTGCATAGTTTTACATTTGCCTTCCTAATTATGTGCTTTAATTGAAAACATGTTTCATTGGACTTATCTTTGCTAATATTAATCCTCTCTTATTACCATTAGATGCCTTGGTATGTGTGTTAAGTGTTTTCAGAGATTACAGGGCAGGAATGGCTCAGAGGATGGAAAGGAAGCATGCAAAAGTGGAAGGAATACAAGAAGTTGAAGGAACTGCAAAGCTGTCAACCTGACCCTCTCGCACTCAAACAGCTGTAACTTTAGCTATAGAGGTCCAAACGACGCGGTTCCAGTTGCGTTGGAAAGCTAACGTCCGGGGCTTCAATTTGATATATAATATGCTATAGTTGCCCTGATGCCAGGCAACGCGAACGCGTGATCCACGCGGATGCGTCGCAGTGACGAAAAACCAGCGTGGCAGATTTCTCCTCCAGCGATTTCTGGGCTGTTTTCGACCCAGTTTGCGGCCCAGAAAACACAGATTAGAGGCTATAAAGTGGGGGAATACATCCATTCAAAAACAAGCTTTCATAATTCACAATTTGAGGAGTAGATGTAGTTTTTAAAGAGAGAGGTTCTCTCCTCTCTCTTAGGATTTAGTTTTAGGATTTAGGATTATTTCTTCTTCATCACAGGTTCAATGTTCCTTTTATTTATTTTCCTAATTTAATTTATGAACTCTTCCATGTTACATTTGATATCTTTATTAGTACTAATTGAGGTATTTCACATTTATGATTGTTCTCTCTATTATTTATAATTTGAATTTTTCCCTTTTGGCTTCGGTTGAGTCATTGGAGACACTTGAGTTATCAAACTCATTGTTGATTGAAAATTGGAATTCTTCAAGAATTAATTCAGGTTCCAATAACTCTAACTTTTCCCAAGGAAAGACTAGGACTTGAGGAATCAGAATTAATTCATCCACTTAATATATCTTCATAGTTAGAGGTTAACAGTGAGAGAAGAATCCAATTCTCATTACAATTGATAAGGATAACCAGGATAGGACTTCCAGTTCTCATACCTTGCCAAGAGTTTATTTTACAGTTATTTATTTATTTTTATTGCTTTGAAAATATACCTGTGCCCATTGCCCAAACTCCAAAACCCCCCAATTTACAAACTCATAACCAATAATAAGAACATACTTCCCTGCAATTCCTTGAGAAGACGACCCGAGATTTGAATACTTCGGTTATCAATTTATTAAGGGGTTTGTTACTTGTCACAACCAAAACGTTTGCAAGAAAGGTTGATTGCTTGGTTTAGTAACTATACTTGCAACGAGTATTTACTATAACTTCTAAACCATCAATCTTCAGTTCTTCAGTCATCCATCCTTGGTCCTGACTTGTTATGGGCTAGGACTTTTTCCTCTTCCAAGATTGACGAGTTCTGTAGCATTTCCTAGATGAGGCTTCTATTGTTGCCCCCTGGTTTGGTGCTGGCTAGTTTCGAGAGTGCGTCAGCTCGGGCATTTTATCCGCGGGGTATGTGGTGGATCTTATATTCCCCGAGTTGTCCGAGCTGTTCCTTGGTTTTATCCAAATACTTTTCATGGTGAGATCTTTGGTTTGGTAGTTCCCTGTTATCTGTGAGGTGACTACTTGTGAATCACTGTAAATGTTGAGTTTTTGAGCTCCAACCTCTTTAGCCAGCTTCAAACTAGCTAATAACGCTTCATATTTCTCCTGATTATTTGAGGTCGGGAACCCGAATTTGAGGGAGAGCTCAACTTGGGTTCCTTGGTTGCTTTCTATTATCACACCTGCGCCGCTTCCAGTCTTATTTGAAGAGCCGTCCACATAGAGATTCCATTCTGTGGGGATTTCCGGGGCATCTGTGAATTCTGCGATGAAGTCGGCCAGATACTGTGATTTGATGGTCGTCCGAGCTTCATATTGGAGGTCAAACTCGGATAACTCGACTGCCCATTGTAAAATTCTGCCTGCTAAATCTGTTTTCTGCAATATTCCTTTTATGGGCTGGTTAGTTCGAACCTTAATTGTGTGAGCCTGGAAGTACGGGCGAAGTCGTGGAGATGTTAGAACGAGAGTATAGGCAAACTTTTCTATTTTCTGGTAGTTCAACTCGGATCCCTGTAGCGCTTTACTAATGAAGTAGACGGGTTGTTGCCCACTTTCGTCTTCTCTGACTAGTGCTGAGGCTATTGCCCGGCTTCCTACTGCGAGATATAATATAAGCGGTTCTCCTTCTCGTGGTCGAGATAGGATAGGTGGCCGTCCTAAGAATTCCTTGAAGTCTTGGAAGGCTTATTCACATTCTGTTGTCCATTCGAACTGCTTTCCCTTCCTTAAAGTAGCATAGAAGAGGAGAGATCTTATCGCTGATCCTGCTAAGAACCTGGATAGGGCGGCTAATATCCCGTTGAGTTGCTGTACCTCTTTGACACAGGTTGGGCTTTTCATGTTGAGTATGGCTTGACATTTATCCGGATTTGCTTCAATTCCTCTTTGTGTGAGCAGGAAACCTAAAAATTTGCCCACTTCTACTACAAAGGTGCATTTTGCGGGATTGAGTCGCATGTCATGCTTCCTTATAGTGTTAAACACTTGAGCCAGGTCGGATAATAATGTCTCTTCACTTTGTGTCTTTATCAACATGTTGTCCACATAGACCTCCATGATTTTCCCAATATGATCTGAGAAGACTTTATTCATTAGCCTTTGATAAGTAGCTCCCGCATTCTTGAGACCGAAAGGCATCACAATGTAGCAGTAATTTGCTTTTGGCGTTAAAAACGAGGTCTTTTCTTGATCTGGTGGATACATTGGGGTTGTATCCAGAATATGAATCCATGAACTAGAGGTATCTATATCTGAAGGAAGCATCTACCAGAGCGTCGATACTTGGGAGTGGGTAAGGATCTTTTGGGCAGGCTTTGTTGAGGTCGGTGTAGTCGGTGCACATTCGCCACTTCCCATTTGATTTTTTCACCAAGACGACGTTAGCTAGCCATAGTGGGTACTTGACTTCTCTTATGAATCCTGCCTCCAGTAGTGCTTGTACCTGTTCTTCCACAGCTTGGGATCGCTCTGGCCCAAGTTTTCTTCGTCTCTGCTGTACCGGCCGAGATCCTGGGTAGACCGCCAATTTATGACACATTAGCTTGGGGTCTATGCCTGGCATGTCTGCAGCTTTCCATGCAAAGAGATCGACATTATCTCGCAAGAACTGTACTAGTAATTCCTTTCAATCTCCTTTCAGGATCGTGCCAATATTAGTCGTTTTGTCCGAGGTGTCTCCGATCTGAACTTTCTCTATTTCACCTTCAGGCTGTGGACGGAGTTCTTCTTGTCTCTGGACTCCACCAAGCTCAATTGTATGGAACTCTTCTCCTCTGCCTCTAAGGTTTAGACTTTCGTTATAATAATCGCGTGCCATCTTTTGATCTGCTTTTGTCGTGTCCCGAGATGATACCGGATGCGTCCTCTTTAGTGAATGTGATTGCAGGGATGCGGGTACTTCTTCCTTTCCCTCGACATGATATACTTCTTTGAGATATCTTTTGCGAGATGATTTGGAGATTCCTCCCCCTGCAAATCCGCCGTGTATCATGTGGACGTGTCTTTCCGGTGTACGAGGTGATCGCGCGGTTCGTCCGATATCTTCGCCCCTTCGTCTCTTTCTTTGGTCGTCATCTCGGGTGGCTACAAATCGATCTAGTTTTCCTTCCCTCACCAACTTTTTTATGATGTTCTTTAGATCGAAGCACTCGTTGGTGGAGTGCCCTCGCACTCGATGATATTCGCAATATTCATTCCGGTTTCCTCCTCCTCTTTTGCCTTTGAGTGGCCGAGCTGGGGGTATTTTCTCCGTATGGCAGACTTCTTTGTATACGTCGACTAGAGATACCCTGAGAGGAGTGTAATTGTGGTATTTTTTTATTTTCTCTCCTTGTCGATCTTCTTTCCTTTTGGATTCCTTGTCTTTATCTGGGCAGGGGACCCCAGATTTTGAGGTTTCTCCCAACCGAGCGTTTTTTTCCATGTTGATGTATTTTTTTGCTCGCTCCTGCACTTCGTCTAAGGAGGTAGGGTACTTCTTTGATATGGATTGGCTAAAAGGTCCTTCTCGTAGGCCATTGATGAGTCCCATGATGGCGGCCTCTGTTGGCAAGCTTTGTATGTCCATGCATGTTTTGTTGAATCTTTCCATGTAGTTGCGGAGGCTCTCCCGATCTCCTTGCTTGATCCCCAGTAAACTGGGGGCGTGCTTGGCCTTATCTTTCTGGATGAAGAATCTGGCTAGAAATTTTTTGGCCAGGTCGTCGAAGTTTGAGATGGACTTTGGAGGTAGGTTGTCAAACCATCTGATTGCTGTCTTCGTGAGAGTTGTTGGAAAAGCTTTGCAGCGAACGGCATCTGAGGCGTCGGTGAGGTACATTTTGCTTTTGAAATCTTGGAAAGTGTTCATTCCCTGGGTCGAGCTGTCCGACCCGGGATGTTTGACGACAAGTCGACCGACCTCTTCAAGACAGGACAACCGGACCTCTTCTCAAAGAGCTCGGCCAAATCACTAGGAAAAGCCCAATAAGAGCCCAAACAAAGGAACACGACCCAAATCCAAAGGCAGCCCAAGCCTATAGAGATAAGGGCGGTTCCCCTTAAGATAAGGTGACTTCACTCAAAGATAAGATAAGATAAATATCTTATCCCTAGAAAGATCACTCTACAAACATTATAAATACACTGGAGCACCCAGGTATAACTCATACTCTGATTCTACTAAAAAACCTGTTTAATACCCTTGCTAACTTAAGCATCGGAGTCCCTTGCAGGTACCCCCACCCTCCGGTGACAAAGGATCAGTAGCATAGCCATCCCAACAAGTCGGACACGACATCTTAGGCCACCACCCACCGGAGAGACACATTATCTCCGACCAGTACAGAAGATCTCATCCGAGATCGACCTACAGTTTCAGGTAACCCTCGGAACATTGGTGCCGTTGCCAGAGAACCTGGAAGTCATCCCATCATCATGGAGGACAACCATGACAACGACCACGACTCCGATCTAGAAGAAAGGATGCCGCACAAGAACGCGAACACTACACCAAAAGATACTCCTCAAGCTAATAAAGACAAGAATTCACCAAACACGGGAGCCATTGAGGCACTTCAGGATCGCCTAAAACAACTCGAAAAAGAGGTCGAGCATCAACGGAAAGCTGAAAGAGACATACGAAGGGAAGCCAGGCGATGCCGCGAGTTAGAGGACAAGCTCCTAAAACTCTAAGCAGATCTCAAGGCCAAAACTACCCGATCTGGTCACGAAGATAGCTCCCATAAGGACCAAGACCCATTCACCAAAGAGATCATGAGGACAAAAATCCCAAAGGACTTTAAACTTCCCAACATGACTTTATACGATGGCACAGCAGATCCCAGCTATCATCTCAGTAATTTCAGAAGTAGAATGTGCCTTACCGACACCTCAGATGCAGTCCGCTGCAAAGCCTTCCTGACTACTTTAACAAAGACAGCAATTAAATGGTTCGACAATTTGCCTCTTAGGTCCATCTCAAGCTTCGACGACTTAGCCAAGAAGTTTCTGGCCAGATTCTCCATCCAAAAAGACAAAACTAAGCACGCCCAAATTCTATTAGGAATCAAGCAAGGAGATCGGGAAAGTCTCCGCAGCTACATGGAAAGATTCAACAAGGCATGTCTGGACATACAAAGTCTACTGGTGCACGAAATCACAATCACACTTTTGCAATTCCGCACAACTAACCAGCAAGTGCACTGGGTCGTCCAAGTAATACCTTACATGAGTAAGGGTCGATCCCACGGAGATTGTCGGCTTGAAGCAAGCTATGGTTATCTTGTAACTCTTAGTCAGGATATCAATAAGTCTCAGATTTAATTGTAAAAAGTAGAAGAACGTGAAATAAATACTTGTTATGCAGTAATGGAGAATTGGTTGAGGTTTTGGAGATGCTTTGTCTTCTGAATCTCTGCTTTCCTACTATCTTCTTCTTCATGCCCGCAAGGTTCCTTCCATGGCAAGCTTTATGTTGGGCATCACCGTTGTCAATGGCTACTTCCCGTCCTCTCAGTGAAAATGTTCCAAATGCGCTGTCACCGCACGGCTAATTATCTGTCGGTTCTCGATCATGTCTGAATAGGATCCATTGATCCTTTTGCGTCTGTCACTACGCCCAACACTCGCGAGTTTGAAGCTCGTCACAGTCATCCCTTTCCAGATCCTACTCAGAATACCACAGACAAGGTTTAGACTTTCCAAATCTTAAGAATGACCGCCAATAATTCTAGCCTATACCACGAAGGTTCCAATCTTAGATTAAAAACCCAAGAGATACACATTCAAGCTTGATAGCATGTAAAACGGAAGTGGTTGTCAGGCACGCGTTCATAGGTGAAGATGATGATAAGTGTCACGGATCATCACATTCATCAGGTTGAAGTGCGAATGAATATCTTAGAATAGAGGCAAGCATGATAGAATGGAAAACAGTAGTAATTGCATTAATTCATCGAAACACAACAGAGCTCCTCACCCCCAACCATGGGGTTTAGAGACTCATGCCATAGAGAATACAATATGAAACGTGTAAAGTGTCATGAGGTATGTAAATACAATAGCAAAAGGTCCTATTTATAGAAAACTAGTAGCCTAGGATTTACAGAATTGAGTAAATGATGCGGAATCCACTTCCGGGCCCACTTGGCGTGTGCTTGGGCTAAGCATTGAAGATTTCACGTGTAGAGACTTTTCTTGGAGTTAAACGCCAGCTTTTGTGCCAGTTTGGGCATTTAACTCCAGCATTTATGCCAGTGGTGCACGAAATTATGATCATCAACAATGGCGCCAAAGACTTGGAGCTCTCAAACGTGAATCACACTTTGTCACAATTCCGCACAACTAACCAGCAAGTGCACTGGGTCGTCCAAGTAATAAACCTTACGTCAGTAAGGGGTCGATCCCACGGAGACTGTCGGCTTGAAGCAAGCTATGGTCATCTTGTAAATCTCAGTCAGGCGGATTCAAATGGTTATGGAGTTTAAGGTGATGAAAATAAACATAAAATAAAGATAGAGGTACTTATGTAATTCATTGGTGGATTTCAGATAAGCGTATGAAGATGCTTTGTTCCCCTTGAACCTCTGCTTTCCTATTGCCTTCTTCCAATCCTTCATACTCCTTTCCATGGCAAGCTTTATGTTGGGCATCACCGTTGTCAATGGCTACATCCCGTCCTCTCAGTGAAAATGGTCCTGATGCTCTGTCACAACATCGGCTAATCAGCTGTTGGTTCTCGATCATGTCGGAATAGGATCCAATGATCCTTTTGCGTATGTCACACGCCCCACAATCGTGAGTTTGAAGCTCGTAACAGTCATCCCTTCCCAGATCCTACTCGGAATACCACAGACAAGGTTTAGACTTTCCGGATCTCAAGAGTGGCCGCCAATAGTTCTAGCTTATACCACGAAGGTTCCAATCTTAGATTAGAAACCCAAGAGATACGCATTCAAGCCATTGCTAGTAGAACAGAGGTGGTTGTCAGGCACATGTTCATAGGTGAGAATGATGATGAGTGTTATGGATCATCACATTCATCAAGTTGAAGAACGAATGAATATCTTGGAGAAGAAATAGACTTGAGTTGAATAGAAAAACAATAGTACTTTGTATTAATTCATGAAGAACAGCAGAGCTCCACACCTTAATCTATGGTGTGTAGAAACTCCACCGTTGAAAATACATAAGAACAAATAGTGTAAGCATGGCCGAATGGCCAGCCTCAAAGGTCTAAGGACTAAACGTCCCCAGATGAAAATACAATAGCAAAAGGTCCTATTTATAGAAAACTAGTAGCCTAGGGTTACAGAAATCAGTAATTAATGCAGAAATCTTCTTCCAGGCCCACTTGGTGTGTGCTTGGGCTGAGCATTGAAGCATTTTCGTGTAGAGACTTCTCTTGGAGTTAAACGCCAGCTTTTATGCCAGTTTGAGCGTTTAACTCCAGCTTTTGTGCCAGTTTTGGAGTTAAACGCCAGAATTCTTGAGCTGACTTTGAACGCCTATTTGGGCCATCAAATCTCGGGCAAAGTATGGACGATTATATATTGATGGAAAGCCCAGGATGTCTACTTTCCAACGCAATTGAGAGAGCACCAATTGGGCTTTTGTAGCTCCAGAAAATTCACTTTGAGTGCAAGGAGGTCAGAATCTAACAGCATCTGCAGTCCTTTTTCAGCCTCTGAATCAGATTTTTGCTCAGGTCCCTCAATTTCAGCTAGAAAATACCTGAAATCACAGAAAAATACACAAACTCATAGTAAAGTCCAGAAGTATGATTTTTAAATAAAAACTAATAAAAACATAATAAAAACTAATTAAAATATACTGAAAACATACTAAAAACAATGCCAAAAAGCGTATAAATTATCCGCTCATCACAACACCAAACTTAAATTGTTGCTTGTCCCCAAGCAACTGAAAATCAAATAGGATAAAAAGAAGAGAATGTACAATGAATTCCAAATACATCTATGAAGATCAGTATTAATTAGATGAGCGGGGCTTTTAGCTTTTTGCTTCTGAACAGTTTTGGCATCTCACTTTATCCCTTAAAGTTCAGAATGATTGGCATCTATAGGAACTCAGAATCCAGATAGTGTTATTGATTCTCCTAGTTAAGTATGTTGATTCTTGAACACAGCTACTTTA
>NC_029785.2:57811930-57814622 GCF_000816755.2 Arachis ipaensis
TTAGAGGTGTCCGAGGTGTCCAAGGTTCTTAAGCACACTCTTCTTTTTGCTTTGGACCTCGACTTTAACCGCTCAGTCTCAAGTTTTCACTTACGCCACAAGGCCACAAGCACATGGTTAGGGACAGCTTGGTTTAGCCGCTTAGACCAGGATTTTATTCCTGTGGGCCCTCCTATCCACTGATGCTCAAAGCCTTGGATCCTTTTTATCACCCTTGCCTTTTGGTTTAAAGGGGTATTGGCTTTTTCTGCTTGCTTTTCTCTTCTTTTTTTTTTTTTGCAAGCTTTTAACTACTTTTTCTTGCTTCAAGAATCAATTTTATGATTTTTCAGATCATCAGATAACATTTCTCTTTTTTCTTTCATTCTTTCAAGAGCCAACAATTTTAACATTCATAAACAATCAAATTCAAAAATATGCAGTATTCAAGCATTCATTCAGAAAGACAATAGTATTGCCGCCACATCAAAATAATTAAACTGTTTTAAAATTTAAAATTCATGCACTTCTTTTTCTTTTTCAATTGAAAACATTTTTCATTTAAGAAAGGTGATGGATTCATTTTCATAGCTTTAAGGCATAGACACTAATGATCATGTAATAAAGACACAAACATAGATAAACATAAAGCATACTTTTCAAAAAACAGGAAAATAAAGAACAAGGAAGTTAAAGAACGGGTCCACCTTAGTGATGGCGGCTTGTTCTTCCTCTTGAAGATCTTATGGAGTGCTTGAGCTCCTCAATGTCTCTTCCTTGCCTTTGTTGCTCTTCTCTCATGGTTCTTTGATCTTCTCTAATTTTATGGAGGAGGATGGAATGCTCTTGGTGCTCCACCCTTAGTTGTCCCATGTTGGAACTTAATTCTCCTAGGGAGGTATTGATTTGCTCCCAATAGTTTTGTGGAGGAAGATGCATCCCTTGAGGCATCTCAGGGATTTCATGATGAAAATTTTCCTCATGCTCTTGAAGAGGTTCTCTTGTTTTCTCCATCCTTTTCTTAGTGATGGGTTTGTCCTCATCAATGAGAATGTCTCCCTCTATATCAATTCCAACCGAATTACAAAGGTGACAAATGAGATGAGGGAAGGCTAACCTTGCCAAAGGAGAGGACTTGTCCGCCACCTTGTAGAGTTCTTGGGATATAACCTCATGAACTTCCACTTCCTCTCCAATCATGATGCTATGTATCATGATAGTCCGGTCCATAGTAGCTTCGGACCAATTGTTAGTGGGAATGATTGAGCGTTGGATGAACTCCAACCATCCCCTAGCCACGGGCTTGAGGTCATGCCTTCTTAGTTGAACCGGCTTCCCTCTTGAATCTCTCTTCCATTGAGCACCCTCTTCACAGATGTCCATGAGGACTTGATCCAACCTTTGATCAAAGTTGACCCTTCTAGTGTATGGGTGTGCATCTCCTTGCATCATGGGAAAGTTGAATGCCAACCTTACATTTTCCAGACTAAAGTCTAAGTATTTCCCTCGGACCATTGTAAGCCAATTCTTAGGGTCCGGGTTCACACTTTGATCATGGTTCTTGGTGATCCATGCATTGGCATAGAATTCTTGAACCATTAAGATTCCGACTTGTTGAATGGGGTTGGTGAGAACTTTCCAACCTCTTCTTCGGATCTCATGTCGGATTTCCGGATATTCGCCCTTTTTGAGCTTAAAAGGGACCTCGGGGATCACCTTCTTCTTGGCCACAACTTCATAGAAGTGGTTTTGATGCACCCTTGAGAGGAATCTCTCCATCTCCCAAGACTCGGAGGTGGAAGCTTTTGCCTTCCCTTTCCATTTTCTAGAGGTTTCTCTGGCCTTTGGTGCCATAAATGGTTATGGAAAAACAAAAAGCTTTAGCTTTTACGTATTGAGGTGATTGGTGAATGGGTGAAGAAGAGAGAGAGTGGTGGGGTAGGTGGGGATCCTGTGGGGTTCACAGATCCTGAGGTGTCAAGGATATCTCATCCTTGCACCAAGTGGCGTGCAAAATGCCCCTTTCTGCCAATCCTGGCGTTAAACGCCAGGCTGCTGTCCAATTCTCGCGTTTAACGCCAGCTTCTTGCCCATTCCTGGCGTTAAACGCCAGTCTGGTGCCCATTTCTGGCGTTAAACGCCCAGAATGGTGCCAGACTGGGCGTTTAACGCCCATTCTGCTACCCTTACTGGCGTTTGAATGCCAATAAGTTTCTTCTCTAGGGTGTTCTATTTTTCATTCTGTTTTTCCTTCTGTTTTTGCTTTTTCAATTATTTTTGTGACTTCTCATGATCATCAAACTACAAAAAACATAAAATAACAAATAGAAAATAGAAATTTAACATAGATAAGTAAAAATTGGGTTGCCTCCCAACAAGCGCTTCTTTAATGTCAATAGCTTGACAGTGGGCTCTCATGGAGCCTCACAGATGTTCAGAGCAATGTTGGAACCTCCCAACCCCAAACTTAGAGTTTGACTGTGGGGACTTTGTTTGACTCTGTATTGAGAGAAGCTCTTCATGCTTCCTCTCCATGGTGACAGAGGGATATCCTTGAGCTTTAAGCACAAGGGAGTCTTCATTCACTTGAATGATCAATTCTCCTCTGTCAACATCAATCACAGCTTTTACTGTGGCTAGGAAGGGTCTGCCAAGGATGATGGATTCATCCATACACTTCCCAGTCTCTAGGATTATGAAATCAGTAGGGATA
>NC_029785.2:57814677-57835636 GCF_000816755.2 Arachis ipaensis
GAATCTCTATGGTCTCAGTGTGAGCCTCAGATTCCCATGGTTCCTCTTTAGGGAACTCCATAGAGGTCAGTGGGCGTCCATTGAGGTCTTCCTCAGTGGGAATCACTGCCTCTTCCTCCTCTCCATGTTCGGCCATTTGAGATGTGGTTATGGCCTTGCACTCTCTTTTTGGATTCTCTTCTGTAATGCTTGGGAGAGTGCTAGAAGGGAGTTCAGTAATTTTCTTACTCAGCTGACCCAATTGTGCCTCCAAATTTCTAATGGAGGACCTTGTTTCAGTCATGAAACTTTGAGTGGTTTTGATTAGATCAGAGACAATGGTTGTTAAGTCAGAGGGGCTCTGCTTAGAATTCTCTGTCTGTTGCTGAGAAGATGATGGAAAAGGCTTGCCATTGCTAAACCTGTTTCTTCCACCATTGTTGTTGTTGAAACCTTGTTGAGGTCTCTGTTGATCCTTCCATGAGAGATTTGGATGATTTTTCCATGAAGGATCATAGGTGTTTCCATAGGATTCTCCCATGTAATTCACCTCTTCCATTGCTGGGTTCTCAGGATTATAAGCTTATTCTTCAGAGGAAGCTTCCTTAGTACTGCCTGTTGCTGCTTGCATTTCAGACAGACTCTGAGAAATCATATTGACTTGTTGGGTCAATATTTTATTCTGAGCCAATATGGCATTCAGAGTATCAATCTCAAGAACTCCCTTCTTTTTATTTGTCCCATTATTCACAGGGTTCCTTTTAGAAGTGTACATGAATTGGTTATTTGCAACCATTTCAATGAGTTCCTGAGCTTTTGCAGGCGTCTTCTTCAGATGAAGAGATCCTCCAGCAGAGCTGTCCAATGACATCTTGGATAGTTCAGACAGACCATCATAGAAGATTCCTATGATACTCCATTCTGAAAGCATGTCAGAAGGGCACCTTCTGATCAATTGCTTGTATCTTTCCCAAGCTTCATAGAGGGATTCACCTTCCTTCTGTCTGACGGTTTGGACTTCCACTCTAAGCTTGCTCAATTTTTGAGGTGGAAAAAACTTTGCCAAGAAGGCATTGACTAGCTTTTCCCAAGAGTTCAGGCTTTCTTTAGGTTGCGAATCCAACCATGTCTGTCTCTTACAGCAAAAGGAAAAAGCATAAGTCTGTAGACTTCAGGGTCAACCCCATTGGTCTTGACAGTGTCACAGATTTGCAAGAATTCAGCTAAGAACTGATGAGGATCTTCCAATGGAAGTCCATGAAACTTGCAATTCTGTTGCATTAGAGAAACTAATTGAGGCTTAAGCTCAAAGTTGTTTGCTCCAATGGCAGGGATGGAGATGCTTCTCCCATAGAAATCAGGAGTAGGTGCAGTAAAGTCACCAAGCACCTTCCTTGCATTGTTGGCATTGTTGTTATTTTCGGTTGCCATGGTTTCTTCTTCTTTGAAGAGCTCTGTTAGGCCCTCTAGAGAGAGTTGTGTTTTGGTTTCTCTTAGCTTTCTCTTCAAGGTCCTTTCAGGTTCAGGATCAGCTTCAACAAGAATGCTTTTATCTTTGCTCCTGCTCATATGAAAGAGAAGAGAACAAGAAAGTATCGAATTGCACCTTGAGGAGGAGTGTTAGCCCCTTAAATAGAAGGATGTGAGAAGAGGGGAAGAAATTTTCGAAATTAAAGTAAGAGATTTTGAAAATTTGGTAATTGATTTTCGAAAACTAAGATTGAGAAAGAAATCAAGTGATTTTTGAAAAAGATTTTGAAATCAGACATTAAAAAGATATGATTGAAAATTAATTTTGAAAAAGGGTGTGATTGAAAAGATATAATTGAGAAGATATGATTGAAAATCAAATTAAAAAGAGAAAGTTTTAAAACTAAAGTTGATTACTTGACTAACAAGAAATTAAAAGATATGATTCTAAAATTTAAAATTTGATCCTTTCTTAATAGGCAAGTAACAACTTGAAAATTTTTGAAGTAAATCTTGAATTGAAGCAAGGATTTTTGAAAATAGTAAAAATAAATATAAAATGGAAAGAAATTGATTTTGAAAGAGATATGATTGAAAAGATATGATTTGAAAAAGATTTGATTTTGAAAAATTATGAAAACTTGAAAAAAATGTAAATTAAAAACAAAATCTTCCCTCTAGTGTCATCCTGGCGTTAAACGCCCAGAATGGCATCCATTCTGGCGTTTAACGCCCAAAATCCTACCTTTTTGCGCGCTAAACGCCCAGCCAGGTACCCTGGCTGGCGTTTAAACACCATTTTTCCTTCTTCACTGGCCATTTTGAACGCCCAACTTTTTCTGTTTGATTCCTCTACTGAATGTTCTGAATCTTCAATTCTCTGTATTATTGACTTGAAAAGACATAGTTTTAAAATTTTTTTGAATTTTTAATGATGAGAAACAATCAAAATACAATTAATCTTAGGAAACTCAAATCAAACAAACAATGCATGCAGGACACCAAACTTAAAAATTGATACTAGACTCAAACAAGAAACATAAAATATTTTTTATTTTTATGGTTTTATACATTTTTTTTGTGATTTTCGAAACTTATATGGAAAAGAAAATAAAGAGAATCAAAACTTTTAATAAGAATTCCAGGAATCATGCAATGTTAGTCTAAAGTTTCAGTCTAAAAAGATTAGACATGTTTGGCCAAGCTTCAGCATGACATTACATTCAATAGATAAATTGATGAGAATCAATCAGCTTTTATGATGATAAGAACATCACCTTGAAACTCTAAAATTCATTCTTAAAAATTTTGAAAAAAAAATACCTAATCTAAGCAACAAGATGAACCGTCAGTTGTCCAAACTCGAACAATCCCCGGCAACGGTGCCAAAAACTTGGTGCACGAAATTGTGATCATCAACAATGGCGCCAAAGACTTGGAGCTCTCAAACGTGAATCACACTTTGTCACAATTCAGCACAACTAACCAGCAAGTGCACTGGGTCGTCCAAGTAATAAACCTTACGTGAGTTCGATCCCACGGAGACTGTCGGCTTGAAGCAAGCTATGGTCATCTTGTAAATCTCAGTCAGGCGGATTCAAATGGTTATGGAGTTTAAGGTGATGAAAATAAACATAAAATAAAGATAGAGGTACTTATGTAATTCATTGGTGGATTTCAGATAAGCGTATGAAGATGCTTTGTTCCCCTTGAACCTCTGCTTTCCTATTGCCTTCTTCCAATCATTCATACTCCTTTCCATGGCAAGCTTTATGTTGGGCATCACCGTTGTCAATGGCTACATCCCGTCCTCTCAGTGAAAATGGTCCTGATGCTCTGTCACAACATCGGCTAATCAGCTGTTGGTTCTCGATCATGTCGGAATAGGATCCAATGATCCTTTTGCGTCTGTCACACGCCCCACAATCGCGAGTTTGAAGCTCGTCACAGTCATCCCTTCCCAGATCCTACTCGGAATACCACAGACAAGGTTTAGTCTTTCCGGATCTCAAGAATGGCCGCCAATAATTCTAGCTTATACCACGAAGGTTCCAATCTTAGATTAGAAACCCAAGAGATACGCATTCAAGCCATTGCTAGTAGAACAGAGGTGGTTGTCAGGCACATGTTCATAGGTGAGAATGATGATGAGTGTTACGGATCATCACATTCATCAAGTTGAAGAACGAATGAATATCTTGGAGAAGAAATAGACTTGAGTTGAATAGAAAAACAATAGTACTTTGTATTAATTCATGAAGAACAGCAGAGCTCCACACCTTAATCTATGGTGTGTAGAAACTCCACCGTTGAAAATACATAAGAACAAATAGTGTAAGCATGGCTGAATGGCTAGCCTCAACGGTCTAAGGAATAAACGTCCCCAGATGAAAATACAATAGCAAAAGGTCCTATTTATAGAAAACTAGTAGCCTAGGGTTACAGAAATCAGTAATTAATGCAGAAATCTTCTTCCGGGCCCACTTGGTGTGTGCTTGGGCTGAGCATTGAAGCATTTTCGTGTAGAGACTTCTCTTGGAGTTAAACGCCAGCTTTTGTGCCAGTTTGGGCGTTTAACTCCAGCTTTTGTACCAGTTTTGGAGTTAAACGCTAGAATTCTTGAGCTGACTTGGAACGCCTGTTTGGGCCATCAAATCTCAAGCAAAGTATGGATTAATATAGATTGTTGGAAAGCCCAGGATGTCTACTTTCCAACGCAATTGAGAGCGCGCCAATTGGGCTTCTGTAGCTCCAGAAAATCCACTTTGAGTGCAAGGAGGTCAGAATCCAATAACATCCGCAGTCCTTTTTCAGCCTCTGAATCAGATTTTTGCTCAGGTCCCTCAATTTCAGCCAGAAAATACCTGAAATCACAGAAAAACACACAAACTCATAGTAAAGTCCAGAAGAATGATTTTTAAATAAAAACTAATAAAAACATAATAAAAACTAATTAAAATATACGAAAAACATACTAAAAACAATGCCAAAAGCGTATAAATTATCTACTCATCAGCCAGTTCTGGCGTTAAACGCCAGAATTCTTAAGCTGACTTGGAAAGCCAGTTTGGACCATCAAATCTTGGGCAAATTATGAACTATTATATATTGATGGAAAGCCCAGGATGTCTACTTTCCAACGCAGTTGAGAGCGCGCCAATTGAGCTTTTGTAGCTCCAGAAAATCCACTTCGAGTGCAGGGAGATCAGAATCTAACAGCATCTGCAGTCCTTTTTCAGCCTCTAAATCAGATTTTTGCTCAGGTCCCTCAATTTCAGCCAGAAAATATTTGAAATCATAGAAAAACACACAAACTCATAGTAAAGTCCAGAAAGTGAATTTTAAATAAAAACTAATAAAAATATAACAAAAACTAACTAAAATATACTAAAAACATACTAAAAACAGTGCCAAAAAGCGTATAAATTATCCGCTCATCACAACACCAAACTTAAATTGTTGCTTGTCTCCAAGCAACTGAAAATCAAATAGGATAAAAAGAGGAGAATATACAATGAATTCCAAAAACATCTATGAAGATCAGTCTTAATTAGATGAGCGGGGCTTTTAGCTTTTTGCTTCTGAACAGTTTTGGCATCTCAATTTATGCCTTGAAGTTTAGAATGATTGGCATCTATAGGAACTCAGAATTCAGATAGTGTTATTGATTCTCCTAGTTATGTATGTTGATTCTTGAACACAGCTACTTTATGAGTCTTGGCTGTGACCCTAAGCATGTTGTTTCCAGTATTACCACCGGATACATAAATGCCACAGACACATAACTGGGTGAACCTTTTCAGATTGTGACTCAGCTTTGCTAGAGTCCCCAATTTGAGGTGTCCAAAGCTCTTAAGCACACTCTTTTTGCTTTGGACCATGACTTTAACCGCTCAGTCTCAAGTTTTCACTTGACACCTTCACGCCACAAGCACATGGTTAGGGACAGCTTGGTTTACCCGCTTAGGCTAGGATTTTATTCCTGTGGGCCCTCCTATCCACTGATGCTCAAAGCCTTGGATCCTTTTTATTTTACCCTTACCTTTTGGTTTAAAGGGCTATTAGCTTTTTCTGCTTGCTTTTCTTTTTTTTTTCTTTTTCTTTTTTTTCGCATTTTTTTCTCTTTTTTTTTCCGCAAGCTTTTCACTGCTTTTTCTTGCTTCAAGAATCAATTTTATGATTTTTCAGATCATCAAATAACACTTCTCCTTTTTCATCATTCTTTTAAGAGCCAACAGTTTTAACATTCATAAACAACAAACTAAAAAATATGCACTGTTCAAGCATTCATTCAAAAGACAAGAATTATTGCCACTACATCAGAATAATTAAACTGTTTTAAAATTTGAAATTTATGCACTTCTTTTCCTTTTCAATTAAAATACTCTTTATTTAAGAAGGGTGATGGATTCATAGGACATTCATAACTTTAAGGCATAGACACTAAGACACTAATGATCATGTAATAAAGACACAAACATAGATAAACATAAAGCATAAAAATTCGAAAAACAGAAAATAAAGAACAAGGAAATTAAAGAACGGGTCCACATTAGTGATGGCGGCTTGTTCTTCCTCTTGAAGATCTTATGGAGTGCTTGAGCTCCTCAATGTCTCTTCCTTGCCTTTGTTGCTCCTCTCTCATGATTCTTTGATCTTCTCTAACTTCATGAAGGAGGATGGAATGCTCTTGGTGCTCCACCCTTAGTTGTCCCATGTTGGAACTTAATTCTCCTAGGGAGGTGTTGATTTGCTCCCAATAGTTTTGTGGAGAAAAATGCATCCCTTGAGATGAATCTCTCCATCTCCCATGACTCGGAAGTGGAAGCTTTTGCCTTACCTTTCCTCTTTCTAGAGGTTTCTCTGGCCTTTGGTGCCATAAGTGGTTATGGAAAAACAAAAAGCAACACTTTTACCACACCAAACTTAGAAGGTTTGCTCGTCCTCGAGCAAAAGAAGAAAGAAGAGAGTAGAGGAAGAAGAAAATAGAGGAGATGGAGGGGGTAGTGTTTTGGATGTGTGAAAATGAAGGAGTGAAGATGGGTTGGTGAAGAGTTTATGGAGAAGAGGGTGGGAGTTGATAGGTGAGGGGTTTTTGGGGAAGAGGTATTGAGTTGATTGGTTAAGGGTATTTGGGGAAGAGTATTATAAAAAGGTGTGAAGAAGAGAGAGAGTGAGTTGAGATTGGTGGGGATCCTGTGGGGTCCACAGAGCCTGAGGTGTCAAGGATTTCTCATCCCTGCACCAATTAGGCATGCAAAACACCCTCTGCTGCCAATCCTGGCATTTAATGCTAGCTTCTTGCCCTTTTCTGGCGTTAAACGCCAGTCTGGTACCCCTTTCTGGCGTTAAACGCCCAGAATGGTGCCAGACTGGGCGTTTAATGCCCATTCTGCTATCCTTACTGCCGTTTAAACGCCAGTAAGCTTCTCCTCCAGGGTGTGCTATTTTTAATACTGTTTTTCATTCTATTTTTGCTTTTTCAGTTATTTTTGTGACTTCACATGATCATCAACCTACAAAAAACATAAAATAATAATAGAAAATAAATAGATATAATAAAATTAGGTTGCCTCCCAATAAGCGCTTCTTTATTGTCTTTAGCTGGACCCTGACTGAGTTTTATTCTAGTCTCAGTTTTGAGCATTCTTGCTCAAAATTGCTTTCAAGATAGTGTTTGATTCTCTGTCCATTAACAATGAACTTTTTGTCAGAATCAATATCCTGAAGCTCAACATATCCATATAGTGACACACTTGTAATCACATATGGTCCTCTCTACCGGGATTTCAATTTCCCGGGGAATAGTCTGAGCTTAGAGTTGAAGAGCAGAACCTTTTGTCCTGGTTCAAAGACTCTAGATGACAGTTTCTTGTCATGCCACTTTTTTGCTTTCTCCTTATAAATTTTAGCATTTTCAAAAGCATTGAGCCTAAATTCCTCTAGCTCATTCAGCTGGAGCAATCTTTTCTCTCCAGCAAACTTAGCATCCAAGTTTAGGAATCTGGTTGCCCAGTAGGCCTTATGTTCCAGTTCCACGGGCAAATTACAGGCCTTGCCATACACAAGCTGGTATGGAGAGGTTCCTATAGGAGTCTTGAATGCTGTTCTGTATGCCCACAGAGCATCATCCAAGCTTTTTACCCAATCCTTTCTACGGGCAATTACAGTCCGTTCCAGGATTCTTTTTAGTTCTCTATTAGAGACTTCAGCCTGCCCGTTTGTCTGTGGGTGATATAGAGTTGCTACTTTGTGGCTAATTCCATATCGTACCATGGCTGAGTATAACTGTTTATTGCAGAAATGAGTGCCCCCGTCACTGATTAGTACTCTGGGGATGCCAAATCTGCTGAAGATATGTTTCTGGAGGAATTTCAGTACGGTCTTAGTATCATTAGTGGGTGTGGCAATTGCTTCTACCCATTTAGATACATAGTCTACTGCCACCAGAATGTAAGTGTTTGAGTATGATGGTGGGAAGGGACCCACGAAGTCAATACCCCATGCATCAAACAACTCAATCTCTAAGATCCCTTGTTGAGGCATGGCATAACCATGAGGCAAGTTGCCAGCCCTTTGGCAACTATCACAGTTACGCACAAACTCTCGGGCATCTCTATAGAGAGTAGGCCAGTAGAAGCCACATTGGAGGGCCTTAGTGGCTGTTCACTCACCTCCGAAATGTCCTCCATACTGTGATCCATGACAGTGCCATAGGATCTTCTGTGCCTCTTCTCTGGGTATGCATCTGTGGATCATTCCGTCTGCATATCTCTTAAAGAGATATGGTTCATCCCATAAGTAGTACTTTGCATCAGAAATTAGTTTTTTCATTTGCACTCTGCTGTACTCCTTGGGTATGAACCTCACAGCTTTATAATTCGCAATGTCTGCAAACTATGGTGCTTCCTGAATGGCGAAGAGTTGCTCATCCGGAAAGGTTTCAGAGATCACAGTAGGAGGGAGGGACGCCCCTGCTACTGGTTCTATCCGGGATAGGTGATCAGCTACCTGGTTCTCTGTCCCTTTTCTGTCTCTTATTTCTATATCAAACTCTTGCAGAAGTAACACCCATCTTATGAGCCTGGGTTTTGAATCTTGCTTTGTGAGTAGGTATTTAAGAGCAGCATGGTCAGTATACACAATCACTTTTGAACCTACTAAATAGGATCTAAACTTGTCAATGGCATAAACCACTGCAAGTAACTCTTTTTCTGTGGTTGTGTAATTCTTTTATGCATCATTTAAAATACGGCTAGCATAGTAAATGACGTGTAGAAGCTTGTTATGCCTCTGTCCCAACACTGGCATCACACATTAGTTCGAATGGTAATGTCCAGTCTGGTACAGAGATGACTGGTGCTGTGACCAGCTTAGCTTTCAGGGTTTCAAACACCTGCAGACACTCTGTGTCAAACACAAATGACGTGTCAGCAGCCAGCAGATTGCTCAGAGGCTTTGCAATTTTTGAAAAATCCTTTATAAACCTCCTGTAGAATCCTACATGTCCCAGAAAGCTTCTGATTGCTTTTACATTGGCAGGTGGTGGTAATTTTTCAATTACCTCTACCTTAGCTTGATCCACCTCTATTCCCTTGTTTGAAATTTTATGCCCAAGGATAATTCCTTCAGTCACCATAAAGTGACATTTTTCCCAGTTTAAAACTAGGTTGGTCTCTTGGCATCTTTTCAGAACAAGTGCTAGATGATCAAGACAGGAGCTGAATGAGTCTCCAAATACTGAGAAGTCATCCATGAAGACTTCAAGAAATTTTTCCACCATATCAGAGAAAATAGAGAGCATACATCTCTGAAAGGTTGCAGGTGCATTGCACAGACCAAAAGGCATTCTTCTGTAGGCAAATACCCCAGATGGACATGTGAATGCTGTTTTCTCTTGGTCTTGAGGATCTACTACAATTTAGTTGTAGCCTGAATAGCCATTCAAAAAGCAGTAATAGTCATGACCTGCTAGTCTTTCTAGCATTTGGTCTATGAATGGTAAAGGAAAATGATCCTTTCTGGTGGCTGTATTGAGTCTTCTGTAGTCCATACACATACGCCACCCTGTAACTGTTCTTGTAGGAACCAGTTCGTTCTTTTCATTGTGAACCACTGTCATGCCTCCCTTTTTAGGTACAACTTGGACAGGGCTTACCCAGGGGCTATCAGAAATAGGATAAATAATCCCAGCCTCTAGTAACTTAGTGACCTCTTTCTGCACCACCTCCTTCATGGCTGGATTGAGCCGCCTCTGTGGTTGAACCACTGGCTTAGCATCATCCTCCAATAGTATCTTGTGCATGCATCTTGCTGGGCTAATTCCCTTAAGATCACTTATGGACCACCCAAGAGCTGCCTTGTGTGTCCTCAACACCTGAATTAGTGCTTTCTCTTCCTGTGGATTTAAAGGAGAGCATATGATCACCAAAAAAGTGTCACCTTCTCCCAGAAATGCATATTTCAGGGATGGTGGTAGTAGTTTGAGCTCGGGTTTAGGAGAGTTCTCCTCTTCCTGGGGAATTTTCAGAGGTTCTTTTATTTCCTCTAATTCCTCTAGATCAGGCTAAACATCTTTAAAGATGTCCTTTAGCTCTGATTCGAGACTTTCAGTCATATCGATCTCTTCCACCAAAGAGTCAATAATATCAGCGCTCATGCAGTCATTTGATGTTTCTGGATGCTGCATAGCTTTGACAGCATTTAACTTGAACTTATCCTCATTGACTCTTAGGGTCACTTCCCCTTTTTGTACATCGATTAGAGTTCGTCCAGTTGCTAGGAAAGGTCTTCCTAGAATGAGAGTTGCACTCTTGTGCTCCTCCATTTCCAGCACTACAAAGTCAGTGGGAAAGGCAAATGGCCCAACCTTGACAATCATGTCCTCAATTATGCCTGATGGATATTTAATGGAGCCATCAGCAAGTTGAAGACATATTCGGGTTGTTTTGACTTCTTCAGTCAAGCCAAGCTTTCTAATAGTGGATGCAGTTATTAGGTTGATACTTGCTCCAAGGTCACATAGAGCTGTCTTGGTACAAGCACCCTCTAATGTGCATGGTATCATAAAGCTTCTTGGATCTTGAAGCTTCTCTGGTAAGCTTTTCAGAATGACTGCACTGCATTCTTCAGTGAGAAACACCTTTTCAGTTTCTCTCCAATCCTTCTTATGACTTAAGATCTCTTTCATGAACTTAGCATAAGAGGGTATTTGCTCAAGTACCTCTGCAAACGGGATCTTTATCTCAAGAGTCCTGAGATAGTCTGCAAAGTGGGCAAATTGTTTATCCTACTCCGCTTGGCAGAGTTTCTGAGGATAAGGCATCTTGGCTTTATATTCTTCAACCTTAGTTGCTGCAGGTTTATTTCCTACAGAGGTGGTTAGAGAAGCCTTCTTAGAGGTGTTACTATCAGCACTTGCAGGTGTCTGATCCCTCATTGGCGTTTGAACGCCAGGATTGAGTGCTGGATGGGCGTTTAACGCCAACTTCCCACCCTTTTCTGGCGTTTGAACGCCAGAACTGGGCAAGGAATGGGTGTTCAACGCCAACTTTTCTCCCTTTTCTGGCGTTTGAACGCCAGAATTATTCCTCTCTGGGATCTTACTATCCTCAGAGGGATTTTGGATAGTGGTTTGGTCATCCTCTGTCAGTTGTTCTTTTCTTGGCTTTCTGCTACTTTGAGCTGATTTATTCAATGTCTTCCCGCTCCTTAATTGGACAGCTTGGCATTCTTCTGTTATCTGTTTAGATAGCTGCTGTCTTGTCTGATTCAATTGTACTTCCATATTCTTGTTAGCCTTTTTAGTGTCTTGGAACATCTCATTAATTTCTACTAATTTTTTTGTCATAAGGAATAATTGCTGATTAAGTTCAACAATCTGTTCTTGAGGATTAGGATCAGTAGTTACTGTTCTAGCCTCTTCTTTTATAGAGGACTCACTGCTTGAGTACAGATGCTAATTTCTAGCAACCGTATCTATGAGTTCTTGGGCTTCTTCAATCGTTTTTCTCATGTGTATAGATCTACCAGCTGAGTGGTCTAGAGACATCTGAGCTTTGTCTGTAAGCCATAGTAGAAGATGTCTAACTGTACCCACTCTGAAAACATTTCAGAGGGGCATTTTCTCAGCATCCCTCTGTACCTCTCCCAGGCATTATAAAGGGATTCATTATCCTCTTGTCTAAAGCCTTGGATGTCTAGCCTTAGCTATGTCATCCTTTTTGGAGGGTAAAATTGATTCAGAAATTTGTCTGATAACTGTCTCCATGTTTTTATGCTTGCTGTGGGTTGGTTATTTAATCACCTCTTAACTTGATCTTTTACAGCAAAAGGAAACAGTAATAATCTGTAGACATTGATGCCAGGGCATTTTGGCCAGTTTCACTGACCTTTTCTTAATGGTTTTAGGATAGTTTCATGCACTTTCTTAGGAAATAAGCAAGTTTTGGGTAAATAATCACTTACATCTTGATTCAAGCAAACATTGTGAATTTTACATGATTTTATGAGAATTATGCATGAATTAAATGACAAAATTGAATGATGCATGTCTCATAACTTGGATTAGCGCTTTGATGCACTTTATTGCTTGATTTCAGGACAAAGGAAGCAAGGAAGAACCACGTTAGTAGCCACGTTAGTCTAGCTAACGTGACCACTAACGTGGAATGGAGGCTAGCTTGCAACATTAATGAGAAAAGTGATCGCCATTAACGCCTTCGTGAGCCATCATAGGCTCATAGCCCACGTTAGTTGCCACGTTAACTATGTTAACGTGGAAGCTAACGTGGAAGAGAAGTAGAACTCCAACGTTAGTGGTAAAAGTAAGTACCACTAACGCTCCAAAGTGACAATTGTCCACGTTAAGAGTCATGTTAACTCAGTTAACATGAACTCTAACGTGGAAGAAGAAGGTGAAGCCAACGTTAGTGACACTCACCTTTGTCACTAACGTTGGACCAAGCTCACAATGGCCACGTTAAGAGCCACGTTAACTCAGTTAACGTGGACTCTAACGTGGGGAAGCAAGGAATGGCCAACGTTAGTGACACTCACCTTTGTCACTAACGTTGGACTAAGCCACTTTGAGCCATGTTAGTTGCCACGTTAACTCAGTTAACGTGGAAGCTAAAGTGGAGGAGAGAATGATGAGCCAACGTTAGTGACACTCACCTTTGTCACTAACGTTGGAGATGGCTATCAATACCACGTTAACCTAGTTAACGTGAACTCTAACGTGGGAAGAAGGGGCGTTTTAAAGCGTTAGTGACAAAGGTAAGTGTCACTAACGCTCTCGAAGATTTGGCAAGCCTACGTTAAAGGCCACGTTAACTATACTAACGTGAAATAGTTTTCATTATTCTTCTTCTTTCTTTTCTCTTGATTTTACTAGAAAGCTTTCAATCTTCATCCAATTAAGTAGTTATCTTGGAAAAGAAGCTATTCATACTTGGATCTCTTCGGAACCTTGGAAGAGGAATGAAGAGATCATGCTAGAAATGCTTTCTCATGTTGGACCAAATTGGGGTTTGGATGGATATAGTGACATATAATCCTACCAACACTTTGATTTGAAAATACATGTGGTATAATCAGTGACCATACCTCATCTTTTCTCATGAGCAATTGGACCAAGGAATTGGCTATTGATCAAGATTTGAGAGATTGAATTACCAAGGAATTGGAATTCAATCACTTAAGATTGACAAGGAGATCAATGAATGCATTGATTGAGGAAGAGATGAAAATGAACTTGATCCGGAGGATGCAACATCTCCTAAGCCCAATGAACTCCCCATTTCTGATCTAACCCATTCTCTTTAATTTCTGCCAATTACTTCTACGATCATCTTCCCCATTCCCATTTAAGATTCTGCAATTTACCTTCTGTCATCTATTTTCAGCTCTTTATTTCCAGCATTTACATTTTCTGTTATTTACTTTCCCGCCATTTAATTTCCTGCAACTCTCAAACTAAATTCTGCTTAGCTCAACTAGAACATTCTTCCAATTAAAGTTGCTTGACCAATCAATCCCTGTGGGATTCAACCTCACTCTTTGTGAGTTTTTACTTGACGATAATTCGGTATACTTGTCGAGGGAGATTTGTTAAGAGACAAGTTTCCATGCATCAGACATCCTGATCCACTTCTTTATCACGTATAGTGTTAGCAATTTGTAGGAACTGTGCCGGAAACTCAGTAGGTTCTTCCTGTGGAAGACCGGAATACTGGCAATTTTGCTGCACCATGATAATGAGCTGAGGATTTAGCTCAAAACTGCTTGCTTTGATGGGAGGTATACAGATGCTACTCCCATATGCAGCTGTAATGGGGTTTGCATATGACCCCAGAGTCCTTCTGGACTATTCATTTCCACTTATGTCCATGATGGAGAAAAGGGAATTGATATGGATTGTAATTAAATTATATTTTTAAATTTTATTTTATTTTTAATTAAGAGTGACCGAAAAAAGAAAAAAAAATTAAAACAAAATAAATGGAAGATAAAATAGAACTTTCGAAAATTAGAAGAAAATAAAAGCAAATTGAAAACTAAATTAATTAATTGATTAAAAAGATTTTGGAAATTAGCAATCAAAAAGATATGATTGAAAATTATTTTAAAAAGATATGATTGAGAAGATATGATTGCAATTTAATAAAAAAAATATGATTGAAAAGATATGATTGAAGAAATTAAAAAGATTTAATTTTTGAAGAAGATTTGAAAAGATCAATTTTTGAGATTAGAATTTTGACTTGACTAAAAAAAAGATATGATTTTGAAAATCTTTGACTAATTTAATGCAAAATTTCGAAATTTATGAGTAAAATAAGGAAAAGATATTTTTTATTTTCGAATTTTAATGAGGAAAGAGAAAAACAACAAGATGACCCTAAACTTAGAAATTTTAGATTAAAACAAAGAGAACAAACAAGAAAACTTTGAATATCAAGATGAACACCAAGAACACTTTGAAGATCAAGATGAACACTAAGAACAAATTTTTGAAAAATTTTTAAGTAAGTAAAAGCACAAGGGACACCAAACTTAGAATTTTTAGAAAATCAAACATAAATTTATGTCGGAATAGGATCCATTGATCCTTTTGCGTCTGTCACTACGCCCAACACTCGCGAGTTTGAAGCTCGTCACAGTCATCCCTTGCCAGATCCTACTCAGAATACCACAGACAAGGTTTAGACTTTCCGGATCTCAAGAATGACCGCCAATAATTCTAGCCTATACCATGAAGGTTCCAATCTTAGATTAGAAACCCAAGAGATACACATTCAAGCTTGATAGCATGTAGAATGGAAGTGGTTGTCAGGCACGCGTTCATAGGTGAGAATGGTGATGAGTGTCATGGACCATCACATTCATCAGGTTGAAGTGCGAATGAATATCTTAGAATAGAGGCAAGCATGATAGAATGGAAAACAGTAGTAATTGCATTAATTCATCGAAACACAGCAGAGCTCCTCACCCCCAACCATGGGGTTTAAAGACTCATGCCGTAGAGAATACAATATAAAACGTGTAAAGTGTCATGAGGTGTGTAAATACAATAGCAAAAGGTCCTATTTATAGAAAACTAGTAGCCTAGGGTTTACAGAATTGAGTAAATGATGCAGAATCCACTTCCGGGCCCACTTGGTGTGTGCTTGGACTGAGCATTGAAGCTTTCACGTGTAGAGACTTTTCTTGGAGTTAAACGCCAGCTTTTGTGCCAGTTTGGGCGTTTAACTCCAGCTTTTATGCCAGTTCTGGCGTTCAACGGCAGAATTCTTAAGCTAACTTGGAACGCCAGTTTGGGCCATCAAATCTTGGGCAAAGTATGGACTATTATATATTTCTGGAAAGCCCAGAATGTCTACTTTCCAACACAAATGAGAGCGCGCCAATTGGGCTTTTGTAGCTCCATAAAATCCACTTCGAGTGCAGGGAAGACAGAATCCAATAGCATCTACAGTCCTTTTTCAGCTTCTGAATCAGATTTTTGCTCAGGTCCCTCAATTTCAGCCAGAAAATACCTGAAATCACAGAAAAATACATAAACTCATAGTAAAGTCCAGAAAAGTGAATTTTAAATAAAAACTAATAAAAATATAATAAAAACTAACTAAAATATACTAAAAACATACTAAAAACAGTGCCAAAAAGCGTATAAATTATCCGCTCATCATCTACCAACAGAGGCTGCCATTATGGGTCTCATCAATGGCTTGCGAGAGGGACCTTTTAGCCACTCTATATTGAAAAAATATCTCACATCTCTGAACGAAGTGCAAGAACGAGCAGAGAAGTACATCAACATGGAGGAAAACTCTCGACTAGGAGAGACCTCAAAATCTGGATTCTCCTACTCCTCCCGAGATAAGGATAAAGAGTCCAAGAAAAAAGAAGATCAGCATGGAGAAAAGATCAAGAAATACCACAATTACACCCCTCTTCGGGTATCTCTCGTAGATGTCTACCGAGAAGTATGCCATACTGAAAAGATACCCCCAGCTCGACCACTCAAAAGTAAAAAAGGAGGAGGAAATCAGGCTGAATATTGTGAATACCATCAAATCTATGGACATTCCACCAACGAATGTTTTGACTTAAAAAAATGTCATAGAAAAACTAGTAAGAGAGTGAAAGTTAGATTGGTACTTAGCCATCCGAGCAGACGAACCAAGAAAAAGAAGAAGGGACGAAGATGTCGGATGGACTGAACGACCACCTCGTACACCTGAGAGACATGTCCACATGATACACAGAGGATTTGCGGGAGGAGGGATCTCCAAATCATCGCGCAAAAGACATCTTAAAGATGTATATCATGTCGAGGGAAGAGAGGAAACACCCGACATCCCCACAATCACTTTTACTAAAGAGGACGCAGCCGGCATTATCTCGGGACATGATGATCCCATGGTCATCACTATCATATTGGCCAACGCAAATCTCCACCGTACACTGGTAGACCAAGGAAGCCCGGCTGACATCTTGTTCAAAACTGCCTTCGACAAACTCGGCCTGAAAGAAAGGAACTCAGAGCATATCCAAACAGCCTGTTCGGGCTAGGAGACACTCCAATCCAACCAATTGGGTACATCTCACTACACACGACCTTTGGAAAAGGAAACCGGTCAAGAACACTCAATATATACTACATCGTGGTCGACGTGAGTTCAGCCTACAATGCCCTAATAGGTCGGACAACGTTAAATCAGCTCGGCGCAATAGTCTCGACTCCACACATGTGCATGAAGTTCCCAACCACAGAAGGAATAGCTACAATAAAAGCAGACCAGAAGACCGCGCACCGTTGTTATAACGAAAGTCTAAACCTCAGAGGCAGAAGAGAAGAATTCCACACCATTGAACTTGGTGGAGTTCGAGGACGAGAAGAACTCCGTCCACAACCCGAAGGCGAAATAGAAAAAGTCCATATCAGAGATGCCCTAGACAAAACAACCAATATCAGCAAAAATCCTAAAAGGAGACATAAAAGAGTCGCTCATACAGTTTTTAAGAGACAATGTCGACCTCTTTGCATGGAAAGCCGCAGACATGCCGGGCATAGACCCTAAGTTGATGTGCCACAAGATGGCAGTTTACCCAGGATCTCGGTCAGTACAGCAGAGATGTAGAAAGCTCGGACCAGAATGATCCCAAGCTGTGGAAAAGCAGGTACAAGCTCTACTGGAGGCAGAATTCATAAGAGAAGTCAAGTACCCGCTATGGCTAGCTAACGTCGTCTTGGTGAAAAAATCAAATGGAAGTGGCGGATGTACACCGACTACACTGATCTCAACAAAGCCTGCCCAAAGGATCCTTATCCACTCCCAAGTATCGATGCTCTGGTGGATGCCTCCTCTGGATACAAATACCTCTCGTATATGGACGCCTATTTGGGATACAATCAAATCCCGATGTACCCACCCGATCAAGAGAAAACTTCATTCTTAACCCCAAAAGCAAACTACTCCTACATCGTCATGCCTTTCGGACTCAAAAATGCAGGAGCTACTTATCAAAGATTAATGAATAAGATCTTTGCACACCACATCGGGAAAATCATGGAAATCTATATCAACATGGAGGAAAACTCTCGACTAGGAGAGACCTCGAAATTCGGATTCTCCTACTCCTCCCGAGATAAGGATAAAGAGTCCAAGAAAAAAGAATATCAGCATGGAGAAAAGATCAAGAAATATCACAATTACACCCCTCTTCGGGTATCTCTGGTAGATGTCTACCGAGAAGTATGCCATACTGAAAAGATATCCCCAGATCGACCACTCAAAAGCAAAAAAGGAGGAGGAAATCGGGGTGAATATTGTGAATACCATCAAATCTACAGACATTCCACCAACGAATGTTTTGACTTAAAAAATGTCATAGAGAAATTAGTAAGAGAGGAAAATTAGATCGGTACTTAGCCAGTCGAGCTGAGGAACCTAGAAAAAGAAGAAGGGACGAAGATGTCGGACGAACTAAATGACCACCTCGTACCCCGGACAGACATGTCCACATGATACACAGAGGATCTGCGGGGGGAGGAATCTCAAAATCATCTCGCAAAAGACATCTTAAAGATGTATATCATGTCGAGGGAAGAGAGGAAGCACCCGACATCCCCACAATCACTTTTACTAAAGAGGACGCAGCTGGCATCATCTCAGGACATGACGATCCCATGGTCATCACTATCATATTGGGCAACGCAAATCTCCACCGCACACTGGTAGACCAAGGAAGCTCGGCCGACATCTTGTTTAAAACTGCCTTCAACAAACTCGGCCTGGAAGAAAAAGAACTCAGAGCATATCCGAACAGCCTGTTCGGGCTGGGAGACACCCCAATCCAACCACTTGGGTACATCTCATTACACACGACCTTTGGAAAAGAAAACTGGTCAAGGACACTCAATATAGACTACATCGTGGTTGACGTAAGTTCAGCCTACAATGCCCTAATAGGTCGGACAATGTTAAATCAGCTCGGCGCAGTAGTCTCGACTCCACACCTTTGCATGAAATTCCCAACCACAGAGGAAATAGCTACAATAAAAGCAGATCAGAAGACGGCGTGCTACTGTTATAAGGAAAGTCTAAACCTCAGAGGCAGAGGAGAAGAATTTCACACCATTGAACTTGGTGGAGTTCGAGGGCGGGAAGAACTCCGTCCATAACCCGAAGGTGAAGTAGAAAAAGTCCAGATCGGAGATGTCCCAGACAAAACAACCAATATTGGCACGATCTTAACAGGAGACATGAAAGAATCACTCGTACAGTTCTTACGAGATAATGTCGACCTCTTCGCATGGAAGGCCGCAGACATGCCGGGCATAGACCCTAAGTTAATGTGCCACAAGCTGGCAGTTTACCCAGGATCTCAGCCAGTACAGCAGAGGCATAGAAAGCTCGGACCAGAACGATCCCAAGCTGTGGAAGAGCAAGTACAAGCTCTACTAGAGGAAGGATTCATAAGAGAAGTCAAGTACCCACTATGGCTAGCTAACGTCGTCCTGGGGAAAAAATCAAATGGGAAGTGGCGGATCTGCACCAACTACACTGATCTCAACAAAGCCTGCCCAAAGGACCCATACCCACTCCCAAGTATCAACGCTCTGGTGGATGCCTCCTCCGGATACAAATACCTCTCATTTATGGATGCCTACTCAGGATACAATCAAATCCCGATGTATCCACCTGATCAAGAAAAAACTTCATTTTTAACCCTAAAAGCAAACTACTGTTACGTTGTCATGCCTTTCGGACTCAAAAATGCAGGAGCTACTTATCAAAGATTAATGAATAAGGTCTTTGCAGACCACATCAGGAAAATCATGGAAGTCTACGTGGATGACATGTTAATAAAAACACAAAGTGAAGAGACGTTACTGTCAGACCTCACCCAAGTATTTGACACTATAAGAAGACATGGCATGCGGCTTAACCCTACAAAATGCACCTTAACAGTAGAAGCTGGAAAATTCTTGGGTTTTATGCTCACACAAAGAGGAATCGAGGCAAATCCGGATAAATGCCGGGTGATGAGCGGATAATTTATACGCTTTTTGGCATTGTTTTTAGTATGTTTTCAGTATGATTTAGTTACTTTTTAGTATATTTTTATTAGTTTTTAATTAAAAATCACATTTCTGGACTTTACTATGAGTTTGTGTGTTTTTCTGTGATTTCAGGTATTTTCTGGCTGAAATTGAGGGACCTGAGCAAAAATCAGATTCAGAGGTTGAAGAAGGACTGCAGATGCTGTTGGATTCTGACCACCCTGCACTCAAAGTGGATTTTCTGAAGCTACAGAACTCCACATGGTGCGATTCTAATTGCGTTGGAAAGTAGACATCAAGGGCTTTCCAGCAATGTATAATAGTTCATACTTTGAATAAGGATTGACGACGTAAACTAGCGTTCAACACCAGTTCCATGCTGCATTCTGGAGTCAAACGCCAGAAACAAGTTGCAAAGTGGAGTTCAATGCCAGAAACACGTTACAAACTGGCGTTCAACTCCAAGAATGACCTCTCCATGTGTAAACTTCAAGCTCAGCCCAAGCACACACCAAGTGGGCCCCAGAAGTTGATTTCTACATCATTTACTCAATTCTGTAAACCCTAGTAACTAGTTTAGTATAAATAGGACTTTTTACTATTGTATTAGACATCTTGGGACGTTTAGTTCTTAGATCATGGGGGCTGGCCATTTGGCCATGCCTGAACCTTTCACTTATGTATTTTTCAACGGTAGAGTTTCTACACACCATAGATTAAGGTGTGGAGCTCTGCTGTTCCTCAAAGATTAATGCAAAGTACTACTATTTTTCTATTCAATTCAACTTATTCCGCTTCTAAGATATTCATTCGCACTTCAATATGATGGATGTGATGATCGTGACAGTCATCATCATTCTCAACTTATGAATGCGTGCCTAACAACCACTTCCATTCTACCTTAGATTGAATGGATATCTCTTGGATATCTAATACAGGGGACCGAGTCCGAGATATTAGTGTCTTCGTGGTATAAGTTAGAACCCATGGATGACCATTCCTAAGATCCGGAAAGTCTAAACCTTGTCTGTGGTATTCCGAGTAGGATCTGGGAAGAGATGACTGTGATGAGCTTCAAACTCGCGAGTGCTGGGCGTAGTGACAGACGCAAAAGGATAGTAAATCCTATTCCAGTATGATCGAGAACCAACAGATGATTAGCCATGTAGTGACAGCGCATTGGACCATTTTCACAGGAGGATGGGATGTAGCCATTGACAACGGTGATGCCCTACATAAAGCTTGCCATGGAAAGGAGTAGGATTGATTGGATGAAGACAGCAGGAAAGTAGAGATCAAAAGAACGAAAGCATCTCTATACGCTTACCTGAAATTCTCACCAATGAATTACATAAGTACCACTATCCTATTTTATATTTTATTTATTTTCATCCACTATAATTTCTTAATACAATTTAATCCGCCTGACTGAGATTT